>NC_138882.1:83306890-83615051 GCF_965194825.1 Balaenoptera physalus | reverse complement strand
GTCCCCCCGGGCACCTAGCACAGTGTTGGGTCTTGAATGCTAGTTGGCATCTTTTCCCCGCCAGCTCCTACTACGTGGTTTGGGAACCAACGCCCTCTGCTCCCATATCAGTAGTTCACAGAGGCCTCGGCTTGCCCTTAGAGGTTAAGTAAATAAAAATAACTAAAACTTTTTTGACAGTACTCTACAGTTTAAAAGTCTTTTCCTTTGTCTTTGGGTGACTCACTCCATCATCACAACAACCCGCGAGGGGGGATCCACAGTCTCACTTCAGTGATGAGAAAGCCTAGCCCTAAAGCGAGGAGGCCCATAGGTGCGCAGCGGTGGAGACCGGAGACGGTTTCCTGATTGAAAGCTTGCCCAGGCCACAGGTCTAGTGAGAAGAGACCTGGCCCAGGATAAAGAACGGGTGAGTGGGGAAGGGGCCTGCTTGGTTCTATATGGGCAGGGCCTATTCCGGAAGCCAAGGGCTACCAGAGAGATGGGCAGCAACCTTAAGGGAAGGCTCACAGAGGAGGTATAGGGAACTCGGACAACTCACCAAGAATTAGTAATAAGGAGCTTCTGTGGCTCAGACGGCTGAGCGGTGAAAGCGGAGAGGAGGAACCGGATGTTGTCTGGGTTCAGGCAACAGCCCCACACCCGCACCCTGCGGTGTCCCTTCTGGACCCTCTGTGAGCATGTGAAGTGTGAAGGGACCGGGAACGTCTGTGACCCAGAACAAGATGGGAGGAGGAGACGTCCCGACACCAGGGTGGCCCTGGGAGGTTCCCATGGCAAGAGCCCACCAATCCAGCATGTCCTTGGGCCCGGCAGAGGGGGCTGGGAGTGGTCCTCAAAAGGAACACATGCCTCTGACCCTCAAGGAGCTTATGGCGTGGTGCAGGCCTGAAGGTGACCACCACCGCACTCTAGCCGCCACCCCCATGCCCCCATTCACCAGGATGGGTGGGAGTGAAAGGCAGGAGGGAAAAGCCTGGGGCCTGGAGGACCCGGGGAGGCAGGAAGAGACGGAGAAGATCCTGGAGGAGGTAAGGGCTGGAGGGGGCAGTGGTGAGAGAAGGCTGAGCTGAGGGCAATGGGAAAGGGGTGAGGCTGAAGAATGAAGGGCAGGGATGGGAGGGAGGAACAGCAGGTTGGGGGACAGCAGGGAAATAAGTTTGGGGGACTGGCCAAAGGAAGCAGAATTTTTCCATTTGAGAGGGGAAGGCCCAAGAGGGCCCACTGGGCCCCAACTCCAGTGATTCCCCGAAGACACCCCAGAGCTGAGCTCTTAGCTGGGGAAGTTCCCAGAGGAAAGGGCAGAAGAGCCAAGTGCTTAAAATACCAAGTGCTTAAATTGGAAGGGCCCAGACCAGACCCTGGAGGCCAAGCCGGGCCGTGTGGCAGAGTCCAGGGCGTCTACACACAGGCTCTCCCCGCCCCTGCATGGCCCAGGAGCTGTTCCCCGGCCATGTGGGAAGGAGGGAGCACTGTCCCCCAGCTCCAGCCTCCCTTGGCTCATCTCCACATGCTGGGCCTATCACCAGAGAGCATCCTATGATCTGGGACTTCGGGTCCCCCCACTTTACCAGTGCTGCTGTGGGTGCATGGGTGTGACGGAGAGGGTGGCCTCATGGCCTGTGATGGGCATAAGGATCACCGAGAGGGTAACCGGAATGGCCAGTGTCCCTGGTGTCCTGGCCCCTCCCCAACATACCCCTTGGTTTCATGGCTTTTTCTTCCTGATTCAGCAGTGTCAGAAACCTCCAGCTCAGCATATCTACTTCCTGAGTGGCTAAGAAAGAGGAGGGGGCTTGGGGGAACTTCCTAGCGTCCCTGAGAGTTCGTTATGCAAATGAAGGAAATGGGCCCTAGAAATGAAACTGAGAAGCCCCAAGCAGCCCACACCCTCTGGGAACCCAGGGGGCCAGTTTGTGTCCCCTCCCCTAAGCACAGCCCCCCTCCCAGGACACGGAATACTGCCTAAGGCCTAGCCTGAATCCAGGCAGCATAAATTCTGAGCACCTGCAGAAGGTGAGCAATGTGAACCGAGGAAAATAGGCCTCCTCATGTGGACAATTGTCCACAAACCCAGGATGCCAGATCCAGACCCTGGCCCCGGGCCAACCTGTACTTGCTCCTCCTGACCCCCCACTCCAGAAATAGAAGACTCCTTTCCTAAAGCCCCCTTTCACTGACCCTCTGCCTTGGAGGAAGTTCTTCCTTAGCTCTAACTGCAGTCCCTCGTGCTGCAGAAAGCAGGCTCCACTGGACTATAAACTCCTTAACACGCCTCTGTATTCTCAGCGCCTCACTGCCTCTGGTACACAATAGACTGTAAATGTTTGCTGAATGAGTGGACCTCGTTCCAGGCCCAGCCTGCCCCGCCCCACCCCACAGCTGAATTAAATGAGCTAATACACTCAAAGCCCTTTAACAGTGAGTGGCCCATCAGTTGCAGTGTTACAGAAGCACTTGCTTTCAGTTACAGCCCCCTTCTGGGCAGGCCCCCTCAGCTTTATTGACACACTCCCCTGACCTGGCCTGAAGTCACACCATCATTCTGTCCCGTACACTCCCAAGGGGCTTTCCAGGCCAATCAAGAATCCCAGTCAGGAAGGACTTCCTAAAGAGAAGCCCAGGGGATTCTGGGTCTTCCTGGGAGAGCTAGCCAGAGAGCCGGCCCAAGTCAGTTTTGGGGGGGGTCCAAGATTTGGGGTACTAAGTAGTGAGGGAGGTGATGTCTGGAGCAAATGTGGAGCCGAGGCACCACCTAGTGGTTCCCTCACCTCCCCAATCCTGGGGGAGGTGTGGGGGGTGGGTCGGGGGTCCCCTTCTCCTCCCTCCTCCACACCCTGAAGGGAGTGAAATCACTTTTGAGTGCCAAATACAAGACAGGTATTTGGTTTATATTGCTTTATTTAATCTCTTCTCCAGCCCCTCAGTCTCCTTTTCTGAGGATTAGAAACCCAAGTCTCCCAGGGATTAACTTGCCCAAAATCACTCAAACTGGATTTGAGCCCAAGGCCCAGACTCCAAAACCCATTCGCATATTTCTACATCTCCCAGGGGTGCAGCCAAGGCAGCTGTGAGCAAAATGGGGAGCTCCAGCCCAGAGGGCCTGAGGTTTGCTGCGAGGGTGAGGTGACTGGGAGAGGAGTATATGGGAGAAGGTGAGTACCAGTGCCTACAAGGCGGTGGGTGTGGATGTCCCTTGTGCTTAGAAACAGCCCCAAGTGACAGAGCCTCCACCCAATGTCACAGCTCCAACAGCATTTTATTGGGATCTGAGTCTACAGTTCACGTGGGGAGGTGAGCAGCAAGGCTTAAAAGGGGGTTTTAACCCCCTGGGGATAGCTCCTTCCAAATCTAACAAAACGCCAGGGGAAGCCCTCATGCTGGGCCCCCAGCCAGGCAGGCTAGTCAAATCCCAGGGGGCCCGAGTCAGTGCGTGCAGCCAAGGGGCCCACTCCCCCCCCCCACCCGCCCCCGACACACACACACACACACACACACACACACACACACACACACACGGAGGAAAGCTCTCTGGCTTCAGAATCAGAATTGCCCCCACCCCACCCCCACCTCCACCCCACCCCCCAAAAAACAGGCTTCTCTCCCATCCCCCCTTCACACTGGCGTGACACAATCAGGCTGCAAGAGTCACGGCCCCAGGGCCCTGAGCATTTGCATACATTTGCATAGATAGCAAGGCAGGTCCAACTAAGACCTTTTTCTAGCAAAAGTGGTTTCAGTGCGGGGCTGGGTGATTTCCGCTCTCCTCGGTGAAGGATATCCAAGGACACCAAACGAGCCAAGGGAGGTGGCAGTTTAACGGTTCCCAGGGGACAGACAGCACGGGACCTCAGCCCTGGCGCTGGTGGCTGTGTTCCTCCCTGGGCCCCACAACTCTGGGGTTCCGCCAGTGTTTGTCCTTCTTCCCAGACCTGTGGAGAGGCATGGTGGGGGGCAGTAAGAGGCCTTTAGACAACAACGCCACATCCACATGATGAGAAGGCGCTCCCTGAGGAGAGGGGACCCTGCTCCTCTTAAGACAGGCGACACAGGCAGTCACCATCAATCATACTGGGGGGAGGGGAGTGTGGCCAGACCTGGTGTCCCAGGATGAAGGCCCCAGCTGGGCAGGCGGGAAGGTGGGAGGCAATCTCTCTTGCAGGTATGGACACAGTACAGGGTAACTCGGGAGGAAAAATCCCCCCAGCCCAAAAGGGGACTCCCCGGGACCACTCTGGGGTGAGCACAGGCAGCTTCCTGCCCTCAAGGGAAGACAAGAAAAGTACTGGCTAGGGGGGAGGGGAGACCTAAAAGCAGAGATAAAACCTCAAATTGAAGAACACCCCGCCACCCCGCCCCAGCTCAGGGCCCTGGCTCCTTCCCACCCCCTACCATCACCTCCTGCCTCCTGCTCTGTCCCACTGACCCAACTCCCCAACAGCTTGCCCACCTCTTCTTCAGTGCTTTGTCTCCAAAGAAGTGGCTGAAGATGAAGTCCTCAAAGTCATCCACCTCATCGTCATCACCTGTCTGTCTCACTGCCACCTCCTCCAGGCTGTCCTCCAAGGCATCTACAAAGTCCCGGAAGCGGAGGCGGTCGTGGCGGAAGATACCGTCCTCACCAAAGTAAGCAGGAGAAAGGGGTAGCTCCTCGGTCAGTTGCCCGGCCCAGGGCAGCCGCGCCAGGTACGTCCTCAGCAGAGAGGCCAGCTCCTGTCGCCGCACAGGGGCCAGCTCCATGCCAAAGAAGGCCAGGCCCTCCTGGCGGGCACACTCGTGCACGCCCGAGCAGCCCTGGGGTGCCTGGTACTTGTGCCTCAACAGCTCTGCCCAGAGTGGCAGGGGGTCATGCCTGTCTTTAGCCCCCTCCTTCCACTGAGGGTGTTTCTGCCTTTCTCTGGAGGAGTGGGGGCTCCCACTTTTCCTGGGGGGCTCCTTAGAACCCTGTCGCTTGCCATCCTTCTTGCTGGCCCACTCCACCCTTGGCTTGCCCTCCTTCCACCTCCCCGCCAGCTCCCTGTCCTCCTCACCCCCCCAGCTCTTCTTCTTTTCCCGGCCAGATTCCTCCTTCTTATGTTTCCAGTGGTCAGTCTTCCGGTCCCTCTGCCCATCCCACCACTTTTCCTTTCCGCTCCACTCCCTGGAACTCTGGAAGTGAGGCTCCTGATGCCAGGCCTCTGAGGCATTGGCAGGGACCCCAGGGCGCTGGCCCCAGTTCTCCAGGCCCCGCAGCTTCTGGGCCAGCCTGTGACCCACCTCAGCCAGGCCAGCATGGGCTGGGTCCCCTCGGCCCGCATCCCTCAAGCTCTGCTCCAGGTCCTGCTGCACAGACCCCAGCAGCCGCCTCTGCCTCTCCAACTCTTGCCTTAATGCCTGGGCCTCAGCCTCTAGCTGTTTCTTCTGCTCCAGGAAGCCAGGGCTTGGCACCTGCCCCCTTGGGCCTTGCTCCTTGGTGACCTTGGCAGCCCGCAGGCCTCTGCCCCCATAGAGACACACCCCATCTGTGCCCCGGACACAGTCAGCCTCCAGGCCCTGGAGCTGGGCCCGCAGCTGCTGCAGCTCTAACTCCAGGGCCCGCTGGGAGGCCTCGCCCTGCTGTAGGGCCCCTCGGAGCCGGGCATTCTCCTCTTCCAGCCCTTTGGGTTGACGCATCAGGCTCTGAAGCTCTTCCTTCTGGGCCTGGAATGGGAATAGGGATGGAGAGCACAAGGAGGAGTCAAGGACGGCCCCAGTGCCTTCTACCCTGATTCCATTCCATCATAGACTTTATGGCCTGGGAAACTCAGAGGATTTGGTTCTCATCCCCTGCCCCATCTGCACCCTTCACCAGACCCTGGGATCCCCAAATTCCATCACAGGCCTCAGCTTCTACGTCCTTTTTAAGCACACACTTCTCCGATTCACCAAAAGATAGCCAAGATGTGGCTGTCGTTGCCCAATTTCCACCTCCCATACCCAGAGCAGACATTACTAATTGATCTCAGCACTTCTTTCCCATTGAGCCTTGGCATGTTCTTCAAATCCTTCTCCACACAATGCTCCAGGCGGACCATGCCAATCAAGCAGAAGTGGCATGCCACGTGAAGCAGGTATGCCAGTCCTGGCCTAACCCTTAGCATGCAGGACATGAACAGAGAATTGAGAAGATGACTTCACTATAGTGGGAAAGGGAGGGGATCAAGGTGTGTGGGTGAACACAGGAAACTTCTTTTGGGGGAGGACGCTAGGACAGACAGACACCTGGCCTAGGGAGGGTGTCTAGCCCACCCCCTCCTGCTTGTGCCCACCTGCAGCTGGGCCTGCAGCAGCCGGATATCCTGGTTCTCCTTGGCCAGCTTGTCCAGCAGAAGGGCCATGTTCTGCAGGCTGGGAACACTGTCAGGGGGCGCTGAGGTCTGCAGCTGCTGCTTTAGCCCATCCTAAGGGCAAAGGAGCCAGTCACCCCCGCAGCCCTGAATCTCCCCCACCAGGCCCCTCACACCAATGCAGAGTGTCACACATGCCTGCCCATCCTCCTCAGCCTCCAGCATCTCAGTATCCGAGCCGGTATCTGGGAAGACCTGCAGGTCCACTTCCTCCACGGGCCCTGTGGGAAAGTGAAATCCTGAAACTGGCCTCAAGGCACACAGAGCCCTCTCCTCACCCCCCCGCCCCCACCCCCACCCCCACACACACACAGTCACCCTCCTGCCCTGGACCTGCCCTATGGCTGACAGTCCAGCGAGGTAAAGGGTCAAGGGTCACCCTGAATAGCTGACAAGACCTATAACTGAGCAACAAAGGTACAGCCCCCAGCATCCCTACTCCTGACCCAGAGAATTGTCCCCATCAGCCTCCCTCAGGGCTGGAAGGGGACAGACATGAACCAGTCAGGGCCTGTCCTCACTCACCACTTTCAGCCTCTGAGAGACCACCTGAAATGGAGACAGAGGAGTCTGGGCAGGCCCTCAGAGGAGGGGGTGGAATGGAGTGAAAGTGCGGCAGGAGGGCAGAAGGGGCCAGAGTGGAGGCTTAAGGCCTCATCAGGAGAGGGACCACTCACCGGAGAAGAGGAGGATCCCCAGGCCCAGCAGAACCAGGGCCCCGAGGAGACACATGTTGAGGGAGATGCCCAGCTGCCTGCCCGCACCCTCAGCCCCGGTCTGGTCCTCCACACCCAGGGGGGCCACAGGCTGAGGAGTGCTGGGCTCCCGGCCCCGCCGTCTCCGCAGACCCTCCACGTCCATGTCGGTGTCGTCCTCACTGCTGGAGCAGTGGGCTTCCTCCCTGATCCAAGCTGGAGGAAGGGATGGGGACAGGGCAGTAAAGCAACGGAAGCGATGGGACATACAGAGAGACGGGAAACAGAAGCAAACATGAGAGGCCCCCAGCCCTGACCACAGAGGGGGCACGTGGAGACCCTGCCCACGTCTGCCAGGGCATCAGTGACCACCCCCGCCCAGTCTGGAGGCGGGAGACCAGTCCTCTCTTTTATTTTTTGAATTTTTGAATTTTATTTTATTTATTTTTTATACAGCAGGTTCTTATTAGTTATCTATTTTATACATATTAGTGTATATATGTCAATCCCAATCTCCCAATTCATCCCACCACCACCCCACCACCCCACTTTGCCCCCTTGGTGTCCATACGTTTGTTCTCTACATCTGGGGGGAGACCAGTCCTTTCAATCTGCAAACGGCAAGAGCAGCTCTCACCCTAGAAGTGCACTCCTTCCTCCCACACGTGCCTCACGCGGAGCACCCTCCCGGCTCTGGGTTCTGCCCAAACCCCGGCCACTCCTTCCCAATGCCTCCGCTCAGTCCCCGGCTCTTCCCGGTCCTAGAGGCACAGGTCCCCCTGGCACCATTTCTGCTTTTCTGCTCTTCTCACCGTACACACAGTCACCTGCTATCTCACCCACCCCGCTGGCTTCCCCGCAGAGCAGATGAGCCCCTCATCAGTCACTCCCAGCCTGGCCTCCCTGGAGCTCCAGGCGTGGACGTCTGACTGCCTCCTGGCCACTCCCACCTGGGTGTCCCTGGGGACCAAACACTCAACACACTGCCCTCCAAACTGGTTCTCTTCTGGTGTTCCCCCACTGCAGGGCAAGACGCCACTGCTCCCACCTAGCCAACCTCAGCCCTCCCTCTTCACCCCACACGCAGACAGTTCGACAGTTCGACACCTAAACGTCTCAACGTCACTCGCCTTGTATCTGCCTTAGTTCAGGTCTTCCTCGGCTTTGTCAGTTGCCCCCTAAATGGCCCCAGCCCCCGGCCTCCCCCTCCACCCTGTCACCCCTCAACAGAGATGGACTCATACACTCCTCTGCCACCAGCGCTGGACACGGCCTCCTCAGCACAGGACGGGGGCCCCCCATCCCTTTGTGGATGCTGCAGCCTTGGCCTGGAATGTTCTCTTCCTCCTACCCTACCGACTAAAATCCTACTCTTTGCTCAAGGCTCCACTCAAATGACACCTCCAGTGTGCCCCTTTCCCCACCTGTCCCTGCCTCTCCCTTCCCCTCGACCTGTCCCGTGACTGACCACCCTCCCCCTCCTTTTTTGCACCCCTCATAGGTCTGACTTGCATCTGGGCTCAGTCTAGTCCACCTCTTACATAGGCCATGAAGCCAACCTCCTTTTCCCAGAGCTGACACACGGAAGGGACTCAGGGAATGAGAGTTGAATCTAGAGGCAAGAAAAGAGGAGGCCCCACGGCAGAGACGAAAGAGTCGACCAGACCTAGGCCCTGCCACTTACCGGCTGTGTAACTTAACCTGAGCCTCAGTGTCCCCAGGGGTGGTGGTGAGGTTTCACTGATACAATTTAAGGAGGGCACCAAGCTGCTAAGTCCTAGGGCCTGGCCCAGAGCTGTGCTCAGCAGCGATATCTACTCCCACTCCCACACCTTCTAGAAGGATCGTGACAGGGGGAGACAAGGAGAACTCTCACCTGTCTGGGGGGATGAGGGCAGGCTGTTGGGGGGACCCTGATCCTCCAGGTCCTGTGTGTCCGGTCCCAGAGCTACCGCCTCAGGAGTCTCCTCCAAGTCTCCCTGGGCCTCTGTGTCTCCTGGGCCAGGGGGCTCCATTACACGATCATCACCTTCCAGGACACCCTGATGCAGACACAGCCGTGAGCAGCTCCCGGCCCCCCCCTATTTCCTACCCTTCCCCCAGTGAAGATACTCACCTTGGCCTCAGTCTCCTCTGGCAGAATGGGCCTGGACTGGGAGCTCTCACTCTGGAACAGGGTCTCTGTGGCAGGAGAAAAGGCTAAGGAGAAACACCACTACCCCCCAACGGAATGTGCTACACGGCCCTCTGGCTCCCACAGGCCCCAACCAGGTTGGAAGGGGCAGGAGAAAGCCAGGGTGGAATGAGGGAAGGTTTTAAATTGAGATTAATGCCAGAAATAAGACCAACCAGCCTCCCTCTCCCTGAGGAAACTGGGAAACACCGGAACATGGAGGAGAGGTGGCTGCACCCCACCCTCAGTAGGGCCCTGTTACCTTCTCCATCCAAGGTCCCAGCTAACTCCTCAGCAGCTGCCTTGGAGGGGCTCCAAGGGGCCTGGGGAGCTCTCTCAGATTCTGGGTCCATCCTGGATTCAGGGCCCAGGGTCTCCACAGGCAGGTTCTGGGGGATGGGGCACAAGCAGAAGGGCTGCTCCAGAGGAAGGACAGCAGGACGAAACCAAGGGGTGCTCTACTGGGGTGCCTGGGACCAGCCACACTGCTCAGGGACCTCAACCCACATCTCACAAAAATATAATACACTCAGTAGTGGGCTGCTCCAAAGTGGGGAGCTGGCACTGTAGCATCTCAGCTCGACGCAGTGTTCGGCCATTCCCTAACCTCACTTGCTGCTCTGAGAACTTTCGGAGGCCAAGTTTCTGTTAAATGAAGAAGCACCACTGGACCAAGGCGGTGGACTACTGTACAAACCTGGCGCCCCCTACCTCCCCATAGAAGCCGGCTAGAGCCTGGGTCTCCCTCCCAACAAGTGACCAACTCAGTTATTGGTTGGAAGGTGGGAGGATGGCAAGAGAACAAAGTCCCCTGGATGCCTAAGGATCACGGTCCCGACCGCAGCGGGCTTCCCCACAGTTGCCCTCACAACGGGCCACCCACTCTAGTTACATCTTCCAAGCTTTTCTGGCCTTTCTCCCCTCCCCACACACCCCTCTCCCAGGAGCTGACAGAAGCCTGACTCACCCCAGCCACAGCCAGCCTGTCTCCCAAGGTGCTCTCGGCCCAGCCGTCCAGCCACGGCCTCTCCTTTCTCCGCCTACGCCCCCCTTGACAGGCCACCGCCCGCTCATCCCATCCATGGCTCCCGCTATCCTTCCAAGAATAATTCTTGACCTTAGTATGTTTCTTTACAATTTTCAAGTCACTTTTTTCTCACGGCCCCTCCTACCAGGCAAGAATCACAACTCCCCTTTTACAGGGGAGGACAGAGAGGTGAAACGACTGGCCCAAGGTCCCCCAGCTGTCAGCAAAGGCACCTCAACAGGGGGCCAGGGCTCTGGCTGGGAGCATGGTGTCCGTCCCCTCTGCCGGCCAGCCCTAGTCCATGGGTCCTGCCCCAGCATCATCCTGAGGGCAGCTCCCTCACCCCCAACTGGTCTCCTCAAGGCCACTCAAACCCGACGCCTCCAACTCAAGCTCCTCACCTTCTTCCCTCCCTGCGGTACAAACATACCAAGCCCTTGACAAACCTTCTCCAGACACTCAGCCCCCCAATCCCGCTGGCCCCCTTCTCAGTGGCTTCAGGGCACAGCAGTCTACTGGGCTCCTGCTCCACCAACTACAACCTGGATTGCAGGACCTTCAAAGTGCTCTCCCCCGGTTCCCGCCCAGCCCACACAGTGGCTGCCCCCTCTGCCCAAGGCAGTGATGGTCCTGACTCCCTCCAACTCAGAGCCCTTCCACGACTTCCCATCAAAGAGGAGGCCCAAATGCCTGAGCCAGGCCCTTCAGGCCTCTTCTGGAGGTTCCCAGGCTCTGGCCCAACCTCACTTCAACACCGTCTGACCCATGTCTCCATCTCCTCCAACAGACCTCCTTGGTCTCCCCCAACATGGCTCTCCCATTGTTACCTCAGAACCTTTGCTCATGCTGGTCTCCCCACCAGAATTTCTTCCCTGCTTCTCACAGTTTACCCCAGCAATTTCCTTCTTTCAAGGCATGGTCCAAGTCCCAACACCTGACTCCTTGGGCCTGATGGCCTTCTCCCTGCCACTACAGTTCCTCTCACAGCCAGCAGGAGGTGATGCACATGATCACCAAGACCAAGGAAGGGGACAGACCCAGCAAGCAGCCCAGCCCTGCAGGAACCCCCATTCCATGTGGCTCCCAGGCCTGCTTTTCCTACCTCTGAGCCGGCAAGCACCCAGCTATTGTCCGAGTCTGGGCAGGAGGCCATAGTAGCTGAGGTCCCCAAGGCTACTGAGGCTGCCACCTGCAGAGAAAGTCTTTCTTAAGGACCCCAGCTCCCTTCAGGGGAGGCAGGATAGAGACAGCAGCCTGGACGGGGTTCCAAGGTTTAAGGGCTGGGAAGCCACTTCCACAACCAGCCTGGTTCCAGTCTTCTGACCCCAACACCTCAACTCTTCTGGGCAGTATTTGCCTTTCAAATCAGAATGTACCAACAGCCACAGTGAAGCCTGCCGAAAGAGCCCTTGGTAAACTGGGAAACAGAACTGACCTTGAAAGGTCAGAGAAGCATAGGGCTGGAAGGGCTTTGGGAAAACTCCAGGCCAACTCTCTCATGTTATAGTCAGGGAAAATGAAGGGAAATGAAGGCCAGAAAATTGGCTGACTTGACTTGTCAACGATGAACAGCTAAAAAGAGTGAGGAACAACCCAGCCCTCCCTTCACCTCCCCAGCCTCCCCCATAATCACCACCTTCTTCCCCAGGGCCTAGAAAAGAAGACTCAATGGCCTCCTTCACCCCCAAGTCACCCACCCATCACCCACCATAAGTCCTTGCTATGGTCTAGTTCAGGGGTCTTGCACACTGGCTGCACAATGGAATCACCTAAGATTCTGATACAACTGTGTTCAAGGGTCAGGCTCAGGCAAGGATTTTTTTAAAATCTCCCAAATGACTCTCATCTGCAGCCAGGGTTGAGAACAACTGACATAGCTTAGATCCACCTGAATGTACCTTTAGTAAATCTCTTTGTCACTCTCACTCTCCATTCTAAGTTGTTTCCCTTCTTAGTAAACTTCAGAATTTCATCTTAGGGAACTTGAAGGTGACTGGCAAAAGGGATTTATGGCAGCCATCATGTATAAAGCACTTTACAGTTTGCAAAGCATGGGCAAAAATCAGGGTTGTGGTCCTATCCCCTGCTAATCTGCTCTGACTTGGCCGGGTGGGCATGGGAAGTTACTCCAGCTTCCAAAGCCTGACACAAGGCAGGATAAGAAGAGAGGGACCTACCCCTCCATCCATGGCCTAGACTATTCACCCAGGCTGGCAATTGGGACCCGGCATAAAGGTGGAGGGATAGAGGAGCTGACCCCCTCGAATCTCGGATTGTGATCCTTTAGAGGAGACTACATGACTGCTTGTTGACAGGCTAGAAAGGTGGCAAGTGGAAAAGGACTCTGGGAAAAGGAAGTGAGGCTGGGGTAGAAGTGTGGCAGTTCTACATTGGGAAACCACCACACTTCCCCCTTGTTTGAGCTAGTGTGAGTCCTACATGGTGCCCTAAAAACCTCCTGTGGCCCTTGCCAATCAAGATCCAAGCCCAGGACAGATGAAGGACCCCTCACAGCATCCCCCAATACCCATGCCTCCCAGACACATGCACCCATCCCACGAGGAGACAGGAGAATGCCTGCAGTGACTTCCCCACACCACGTCCAACAGGACACCCCTGGCCGGTTTCTACAGGCATCCACAGAACCATCACTGTGCTGCCTCAGGGTCTCAGGCCCCAAGCCCGCCATTCTGTCATCATCTCCCCATCCCCAGTTGCTATGTGTGACTCTTAACAGGTGGTGGCAGGAAGGAAGTAGCAGCAGCTTGGTCTGAAGTCCCTGTTTATCCCTGGCTGTGTACAGCCTGCTCAGGTCCTCCAGAACCAGGCACCATGGCAACCAGGGTGATGTCAGACACACTGTTTCCATGGAAACCAGCAACGGTATTTGGGTCAACAAGACAAACACTTCTGAGACCCAAACAGAAGACAGTCTGTTCCAAACCCTGGTTGGTATCTCTCTCTTGGTTGGGTTCACCCAGCATTCCAAAAGATCTCCCAGTCCTCTCAAGCCAGCATCTCACCGCCTTATTAGGAAGTTCCTTCTGCTGTTTAAATCTCCACCCTTCCCTGCTATTTTCAGATCTCTTTCTTCTCATCAACCTCTTGGAAGAAAACCCACCTCCACCCCCTCCTCACTACTCCCTCTCTTTTCATTCAGGCAGGATTCAACATAACGTCCTGTAAGGACTGTCAGGGACTTGTGCTGTTTCTAAAAGGCAGCTAAAGGGGGAGCTCTCCCTCTCTGTACAAAGCTGGGAAGTCTCATCCAGCTAATTTCAACCCCTCTAAGAGTTGTTCCCCCAAACCTCTAACGCAAAGGACCTAGGACTTGTCTGGGGGACCCAGAGCAAGTTTCTGTTTTGGAAACGGCCGCCCATGATCCCCCTTCCGCCGGCCCAGAAGTAACAAACAGCTCTGCAGATCCTCGGTGGAGCCCAACCCTTCAGAGTTCTGCCCTTCCTCTCCTCCATCCTTCCTCTCTTATGGATCTCTATGGCCCCTTCCCCGCTACAGCATTACCTGACCCAGCTCTTGCTTCCGTCTTCAGCTGAACTTGTTGCTGGCTCTCCAGCTTTACAGCCCCGAGAAAGGAAGGTCATGTGACTGGGGACTGGCCAATGGAAAGTCAAGTTCCCTGAGGGGGCGGAAACTTTTGGCCAATAACAGCTAAACTTGAGAGCCAGGGGAGGGGAGGGGGGTACCTGCAGAGCCCCTAAACCTGGGCTTACCTCCCGGTGGGACACTGGACTTCCAGCAAACTGAATCCTGGGTCACCTTCCCTCCTTTCCCAGTGTCTAAACAATTTCTGGAGGGAAGACCCAAAACTGAAAGGCAAGGGGTGACATCTCCAGGACAAGGGGCCAGGTTGGTTCCAGGACAGAGACAGCTGCAGGATGGGGGAGGGGAGAGTGGCAAATTATGGGTTGGAAATAGCCCTCCTGCCACTCTCCTTACCCTGCTCCGGTGCGGATTAAGGATGCCGCTGTTTTTTTTAAAGGGGGATGGGGGGCTGAAAAGCATCCAAAAACGAAATCTGCTAGACCAAGGCAGCCCCTTCCCCCACCCCTGGAGCTACGCTCGACCCCTAACCCAAACAACTCGGGAGTGGGAGTGCGGGCGCTAACCCCAGAAGCTCTAAAGGCAGTTGTCTCTCTGAAGCCTTGGAGTCAAAGCTCCTGCTTGGCTCCAAGCCTGGCCCAGGAACGTGCTCAGAAAGGAAACTTGTTTCTCGCAGCAGGGAAACAGGGGGAGAGGTGGAGCCAAGAGGCCTCCATGGGCCCTGCGGCTTGTACGAGGGTCAGCTCAGGGGCCCGAGTCTTTCTGCCATTCCCACCTCCAGGGACCCTGAGGGATACATATCCTCACGCCGCAACCATCCTGACCAGCAGTGACTGGCTCATTCCAACCCTGTACACCCCAACAGCAAGGAGTCCTGGTCTGGATTTTCCAAGTCATTTTATTAACCCAACCGTACAAAACTTTCCCCACCACATCTCTGCCACCCCCGCTTCCTTCCAAAAAGCAGTGGACTGAGGGAGAGAGGGACTGAGCAGACACTCCCCCCCCCCCGCAAGAGCCATCTTACCAAATGCAGAGATGGGGGAGACCACAAAAATAGCAACCGATAAAAGAGGGGCAAACAGAACCACAAACACAACACAAAGCTCAGCAGTGCGGGGGTGGGGGGGCTGCCATCTCTGCTGTTCCACGGCAGGGAACACTAGAGGAGAGAGGCCCAGAGGCCGCTCCCTTCTTTCTCACAGCCTCAGAGGCTGCATGCTACACCTGGGCAGGCAAAAGAGTTCTGCAGTATACCTTTGTCTTCTCTTCACACGCTAGGGTCCCGGGAGAAGTGGGGGCAGGGGAACACCAGCTCCTCTCAGGGCCACAACCCAAGCCTGCCTTCCCCACCCCACTGAGGAATGTGTGCACGAGCTGTAAGGAAGAGACAGCAGCTGTGAGGGGCTCCTGATAGGGCCGCTGGCCCATCTCTGGCAGGCAATGTTTACAAAATAAAATAAAAACAAAGCCCAGTGCAGGACTCTGGCTGAGAGGAATGAGAACAGCTAGATCACCAGGCCGGAGAAGATATATAAAGAATAGCAGGGAAAGAGAGAAACAAAAAACATCCAGGCTCTGGATTGCATTTTAGTACCATGGCAATAAGGGTCCTGCCGCCTCCCCAACCACAGGCTGAGAGAGGGATCCTTTCATCAGGAGAAAAAATGAGGTATAAGGGCTCTGCGCCTCTTCAAGCTTTCCTTCAATCAAGCCAGGGAAGCAGGGAAGTAAGGGCGCCAAAAGTTGAAGACCAGCGCTGCGAATAATGTGCAACAGATGGGGGGGCGTGTACAGCCAGAGTCCAGGCTTCCAGGACAGTCCAAACATCAAATATTCTGCTCTGTCAGACCACATATCCCAATTTTTAGCAAAAATATTGTCATTAGGGAAAAAGCACAAGAGAGTCTGAGAAACGACCAGTGACTTTGGTATGAGGAAGATATGTCCTGACAGCATCTCTTACCTACTGTCTTGAAGCCCCAAATCACCAAGAAACTGCCATAGCCACGTACTCTCCTGCTTCTTCAAGCTATTTGGTTCTCTGAGGGGGGAGGAGTTGGGTAGGTCTTGGAGGAGGCAAGGGGAAGGTAAGAAAAGGGGAAAATCTCCATTTATTCCCTAAAGCTGTTTCCCAGCACCCATGAAAGGGCTACTGCAGAGATGGGAAGAGACCCCCAACTCCTCTGGCCAGAAACCTTTAATACTGGACTCCAAAAACTAAGGCTGGGGCTGGGGGGCTAGACAGGAGTGTTAGGCACAGGTGTTGGGGGCATCCATCATCTGTAGAGGGGACACCCCTGCCCTTCAGATCTTCCTCCAGCCTCTTTTCTCTTGCAGCCACACCCCTAGGCCTCCAGAGACAGCCACCAAAAATGGCTCTGCTTGGCAGGGCTTTGGTTTCCTGGACCTCTGTAGATCTCAACACGTAAGTTTCCAGAAAAGTGAGCAATCCAGGTTCTTCTGCCTGCCCATCTCAGTTCCTTTTCTGCCCCCAGGAGCCATTGTGTTTCTGCCCCATGGGGATGGGAAGCCAGTGGAAACAAGGACCAAGAGCCAGACAGGAAAACCACCACCCTGGAAGAGCAGGGAGGAACGTATGCACTTCCTGGGCACCTCGCCAGCATCACCCATCGTTAGCAGCCACCAGCTGCCCCATGCCCTCGCGGATGTAGACAGACTGGATCTCCTTGGTCTTGAGGCAGAGATCGCAGGCCCAGACAGCAGACGCCTCAGTGGTCAGCAACCCATAGGCGCTCTCAGTCATGCCCGTGCACTCGCGGTGGAACCACTTCTGGCAGGAAGCCTCACACAGAATGGCATCTTGGTCGTCGTTCACCTCACTCCGACAGGCACCACATGGATACACCAGGCCTGGGGGAGGCTGGGGCCCTGAGCCCGCACTTGTCTTGCCAGGGGGTGCCAGGCTATTGGCATCTGGGGTGCCCCCACCCCGCCCACTGCTGTTTGGGGGAAAACTGGGCTGATTTCCATTAACAGCAGCAGCCGGGGAGCCTGAGTGGGGCTCCTGGGGAAAAGCAGTGGGAGCAGGTGGATTTAAGGGCTTCCCCCCATCCTCACCACCAGGGCCAGGAAAGCCAGGGTCCGGACCAGGGAAGGGACTTGTGTTGGGGGGCAAGCTGGGGAGGCCCTGACCAGGTCTCTGGAGAGGAGAAGGGCCAAAAGGTGCCCCTGGCTGGGCAAAGCGTTGGGGGAGAGAAGGGGGGCCCAGCTCCCCTCTGGGAGGCTGTCCCATGGTGGGTGAGATCATGGGGCCAAATCCCCCCACGGGGCCTGGCATCATCTGCCCACCAGGCGGGCTAAAGTTTTGACCCAGAGGCTGGTTGAAGGGTTGGCTGGCAAAGTTCATGTTGCCTGGGGGAGGGTAGCCAGGACCCTGTGGGGGCATGTTGAAAGCAGGGCCCATGGGGTTGGGAGGGAAAGGGGGGGGCTGTCGACGAAGAGGCTGGGGGCCTCCTCCACCCCCAGCGCCATAGCCTGGGGGTACCTGGCCTGCCATGCCCCCCTGTACACGGAAACCCCCAAAGGGGACAGGACTGCCAAGGAATGGAGGGGCTGCGCCCCCCACCTTAGGGGCTCCGAAGTCATCCTCAAAAGGGTTGGATGCAACCAGGTGATCCACCATGGGAGTCGGGGGTGGCGCAAACTCCGTCAGATGTGAGTATGCAGGGCCCTGGGGGAAAAGAGGAGGGAAAGAGGGTCATGGAGGGAGACAGAGAGCTAAACCAAGAGAGCATCAGAAACACAATACACATTTTTGGAGGCTGGTACTGGCCAGCTCAGACCTTAAATCAAGATAGACCTTAGAATGCAACAAAGAAACTGAGGGTGGAGAGCAGAACCAGCATAGTGCAGTAACAGTGTTTCGAAAACAGGCAGAACTACGCTGCAATCCTAGCTCTGACACTGAGTAACTTCAAGGCCCTGGAGCAGGCATTTAACTTTTTTAAGCTTCAGATTCCTCATCTGTAAAACAGTGACAATGCCCATCTCCCCAGACTGTTAAAAGCATTTTAGCACAATCCCTGACACTTAGAAAAGGTTCAGTAAGCGGTAGCTGTTATCATCATGTGGGAAACACGACAGCACAAACGGGGAGAGAATGATTCTAATCCTGACTGATAAGACCTTTGGTCAAACCAACTCATCCCCACCCCTACCCCTAAAATCTGTTATGAAGTTGAAGGAAAGGACCAGAAACAGAACAAGAAAGACAACTTTCTCTTCTCCCCGCGGCTTATGCAAGGTAGAGACATTGGAGTGGCAGAGCAGAGCACCCAAAGGGGCTACTAGGAATTACCCCCGCCACCAACCACCATTCACCTGAGTATTTGACTTTCTTCGCTTCTTTTCTGGGCTCTTCATTTGCAGACCTGGAAAAGCAGTAAAAGGCAGACACAAGTTTCCCTGAGGTTTCCCCAAACTCCTCTCTCGCAGCCATGATATAAGAAACTCTTCTAACTTCATTATACTCTTGTTTATTTACTTCACAGATACTAACAACGGTACACTTTGAAAAATAAATTGGACGCTACACTCTCAGCTGCCTCTTCCTTCAAATGAGACGCCCCATCTCTTGATACTCTCAGACTCCCAAGTGGCTCCTGAACTCCAGGTGCCCCAAACTCTAGGATCCGCAATCTGTGAACCCCTGCCCGCAACCCCTGGAGGGCTTCATCCACCCACCCTTTTCACCTGAGCCTCCCCTCCCTTCAGGGCCCTCAGCCAGAGGACCACCACCTCCCCCGCCCGCCAGCCCTCCCTCCGAGGTCCCCGAGTTCTCGGCCTCGCCAGTCCCAGGCCCCCTCAGCGCTCTCACCGGCCTTGCCCTGCTTCCTCCCGGTGCTGGGTGGCGCAGGGGGCGGTGCGGGGCCGCCACCTCCCTCCAGCTTGTCCGGTGGGGGCGGCGCCGAGGCGGCCATGGAGTGGGGGACCGGGGTCAGCGGCGGCGGGGGACGGACGCGCCCTGGTGTTGCACCATGGCCCGGAAGGGGAGGCAGGGGCGGCGCAGGCCCCCGCGCGGCAGCAAGCCGGAGGTGCGGCGAGGCGGGGGCGGCGAGCCCGGGCGCCAACTGCACGCTTGCCCAGCCTCACCGCCCGCCCGCGGCCGCAGCCACAGGAACCGGAACTCGGCGTGGCAGCCACCACTGCGCGCTGCAAGGAGGGGGAGCGAGGCCCGGTCACACCCTCCCCCGAGCGCCGGGCGGGCAGGGCGGTACCAAGGCACGACCCTGGGGCGGGGGGCCGTCCCAAGCCCGGGAGCGCCGCGTGCCCGCTCACTTGGGGAGGCGGCGGCCGTGGGCTCTGCTGCTGGGCCGTACCATCCCCCGCCGAGGGGCCGCCGCAGAGGTGCGCGAGGGCGTGAGCGCGCGCCCGGAAGCCCGAGCGGCCTGGGGTTCGGCCGGCTGCGATCCCACCCCGCCGCCGCCGCGGCCCCAGCCGCAGACACGAACATCAGCTTGGATGATGGCCCCGCACTCTCCACCCCGCAGCGCCCTCCCGGCGCCCCTCCTCCGTGAACCCCCAGGTTCCCGCTCGAGCGCGACCCGAGCGAGGCCAGGTGGGCCGGGCCGCACCGCGCCCCGAGGCGGCCTCGGCCTCCCGCCGCGGGGGGCCCACAGCCAACAATAGGCAGCGACAGGGACCAGGAGGCCGAGGTAGAAGAAATATGGACTTTAATGAAGATTCTTTCCCTTTGGTATAAGTGAGACCCGTGAAAACATCCAAACAAAAAGAAAAGAAAAAAAAGGGAGGTGAGGATTTAGATAGTCCACGCTCCCTTATCCACAAGGCCTAATGACAGAGCAGGGCCGGCTCCTCTGTCGTACGGCAGGGCCCGGCCTGGAGAAGGGATTCAATAACTGCAGGTTTTAAGTGTCCCCCAGCCCCTGCCCCCGCCCCCGCCGGCCCCGTGTGAAACTAACACTCATTCAGCCAAACTTCTGCCTCCCAGCCTCGCGGTGGGAGGTCCAAGTTTCTCTAGTCCTGGCTCACACTCGGCCTCTTGTCTCTCAGAAAAGATAACGCTACCGGCAAAGGCCGGGGGTGAGGAAAATGCCAATAGTTGTAAAAGGGCTTTGAAAAGTCAAAAAGGTGATGTATAAATCGATTATTATCATTTTGTGCTCAGGAATAAGCTATGGAAAACAAATTAGGAAAGTAAATCTACAGCCCTAAAATATATGCATATAAAATAAAAAATAAACGCAGTTCCAAATCTACCGATGGTATCTGGGGATTGTCTACTGCTTTAGAGTCTCAGTGCCCCTGTTCCCACCTCCACAAAATCCACCTAGGATGACACTTCAGTCATCCCCCCACCACCCCAGCAGGGGGAGGCAGGGCAGAGGCTACAGGAGGAAGGGCTGTACTTTGGCTCTAGAGTATAACATGCATGCAACATGGGGCCGGGGGGGGGGGGGGGGGGGCGAGTGGACTTGCCAAATGTATATATAGACCCCTTGGGGTGAGGGGCCCCGCCCAAGAGGCACTGAGCAAGGGGTGGGTCCATCTCCCCACTGGCTGGGAGGGGGCTCTGAGGCAATCTCTAAGGGCTGCATATCCCCGGGGAGAGGGGACAGCTGCCACTCCTGCCTCTGTTCGCCCAACCTAAACGGGAGGGGGTACTGAGCAAGGAGAGGACGGGGTCCCAGAAGCCAAGGTGTCAGCACCCCCATGCTTGACTTCAGGGGCCCAAGAACTCTTTGCATAAAATATCTTCAGACCTAGCAGATGGTCAAAGGCACAAAGTTTAAACGCTGGGAGGGAGGGTTGTTGAGAGGGGTCTGGGGTACCCTGAGCCCAGGGGTAGACTAAAGGTGTGATTCATTCCCCCTTCCCTGGAAGGGTGATTGCTCCACTGGGCCTATCACCACAGGACATTTTCCATTACAAGAAGGCATACTGCCCAGGCCTCCAGCACCCACCCTGGGGAAGGGGGTATCAAGTTGGCACAGGAAAGGCCCAGGGAAGGGGGCCACTCTGTACATTAATACTTTGGTGAGGTTTGGGGAGAAGCAGGACTCTACCCCTGGCTCCTGACTCAAACCCTCTCACTCAGCTGGATGCTGAACCCAATGTCCACACTACCCCCAGCCCTACACAAGGCCAAGCCCACAAAACACTCCCAAGTGAGGTCCTGAGAGTCGGGCAATAGGGTGGAAGGGGTCGCAGGGCATCTTCTAGGAGAGAGCGCTGGGACAGATCACAGTTTCCGCTCCACAGGTTGCTGGAGACACAGTTCGCTGCCCGCAGAGATGATGGGCAAGTGATTGTCCATGTGGTAGCTGATGAGGTGACTGACACTCTCAAAGCGGTGATCCTTTGTCCGAACCTGGGAAGTGGGAAGGGAGAAGGTCAATTCAGGTGAAGAGTCAAATAAGGCCTCAGTCCCCAAAGCTGAGGAAGCTGGAATATTCAAGAGGGTTGAGGCAGGAGAAAAAGATGGCAGAAGCGGGAGGGCCGTCAGTCCTGATCATTGAGGCTTCTCTGGAAAGAAGCTGGAGATAGCCGTGGGAGAGGGCAGGTCAGTGAACTGGGAAAAGGCAGAGGGGATATCAGCCCAGAAATCATGAAGCTGAGGGACAGCTACTCCTCCCCTGACCTGGAAGAAGGTGGTATGTCTCAGAAGAGGATACACAGTACAAAAAAGACATGCAAAGGAGGCTGAGGTTGCTGTAGAAAAGAGACTAAAGTTATGAGGGGCAGAGGGACAGTGCAGACAGGAGACAGAGCACTGGTCTGAGCCCTGAGTCTGGAGAAGCTGGGGAGGCCCCTGGCTCCTCTTAAGAGAGGAGATTTGGGGTGCCTAGCCTCTAACCATCTGACACTGAGCATCACAACCTCTTAAGGATGGTCTTCTCATTTGTCAAAAGAGGGACTCAGGTGACATGAGCACCTTCCAGCACTCATGGGCATAAGGTTTGGGGATTGGCCAGGACTGAAGGGAAAACAGCTCAAGTTCAGGGATGTGAGAAGGGAAGGAACCCTAAGCCGCTAGAGGGGGAATGCCAGGCACCTTGAGAGCAGGGGAGGCTCAGATAGAGGTGCCCAGCGGGCAAAGTCTAGGAAGCAGTGAGGCAGGAACAGGGCTGCACAGGAAGGTACTGCACCTTCCTTTCTGCCTCACCCACCCATACCCCTGCAATACTCACCACACCCTCAGGGTCCACCAGTAGCAGGTGCTTGGGCTGCCCACTCTGCAGGCCAGTGAGCACATACTGGCCAGGCGTGGTCGTGCTTTCCCGCACCAGGAAGTCCCCGTTGAGCTGCAGCAGTGCCTCGGCCTCCCGCCGGCTCAGCTTCCCGTGAAACCAGGGCTCCCCTCGGAGCTGCTCAGCCATGGCCACCAACTGGGGAGGTGGAGGCACCCGCAGGGCATCTTCAAAGGGCTCTGGGGGTACAGAGAGAGGGCTAGAAGAGGCAGCTGGCACAACACATGCTCAAGAGCCAGACCTTCAGGGAGGGGAGGCCAGGAAGAAAAGAGGAGGAACCAAGTGGGAAGATGCAGATGCAGAAAGGAGAGGGGCACACTCACTCATGTCAAAGAGGTCTCGGGGCGCGCTGCCATTGATGGCAGGATTGGGGGGCCCGGCTCCACCGCCTGCTTGCCGTGCCTTGTCTAGGTTCTGGACGTTGACATAGGAGGGATCATCAAAGAGCTCTCTGCCTGCTGAGGAAAGGGAGGCTTTACAGTGATCCCCGCCCTGCTTCTCACACCCCACTCTGCCCCTCTCAGCTCCCTTCATACCTGGGCAGGGTGGCGGCGGCAGCATCTGTTTGCGGGCTTCTGGGTCTCCTCCAACAGGCTGCCCCACTGGCTGAAGGGACAAAAGTAGGGTGAGACCAGAGGCCCTAACCAGACACTGCCATCCTGGGCCCAGCCCACCTCCATGCAAGCAACTTACCAGCGTGGCTCCCAGGTGGCTAGGGGTCTGGGCACTGGGTGGAGTGGGTCGAGCAGCCCCCGGGGGGGCTCCTTCCCGAAGCCGCATGTCCACCACCCCCCCAAGAGGGGGTTCCTTCCCAGGGAAGTCATTATAGTACTGATGGTCAGGTGGCTCTTCCTCCTCCTCGTCCCAAGCTGAGCCATCAAAGCCAGCCATCCTGGGAGGGACAGGAGGAAGAGAAGAGCATGGAGGACAGAGAGAACAGCGCTCACGTATTGGGCATTCCCTGAGGGGTAGGCCTGAGGCTGTTTCATACATATAATCATTTCATCCTCCTGGCAACCCTATAAGGTAGGTATTATCTCCTTCTTCGATTTTATAGATGAGGAAAATGAGGGTCAGGGGTAAAAAGATTTAGGTCTCACAACTAAAAGGTGGTGGAGCTGAGATGTGAATTCAGATTTGCCTTTAAAGTCATGCCCTTGATCGTTATGCTGTCTCCCAAGAGGGAAGGGGAGCACTAAGTACCAGGGAGGGGGGGTGCTCCAGAATAGTTGAACCTCCTCTAAATACTCAGTGCCACTGGTCTGAGGTAGGAAAGGTAAGGATCTCAGGAAAGAGCCATCCTCCCTCGCCCAAATTCTTGATGGCTTCTAGAGGCAAGCAAATGAAGAACTAAACTAAATATGAGAAATGCACAACAGGACAGACCAGCAATGAGATGGCTGGGAAAAGAAAAGCCCATCTAGCCAGGAAAGAGCTGCAGCGTGGACGTCCTGGACTACAGCTCAGCACCACCATGGGCACGCGACAGGAAGAGCTGGCCCTGCAGCAGGCAGGGCCTCGAGAGACCTTCCTGATGGCCACAGGAAACTTCAGAATAGCAGGAAGTGGGAAGCAGGGGCGCACAGGTTATTTCCTTCCCCGCACCTCTCTGAGCTCAAGTGTGGGAAGAGCAAATCTACTTTTCCAATTCCGGTCTGGGGCCCAAAAGCTGGGCGCCCCCCCGCCCTGGTCCACTCACCTGTCATGGGGGGTGACCAGCTTGGGCGGGTTCCTGAGGTATTGTTTGAAACGCAACTCGAAGGCCTGGCCAATGGTGCTGATGACGTCCTGAGCAAGCCCTTCGGGACACTCCAGGATGTGGCAGGCTGGGGGCACAGCAGAGGCCGTCAGGGAGCTCGGGGGCAGCGTGGCCAGGAGGAGGCGCAGACGGGGGCCCTTGTCCTCTGTCCTCCACAGCAGGAGCCACCAGGTCCTGCTCACCTACCTCTCGGACAGCTGGCCCCACCCAGCGCTCCCCACCACGCCTCACCTCTCTGATTCACCGGGTCTTTGGCAACATAGGCGACATACTCGGCTGTGTCCTGGGGTGGACAGAGTCAGAAGAGGCCAGTTAGCTGAATTTCATAGATCCACCTCACTCCTGACCCCTCAAACCCAGTCCTTTGCAGACATCACCTCAATCCTAGCAGGCTCCCTTCTCTAGCCAGTGTCTTCCCAACCCCTAGCCCCGTACTCTTCTCCCACCACCCGTTCTCCGTTCCCCAACTCACCGGGTCCCCGCCAGACGCAAACGAGATGGATTGCATGTGGTGGTTGGCGATGATCTGAGGGTTAGGGCAGGGGATGGAGAAGGAAAGGAATGACGTGTGTCAGGCAGCCTCAGGGCCCACTGGGCGCCCCCCACCATTGGCCCAGGACCCTGGGATCCCAGTCTCATCCTTTTGGCTTCTCCACCCATGTCCTCCTAATCTCCTCCTTCCCTACCGTCCTGCTGCTCCCAAGCCTTCCGTCCGACGGGTCCTCACTTAGCCCTCCCATCAATGTTTCTGGTCCCCCCGCCCCACTCCACCAACCTGTTTGCAGTCTGCGGCCATGAGATTGAGGCTGCTGGTGGAGACGGTGAGAGTGATTGGCATTCCAGCAAATTTCAGGTTACTCCTCCCCAGGATGGAGCTGAGTGGACGGCTACAGGGCTAGGGAAGGCCCCAAGGATCTCAGAAGCTGGGGGGCTCCTCACACCAGGAAACCCGCACACTCCTGCCTTCTGGACTTCTCCCCACACACCCCACACCAGCCTTCCCCCTGCTCCTCCACCTCTCCCAGCAGCACCCCTAGCCCCATCGACCCCAGCTACCTTTCTCCTCCTTGTTGCCCCCTTAGCACCCGGCACAGCGTCACACACCAGACTGATGGCCTCCCTGGGGAAAGAGGGGGACTCAGACCCACGGCCTGCCTCCCACTCGGCTGGAGCTGCCACAGGGCTGGGGGAGGGGAAGGCCAGGCCAGACTCCAGGGGCACTCCAGGCTCTTTGTCGTGGCGGATTGAATTAAGGGCCTTTAATATTTGATGACACCGAGAGGCCGCTTCCTGGCTGATTGGGTTAGAGCCTCAGTGGGTCTGGCCCCACCCCCTTCCAGCTACCAAATGCCCCATCCCCTTCCCAAAGGCAGCGGCAACCTTCCATCTACCCCCATTTTCCACTCAAGCTCCAGCTGCCAGCTGCCTCTGCCACCTCCCCCACAACCCCCCAAGCTGCATAAGCAAGAAGGAGCCAGGTCAGAGTTGCCTCTCTTCGTTGACACTTCGACTCCCTTCCCTAACTTTTTCTCAATCCCCTTCACCACCCAAAGATGAGCCATCACTAGCGCCACTGCCAAGTGACCCACTCCCCCCTCCCCTCACAAATCCCAGGACCCCCACACTCCGCCCCCCGCCCCACCAACCTGGTGACCTGAGTCCGGGTGTTGAAGTCCAGGGCGCGCATTGACTGCAGGACCTCCACACAGCCCATGTACTGAGGGGAGGGACGGGAGGAGAACAGTCAGCCGCCTCCCCCACCTCTTCACAAAGAGCCCCAGGACTCTTCCCGGCTTGTTCCGTAAGGGATGCAGAAGTTCTGCCCACTGCCCGTGGATACATCCCACGACATGCAGAACAACAGGGTGAGGACAGAAGGCAAGCTAGGGGGACCTCATGCATGTGGGAAGAGAATTCAGAGGGGAGTGACAGGCACTGGGTGGGATGGAGTGACATCTCCAGAAAGGTGGAGGAGACTGGAGGGGACAGTCAAGAGTCACTCATTCCAACACTTACTAAGGGTTTGTGCTGGGCTTTGTGCTAAGCATGGCAGGGTGGGGGTGGGGGAGTCACAAGAAGGAAGGGGCCCCAGACAGAGCTGGAAGGGAAGGGGCAAAAGAGTCAGAGAAGGGGCAAGAAAGGTTTAAGAAACAGGACACAGAAACCAAGGGAGTTGCTGGGGAAGAGCAGGAAAAAAAAGAGACTAGTGAGCAGAGGAACTGGAGGGAGTGGGAGGGAGGATGTTCACTCACCCGAACCAAGTAGGAAACCCCGGGTCCCATGACTTTGTCGTTGGGATGCAGCCAGCCCCGCGTGGGCTTATTGACAAAGCTCCCGTGGCGGGTCCACTCCTCGCCCCCCAGCTGGCCCCCTTCCACCCGAGTCCTGCGCCCGCCGCCTCCACTCAGCTTGTTCATGTCCTGGAGGAGGGGCAGGAGGCCTGAGTCCGGCATGGCTGCCCCTACGATCCCCTCCCCATCCTCGGCTGCCCTTCCTGGCTCCCCCTTCGGCCCCAGGCGCCCCCCAGCCGGGTTGGCCAGCTTCAGGTTGCTCATCCGGGGGAAGAAGGAGCACAGGGTAGTGGGACTATCGTCCCCAGGCAGAGGTGGCAGCATGGGCCCCAGAGAAGAGGCTGATGGGGAAGGCAGCTCCTCCGGTGGGGTGGACCCTGAAGCTCCCTCCTCCAGCGATGACAGAGACTCATTCCGAAGTGGGTTGTACTTGGGCTTGGGGGGCAGGAGATCCATGGCTGGAGTGAGAGGGAGGCTGCTGCCCAGCCTGGCCCCCCTGCCAGTCAGGGCAAGGGGGCCAGGCAGGGGGCATCCCAGGCCCTTAGCCTGATCGGACCTCTATGGCCCAGGGATCTCAAGGGTCCTGGGGAGGGAGAGGGACAAGTGGCTCTGGCTCCCCGGGCTCAGACCCAGAGAGTTTCAGGCCCCATCCCCGCCCAGCGTGGAGCCTCTTCTCTGGCTGTGAGGAGAACGGGCTGGACCTAGAGCTGACTGGCTCCTCCCCAGGGGCGGGGAGCTAAGGGGAGAGACCAATCCCGAGGACAGTGCTGACTCACAGGCTCTGAGGGGCTAAGCCTCCAGCACTGCCCCAACCCTGAACTCTTACAGGGCAGAGAGATCCATGCCCCCCTGCCCCGGTACGAACAACAAGTAATCTGGAGAGGAATAAAGTGGGAGTGGGAGGGAAGGATGGAGGAGTGAGAAGGAAAGGAGGGTGGCAAGAGGAGGTCTGGATCAATCCAAACCAGACATGGGCAGGCCAAAGGGAGCAGGAAGCTGAGGGAGGGCAGCGGGGGAATGAGGGAGGAAACAGAGGCAGCTGGGGGTGGGAAAGGGAGGGGATCCCTGAGCTCAGCAATTCCCTTCCTGTCCTGGTTGAACACTCAAACTCCCTCCTCCTCCAGCCCCGGCCACCCCCGGCGACCCCCCACCACTATCACACATGGGGTGGCGGCCCCAGGGAGCCTGGGCCATTAGCATCCTCTGCTACCACAGCTGTGGAGGGAGCTAAAGAAATGGGAAAAGGAAGGACGTGGTCCCAGTGGATGCAGGGAGGGGCCAAGAGGAAGGGCAAAGCTGGTGAAGTAAGGGGAATAAAGTCCAACCTGGGTGGTGCATCAGGGAGCCACCAGGCAGGAGCTGGAGCAGAGGACAGGCTGGTGGAGGCTTGTTCTCAATGCATGGCGCCTACCATGCCAAGGAGCAGCGGCCCATGCCAAGCACTCTTCTGTCCCCCTTTCCACAGCGAAGCAAGCTGTCAAGGGTAGAAGGGGTGGGGGCGGCCAGGGCATTGACACTAAGGTCAGCTCCCTGGACCTGCGGGTAAGCTCATACCCCTCCTCTTGCAGTAGTGACTGGGAAGGGTGCAGGTGTCCACCACAGAGCATGATGCCCCTCACGCCAGAGGCAGAGTCTGGCTGGAGGAAATGGGAGAGTGCAACAGTTCTCCAAGAGAAGTGGGGGCTACAGGCCACGAAGGGACAGAGGGGGCAGAAGACAAATCTGCTAAGGAGAAAGGGGTGCCAGGAGAAGGACTGAGGATGAACACAGGGAACAGTCCCAAACCCATTCCTTCCACCCACAGCTTCCTTCCACAGCTCTGCTCAAGGGGGCCATAAGGGAAGTTGGAAAGTGACCAAAAAAAGTAGTTGTAAAAGATACATATAACGCCCCAGGCTCACCCCCGAATTACCTATCCTTAAATTTACTTCAGAATATAAAAAGATGCAAATTATCATATGATTATAGCGATGAACAACACTACCACTTAAAACATGTTAGATACTGTGCTTATCACCTCCCACTTAGTCCTCCAAGGAGAGCTTTGCCACTCCATGCACCACTCCAGAGAAGAAATTCTATCACTCTGTTTCCTAAAGACTCAGCACCCAGGCATAGAGAGAATGAGGAAAGTATTCTGCCAAAGCCTCACACCCCCATCACACACAAACACACACCAGGATGTCCTCATCTTTAGAGGTGGGCATTCTGTGGGTGCCTGCAGGATCCCGAAGCAGGGAATGACCAACAGGTGTGGGCATTGTTAGAAAGAAAGAGGAAGTAGGGCTTTTTAAATTTATGTAGGAAGAAAGGAGATTGCTACTGGGAATCCGGGTGACTGGAAGAAGCTGCGTGTGGCTTCTCAGCCCAGCAGGGAGGAGGAGGCAAGAGCGGCGGAAAGTAGCAGGAAATGGCGAAAGCTCAGGAATGTTTCCAGAAGGGAAGGCTGGGCAAGCGGGACCAGGAGGAATGCCCAGACTAGAACTCTGGTTAGGGGGAGGGGAAGAGCCAGAGAAGTGGTGGGGCCTGAGGAGTCCCTTTAAAAAAAAAATTAAACAGCAAAAAGGACACTGTTACCTACACCCACTCCAAGACACCGTTTTCTGGTGGTGGAAAACTTTTCTCTCCTGTCACACCCACATGTCACACACCAACAAATCCATGCCCCTACCCAGCTCCCGACGTACAGGTATGAGACAAACAGCTGTTTCTGGGGTGGAGTCGGTCCTGGGAGTGGGGCTGGGAATCTATGAGCGAGTCTCCCTCCCACTCTCATGCCAAACCCCAAGTCCAGCCCCCTTCAAGTAGGTCCACCCTTGGAAGGGGTAAGGGAGAGGAAAAGGGCTGCCTCTAATCTCTTACTCCTCAGAGCCAGAGATGTGAACTTCTGACTTCCTACCCAGTGGAGCATGAGAGCTCAGGAAAACTGAGCCAAAGGCCCCAAAGAGAAAAAGAACAAGGAAATGTTAAGCAGGTGAAGTTTCTGGGATTGAAGACAAAGCTTCTGAGGCGATGACCCGGGTCCCACAGGGATAACGCTCCTGAGGGGGCGTGGCCCTCTCAGGACGCGAGCATCAGAGACTCCCAAGAGGCAAGGCTTCTGGACAATCAGACGTGGATTAAGGAAGGGGCGGGGCTTCTAGAGGGGAGGAACCCCTAGAGAGGTGTGGCTTCATGAATTCGAATAGTTCTTTGAGGGGCAGGGCTCTGCCCTTTTGGGAGATAGGCTTTTTGATAGACAGGAGTTGGCGGAGAATCGTCGCTAGGAGGCGGAGTTTCGGGGAACTGGAAGGACTAACGTAGGGTTTCTAGTAGTACGGCTTGGAAGCATGTCTGGGGGTGGGACTTCCAGGAAAGTCGGGCGACAGACTGGGGTCGGGGACAATAAATAGAAAACAAGTCGGGGTTCGGGGAGCCCCCTGAAGTTGGGAGGTGGGACTTCCGGGGAGAGGGTCGCAGGGGCGGGGCTTATAAATGAAGACCGGAAGTAGGGTCCCGGGAGAGGGGTTCCGGGGAGGAGGAGTGGGTCACCTAAGGAGAAAAAAAGTCCCAACTCACCAGGGCTTCATGGAGTCTCCGCACCGCACCGCGGGCCGATTTGGTTCCGGATCACGCCACTGCCTTCTTAGGTCGCCGCTCCAACTTTCTCCCCGGCCCGGCCTCCCTGGAGAAACTTTATTGCACTCACTTCCGGCCTCACTAACCCCTGACCCTCTACCTCATCGTCCCTCCTTCACCCAGCCCACTTTCCCGTGTCAGCCAATAGCAGCACGAGAACGCGCACAGGAGCCATGATAGCCAATAAGAGGCCTATTTTTGACCTACGTTTGTTCTTGAGCAACGTAGGCAGTGCACTCCAATAAGGACTCAAGGAGAAGCAAATCTTAGCCAATCGGAGGCTTGAAGGTGGGGTTGTCCCGCCTTCCGCCAGAAGGACCAATAGAAAGCGCGGGCGGTGTGTTTGAAAGCGAGGCCAAAGAGGGTGGGAGCGTGTGCTGCTGGGAGTTGTTTGGAGGTTGGCAGTGCGGGGCTGACGGTCCTCAGGCAGGGCGATCATGTCGCACAAGCAGATTTACTATTCGGACAAATACGACGACGAGGAGTTCGAGTACCGGTTAGTGCCGGCGCGGGGGCAATAACAAGGTCGTGAGCTTTGACAAGTGAGGGCACGAGGAGTTAGTAACGGGGACTGAAGCTACAGAATGGCGCATGCGCGGGAGATGAACGTGAATGGGTGCGAGCAATGAGAGCGTAAGGCGCATGCGCGAAGGATAGGGGGCGATCGTAAAAGAAACCCTAAAGTGGTAGAGAATTTGGAGTAAGCTCCCCTGTTGGGAGGAGGCGTGGGTGGACGTGGTTAGAGTGTTAGAGTGCCGACCACCCTCAGCTTTGCGGGTTTCTGGATCATTCTCTCACCTTCATTGAGCAAACTGAACTTGCCTTCTTGAGACTACTTGTATAATGGCAACACCGTAGAGCCTCCTGGGAGAAGGTGGCAAAGGCGGAGCTCGAATTTTCCTCGAGTCTTCAAAGTGAGGGGAGTTCTGAGAGAGCCTGAGTGTTGCTTATTAATTCATGGAAAGGGGGCGTGGTTGTCTGGCTTGTTTTAGGAAGGGGGCTTCGAAGAACTGGAGTGGAATAAAACTGGCCAGGAACATTGAGAAAAGACTTAATATAGACCTAATAGATTCCCGTCAAATATTTGAAGGGCATCTACTTAGGAAACAGTTATGGAGTGCTTATAGGTTTCAGGTGTTCTGCTAAAGTGCAAGGATAAGCCATGGTCCCTGCTTTCAACAGACCTAAAAATCTGTGGAAGTAATGACAGACTTCAGAAAGCAGGTGATAATTGGTATGATAGAACTATGTACAGGTTGTGTTGGGAGCACGTACGACTTGCCAAGCATGGTGAAGAAAGGACTCCCTACAGTTTGCATTTGATAAACCCTAAATCCATAATTCTAGATTAGAAAATTAGGGAAAACAAAGAATTCTACAAATATTGGCATTCGACCAGTCTATATTAAGTGTAATACTTAAAACAACTGGAAGCTTGCTTTCCTTGTGTTTCTTCAGCCTAGTGCAGGGCTCTGGGCCTTCTGGAGAACTCAGTGTCTGCTGACAAACACACTATTTGTGTTATTTTTATACCAAATCCTTGGGAAAGGCCCCCAGCCCTGTTTGGACGCAATTAACTTTCTTTTCCTCAGCTGTTTTCCTCTATATCTGAACTAGGCTAACTAAAATTATGTGCTTATAATGTCTTTGCAGGGCTAGGGAAACATCACTAGTTTCATCCCCTGGAAGATGTAAGTCTTGGCAGTGATATTTGGTTTAAGAAAAGGGTTTGTTTGTTTTTTTGGTCTAAATAGGTATGGAAGCCAATCTTTATGCCAGGGGCTTGTTAAGATGTAAGCTATTTTCAGACATTTAGACTAGAATTGACTCTTTGGGGGAAAAAAATCCCTTTTACTTAGCACAGAGAGAGTATTAAGTACATTTTCATTGAAAATGATGAAGTTTGAGTCACCCCAATTCATGTCAGAGTAGTAATTTCTTTGCCATGGAAGGAGGCTTATCCTTGGTTAGAAAAGCATGGAGTTCCCCCCAAAGAAGTCTCATGGCACATCCCTTCAGAGTTAGGAAAATGAAGTTAGGGTAGATCTTAAAGGATAAGATATATTTCACCCTTTGTTCTGGCTCTTCCCTGATAGGCCTTTCCTCTCCATGAAATTACTTCTCTCCCTTCCTTACAATTCTGTTCAAAACTGCCTTTACTTATTAACTGTGTGTGTGTGTGTGTGTGTGTGTGTGTGTGTGTGTGTGTTTGTGTGTGTGTGTGTGTGTGTGGTGGGGCTCCCATTATATTGTTTTAGGGTAATCAACTAGAAGACTATAAGCTCCGAGAAGGCAGAGTCAATGTATCAACAGTGCCTGCAATTTAGGTGCTCATTCACTGATGTTACTTATTAATGTGTACTTTTTAATATACTTTTGTGAGAATGTACGTATCTTGGCCTTTATTTCTAGCTGCCTCTGCCCCACAATGAGATTATATAAACTCCCTGCCATTACGAACTGGTTTGTCTTTTCTTGCCTCTCTTGGCTTTATATGCAGGCACTCGTCTGACAGACTGTACCCAGTACTGATACAGATTCCCCACCTTCCCATGTTTCTGTTACAGGCATGTCATGTTGCCCAAGGACATAGCCAAGTTGGTCCCTAAAACCCATTTGATGTCTGAATCTGAATGGAGGAATCTTGGCGTTCAGCAGAGTCAGGGATGGGTCCATTATATGATCCATGAACCAGGTCAGTGCAATGGCAGAGAGCAACCATGTAGGACTGAGGAAATGAAGGAATGATAAGGTCGCATAACCCAAAGAAATAGGGGGAAAGTAGGGATGACTTACTAGTTTCTTAACTCACCAGCCATCTAGAAAAACAGGAGTGACCAAAAATAAGAAAGTATCTGGGAAGTTCAGACACAACCTGTCACTGAAAAAACCTCCTTTAATCTCTAACTTGGTCAGAGGATTTTTTTTTTTTTTTTTTAATGCTACATATACGCTGGTAGAGGTTATGGCCCCTGCTTCATTCTCCATCAGAAAGTGAATTTTGGGATGTGTTCCAAATAAACCAAGGAAAGTATATTTCTTGATAAGACACCAGACACCAAACTGCCAGACAAAACTAATAAAGGACACCCCGAGGCTGCACAAACATAGCAAGAGAACTGATATTGACAATTCTGTACTTGGCACACAGGCCAGGCTTCGGGGTCTGTTTCTAAGGCCATATGCTTAAATCTTAATTTAGTTGTAAAGATCTGAGTGGGTGATACCTGGGAAGGGGAGTGGGAGACACTATAGGTTGTGCATAGGATGATGTGAGCTTGTCTCTTACATTTCACTCACTCTTTCAGAACCTCACATCTTGCTGTTCCGGCGGCCACTGCCCAAGAAGCCAAAGAAATGAAGCTGGGGAGCCACTTTTCAGCCTCAGGCTTTATACAGCTGTCCTCATTTGCTAACATCTTTCTGATGACATTATTATGTTGCCTTCCTGTTTCTCACTTTGATATTTAAAGGATGTTCAGTACACTGTTTGAACGTGCTGGTGACTGCTTTGCTTCTTGAGCAGAACCAACAGGACCATGGCCCAGCCGGACGACTGCTCTTTGGGTTGCAGCCTCAGCTAAGTGTGACCCCCAAAACCATTGTGAGCTCTGTATCCAGCAGAACACACTTGGCAGATGGAGGAAGCATCTAAGAATAAGACCATGGCTGTTACAGGGATTGTATAAACTTCCTGTTTTGTTTTTTTTCTGCCAGGTGTTGTATGTATGGTGATTTATGTTTCAGTGTGTTGGAAACTTTCCATTTTATTCAAGAAATCTGTTCCATGTTAAAAAACCTTGATTAAAGAGGAAGTTTTTATAATCTAATTCTCTCATTGTAAAGGTTTTTCCCTCTCTCAGGGCAAGCATCACATTCACTATCATGGTTCTAATTATATGCCCTTCAGTGAGATAATGAAGTTCAGCTCTTTGTTAATAATGAGGTTTATTTCAACGTTCAGGTAACTGGTTTTTAATCTACTTTAAGCAGACTTTGCTGTCAAACATCTACTGAAATATATTTCACTCTAACTACAGGCCTAAGAAAGAGGTTATATAGGGCCAACTTCATCTCATCAAAACAAATGAACTCTTTTCTGCAGTCAGGGGTGCTGCCATTAATGTAGTCCTGATTTTTGAAGGGTACACAAGGGTGAAGGGAGGAGGCTGTCAGCCAGAGGCTGCTAGTGCACTCCACTTCCTGACCAGCCTAAGGCTCAGGCACACCTATGGCCTGTTCACTCCACACAGTGGTTTGGGGGTGTTTTCAGTGGTTCTCACTTTGGCTGAACATTGGAATCACCTGGGTAGCTTTAAAAGTGCTGATGCCAAAGTCATTCCCAGGGAAGTTGACTTAATTGGCCTGGGGTGTGGCCTGGATGAGGGAATTTCAGGCATTCTTACACAGGTAGTTACAGCACTAACCTTTGAGAAAACAGCTGTAAACTGTGGCTATTTGAGAAAACATTTCGCCAAATAATAGCTTACCCTCTACTTTGAACAGAAGTGCTAAGTAAGGGAGATTAATCTTCCCACCTCTCCCTGTCTTCCATTCATTTTTTCCTTAGAGCAGTAGTAGTTCAAGTGTGGTCCCTGGACCAGAAGCATCAACATCACCTGGAAACTCCTTAGAAGTGTCCATTCTTGGGCTCCACCCTAGACCTACTGAGTCAAACTGAGGGTAGAACCTAGTGACATTTTAACAAGCTCTCTAGGTGCATACTTAAGCTTGAGAACCCACTGTAAAGGATCAGACCAGAGCTGATGTTTCAGGGAGGGGGGCGGGGCTTGTCAAATATCACCATGACTAAGAAAGATGATGTAGCATATATGGCTTATGTCATTAGGAAAGCCTGACTTTGCTTTTTTAGAGCTGAGACTCTCTTAATTGGGAAAAACACGGAGCTAATTATTTGAGAAAGAAGGGTCTAGAAGCCTGGCTCTACCATTCACTGTAGTGTTTTGTGGTTGTTGTATGGCATCCCTTCACCTTTTTGAGCCTGTTGCCCATCTGTAAAATGGGCATCATATCTATCTTAGAGGGGTTTTAGGAGAGTAAAATGAGGCCAGGTGTGGTTCAGCAGTCCTCCAAAGGAATGAACTTTAGAGCTTTACTACAGAAAACAGTGGCATCAGCATGACATGAGTGTGGTGCTCCAAGGACAATGATGCTTCAAGGACAAAGAACGACCCTGCCTGAAAAAGTTGCAGTGTTACACCCCCTACCGGACTCTTAATCGCCCTCCCCACCATGTTGAGATGGTTACGAAATTCCTGAGCCCACCTGGGCAACACCCACCTGGGCAATGGGACCTGTCTCAAATAAGGAAAGGCATCTGGGCTGTCCCACTCGCACCCTATAGAAGGAAGGTGTATGTGCCTCAGCCAATCAGTAAATGAAATTTTCACCCCGGACCATTCTTTTGTTTTCTGGCTATAAAAACTGATCAATAGCACATGTTCGGGCTTGACTCTCCCAGACTGCTAGGAAGTTGGGCCGCTGTTAGGGCAGCGACCCTTCCCTCTAATAAATTCTATCTTCTTCACATTCTGCCTTGTGTCGAAATTCTTTTCCAACCCGCGTACAGACCACAACATTTGATGGCTCGTACGGGGATCTCCAGGGGCATCTCTTTCCCCACCTCCTCTCCTCATTCCTTGGGACCCTCTGTGAACAGGCAAGTTGCTGTGGAAGCAACGGAGGAACTCTGGCCAGCGCCATACCCTGTGTGTTCCGAAGGCTCCACGGTTCACTTCGCCCCAGTAACTGCCACCCAGAGCGGGTGAGGATCCCTCTGTCTTCCTTCCGACTGAGGACTAGGCCGAAGGGTATCGTGCGGGCGCGGGTCAGGCATTTAAAAGCCATTAGGGCACCTGCTGCTTGAAGACTCCCGTGAAAGGGTAAGGGGGTCACGGAACGGACCAGGCTATTAGAGCGTCTGCCCCCAGCAAGACAACTTCCGTGCAACGCGAGGCACATTGTGGACGAAGCAAAACACACAGTCCCCAGTCCCTTGGCCGCCGCCTCCTCGGGAGGGATAGAAGGCGGAATCCTCAGTCCTCTTTTTTTTTTTTTTTTTTAAGATTTATTGATTGATTGATTGATTGATTGATTGCTATGTTGGGTCTTCGTTTCTGTGCGAGGGCTTTCTCTAGTTGCGGCAAGTGGGGGCCACTCTTCATCGCGGTGCGCGGGCCTCTCACTATCGCGGCCTCTCTTGTTGCGGAGCACAGGCTCCAGACGCACAGGCTCAGTAGTTGTGGCTCACGGGCCTAATTGCTCCGCGGCATGTGGGATCTTCCCGGACCAGGGCTCGAACACGTGTCCCCTGCATTAGCAGGCAGATTCTCAACCACTGCGCCACCAGGGAAGCCCCCTCAGTCCTCTTTTCTGTCACTTCTGCTTCTTTCTCCTCAGCTCGGGCTGACTCCAAAGGACCTCGCCGCCTCTAGGTCGTCCCGGGAGCTCCTTCCCATCCCTGAGAGTCTAATAACAGTGAGTCAATTCCCGGCTGGCTTCCGGAGATTCCCCTCTCTGGTCACTGATGCCCTGGCCGCACGGTTTCTCACTGCTCTGGCCACCTCAGTCGGACGCGACTGCTGAGACAGTCGGCATTTTTGTGCCTAAGTCGCACGGATACGTCACTGAGACAAAGAGGGCACGTATGCCTGTCAGTGATTTTTTTTTTTGCCTGTCAGTGATTCTCAATACCCCCATTCTACGGCATTGGGGCTAAGAATGGGTTCAGGTACGTCTGTCCCCTTAGACTCACCTCTTGGTTGTATTCTCAGGAATTGGAAGGAATTTGACCCAGACAATCTCAAAAAGAAGAGGCTCATTTTCCTTTGTAACACGGCTTGGCCCCAATACAAACTGGGGGACCAAGAACAATGGCCTCTTAATGGGACGCTAAATTACAACACGATCCTCCAACTTGATCTCTATTGTCGGAAACTAGCAAAGGATTCCGAGGTTCCATATGTCCAGGCCTTCATGGCCCTCAGAAGCTGAGCCTGAGGGACTCCTGTCACATGTATCTCTCCATTGCCGCTTTAATGCCTCATCCTCCCCCCCTCCTCCTCCTTCAGCTTCACTACCTCGTCCCTCTGCATCTCCCCCTCCACCAGGTATCTTGGATGAGCCTTCTTGTCCCCGATCTCACCAGCCTCCTCCTCAACCTTCTGCTCCCCAACCCCTACCTCTGTACCCAGAAGCAGACCTTCCACCCCCTCCCCACACTCGGTCACCAGCAGCCCAATGCTCTGAATCGAGTCCCAATATGCTTCCCCTACGAGAGGTCGCTAATGGAGACCTACGTACTATCAGAGTTCATGTCCCCTTCCCCATGTCTGATCTCTCTCATATTCAAGGGAAACTGGGCTCCTTTAGCCAGGACCCCTCCATGTTCATAAGGGAATTCCAGGCCCTAACTATAGCCTTTGACTTAACTTGGCCAGATATTCACGTGGTCCTAACTACCTGCTGCATCACGAGGGAAAGGCCAGGATCGGGGCCGAGGCTCAGGCCTGGGCAGATGAGGCACACGCCTGAAATCCTAATGAGAACCGAGCAGGGGCAGAGGCAGTCCCACGGGCAGACGCAAGATGGAGATACCAGGAAAATAAAAATGGGCCAGCAGGAGGGCTCACTAGGAGAAATTACATGATTACCTGTCTACTAGAAGGTATGAAAAAGGCAATCATCAAACCTGTCAATTATAAGAAATTCAGAGAAGTCACACAGGAACCCTCTGAGAATCTGGCCCTTTTTCAGGCCCAATTAGTAGAGGCTATTAGGAAATACACCAGCCTAGACCCTGAGACCCCTGAAGGTCAGGCTATACTTGCAGTTCACTTTGTAAGCCAGGCATCCCCATGCATAAGACAGAAATTACAGAAACTAGAGCAAGGGCCACAGACCCCATTTTCTGTCCTACTTGACACGGCCTTTAAGGTTTTTAACAATAGGGAGGAGGCTTCTAGGAACAGACGAGAACTAAGAGAGGAGGAAAAATTAAAACGACATGCTCAATATACGGCTCTTGCCATTACTCAGTCCCTCCCACAAAAGGGACCCACGGGAGCCCCTCTCCCATCTCAGAAACCACCGCTGACCTGCTACCAATGCAGTCAGCAGGGGCACACTGTCAGGAACTGCCACACCCCACCACCGGATACCCCGTGCCCTTACTGTCATCAAAAGGGCCAATTGGAAGAGGAGTTGTCCCTGCCGCCCTCAAGCAGGTAGGCCAATTCCACAACCACCCAACACTTGGGGTATTTTGGGTCCCAGCCCCCTGGGCCGAGGTCAAAGCCAATTGCCCCTGTCAGTGCTAATTGACTACCAGGAGCAAGAACCGGATTGCACTGTAGATCTGGGGGCTCCTGGATGTGGATGACTGAAGGTGCTCGAGGCTCAACCTACAGGACCCTATGTTCCCCACAAGACTGGAGGAGCCCCAGGTAACCCTGGATGTGGCAGGGGCAAATATAACCTTTCTAATTGACACAGGGGCTACTTATTCAGCCCTGACCTCCTTCTCTGGTCCCACTCGCCGTTCCTCGATCCTCCTAACAGGGATGGGAACAGGCTCAGCAGGACTCTTAAACTCCATTTTCACTGCCCAACAGCTCTCTCTCGAACTCACACAACAGATTGCCAACCTAGCAGCTCAAATTAACATGCTACAAGAACAAATAAATTCTCTAACAGGAGTGGTTTTACAAAATAGAAGAGCTCAGGACCTCCTAACGGCTTATCAGGGAGGGACTTGTGCAGTGTTAAAGGAGGATTGCTGTTTTTTGGTTAACCAATCAGGCAAGGTCCAGACCAATTTTCGGGCCATGTATTTTTAACCTCCTTGCTAAGTTTGTCTCTTCCAGAATACAAGTGGTGATGCAACAAGAACACCGGCCAGACAACACTCGTACAACCCCTTGAACAAGCTGCCATCACTTTACATGGGGCCCACACTCCTCCCTAGATACACCCTGACAGAGAGCAGGCAACGGGAACCCAGGGCCCCATGATGCCCCTGCTCAGCAGGAAGCAGCCAGAGAGTTCGTCACCCCTTCTCACAAAGGGGTTCCAGACTGCCTGAGAGGGAATTAGGCAGTTAGGTAGATATGAGCAGGGTACCCAATAGGGCCAAGGAATTGGCCCTATAAATAGAAGGGGGAATGTGGTGCTCCAAGGACAATGATGCTTCAAGGACAAAGAACGACCCTGCCTGAAAAAGTTGCAGCGTTACACTCCCTACCGGACTCTTAATCGCCCTCCCCACCATGTTGAGATGGTTATGAAATTCCTGAGCCCACCTGGGCAACACCCACCTGGGCAATGGGACCTGTCCCAAATAAGGAAAGGCATCTGAGCTGTCCCACTCTCACCCGATAGAAGGAAGGTATATGTGCCTCAGTCAATCAGTAAACGAAATTTTCACCCCGGACCATTCTTTTGTTTTCTGGCTATAAAAACTGATCAATAGCACATATTCGGGTCGACTCTCCCAGACTACTAGGAAGTCGGCCCGCTGTTCTGGCAGCAACCCTTCCCTCTGATAAATTCTATCTTATTTCATTCTGCCTCGAGTCTGGAAATTCTTTTCCAACCCACGTTAGGACCACAACAATGAGAGCTTGTTAAATGCAGATCTCAGGCCCCACCCAAACCGCCTGAATCCTGTAGATTTAAACAGCATATTAAAAAGGCCCCCATGGGGACTTTCCTGGTTAAGAATCTGCCTGCCAATGCAGGGGACGTGGGTTCGAACCCTGGTCTGGGAAGATCCCACACGCTGTGGAGCAACTAACCCCTTGTGCCACAACTACTGAGCCCGCGTCTAGAGCCCGTGCTCCGCAACAAGAGAAGCCACTGCAATGAGAAGCCCTCACACCGCGCAACTAGAGCAAAGCCCGCGCGCACCAACACAGACCCAACGCAGCCAAATAAATAAATAATTAATTAATTTAAAAATAAAAATAAAAAATGAAAAGGCCCCCAGATGATTCGTAGGAGCATTAAAATTTAAGAAGTACTTTTAGACCAGAGGCAAGTGAAATAAGAGGAAGCTAGGATAATGTGAGAATCCAAAGTGGACACGTGGCACTCCCTAGTAGCTGCCCTCACTCGTACCTCCAAGACCAATTAACTGGGAGAGGTTATGTTTAAAGCACCATCTAGAACAAGGTGCGGCAAGAGTTTGTTGTCAAAGAGGTTTCGGTAATTAGCTTTACTGTTTATAACAGAGACAAATGAAAGTTCCACACACTAAAATGTCACCTCCAGGATCTTGCTACCTCCCAGGCAATGCTGACAATTTTTCTTGGCTGTCTCTCCAACTTCCATTTGCTACAATATAAAATCCCCTCTGACACCAGTGCCAGCAGCCCCCAACCCCTTAGAATGAGTCATGGTTAATGAATAACAGCATATGTATACAAGAATTTGAACACAGAACGGAGGTTAGAGTCAAGCCTCTCTTTACTTCCAGCACGAGACTGGAGCACCCCAAAGTCCTTAAAGCACCTCCAACCACCACCACTCATTTCACTCCCTACTCCTCACTTCCAGCTGAGAGAAAAGCCCCGCCCCCCGACTAAGGCCCGGCCCCCATGTTTCCGGGCGAGGGGCGACCACGTGGTTGTCGCCAATAACAACCCAGCACTACTCCCGCCTTCTAGCTAAAGCTCGAGAGCGATAGTCGACTACACCAATTGACCCTTAAAGGTTGTCTGAGCGACGGCCAAAATGACCAATTAATACGAGGTAGGTAGGAGTCTAAGGCGGGACTCTGAGTACGGAAGCTACCACGGGAGGGAAGGAGAGAGGGAAAGACCCGGTGAAGGGGCAAGAGGCAGGTGAGAACCTGGAAGAACTCAGCAGTCTGAAGCGTGGCGGGAAGAGACAGGATTCCGGGCTAGAAAGGGTGCGGAAGCCAGCAGAAGAAGGCGGCTGAGTTCTGGTCGCGGGTGGAGGGAGGGAACGCACTTAAAGGGGCCAAGGCCCAGAATAAGGTAGACATTTAAAGGGACAGGTGCCCCAAAGAGAAGAGGCATTTAAAGGTGCAGATGCCCAAGATAGAGCAGACCCTAGAGGAGCCGAGCTCAACGGACAGAAGACATTTAAAGTGGTAGGTTCGGGAGAGAAGGACATTTTAAGGAGACTAGGACCGAGCGTAGAAAACATTAATTAAAAGAGGTATGGGCTAGGGTGTGAGAACACGTTTATTAAAGGGACATGGATAAAGGAGTCGATTGTCAAGGGCGTGATGAGGAAGACTGCACTCCTGCTCTCCCCCATTGTCCTTTCTGGCTCCTCCAGGTTCCTTCACCCCGGAACCCCAGTTCCCAGGCTATGACCCCCAGTGCCCTGTAGACCTGGCGGGCCCCGCGTGCTTGCGCCCCCTATTTGGGGGTCTGGGTGGCTACTGGAGGGCCTTGCAGAGGGGCAGAGAAGGCAGGACCATGGCATCTAGGGCCTCTGAACCTCCCCCAGGGCGCAGCGTGACGGCGGGCATCATCATTGTTGGAGATGAGATCCTCAAGGTGTGTCTGGGACAGAGGAGGGGGGAGGGGCAGCGTTATCCTGTCCTCCGGAGCTTGCTCCACGTTCTGTTGAGGGAGGGTGAACCAGGGTGGGAGCCCCCTTGCTGCAGTAGGGTCCTGGAGTGAGTCCAATATATTGGAGGAAAAGTGACCCTCATTCTTTCAATTACTGTGTTGAAAAACTTGTAGCAAAGTCCCTACAATTTGCCAAGCACTATGGTAGGGGGAGGGGTGGCTTTACAGAAGTGACAATGCATGTATTATTTCAGAGTTATATCCAACCTGTTTGGAAAGTGATCCAAGGCATTCCACAGAGTAGATAACTGAGATAGAAGGAAAGTACTAGAAGGGGGAAATCACTTCTGAATAATCAGGGAAGTCTCACTAGAGGTCATGGTGGGCATCAGGTTTGTAATAGTAATATTGAGTGCTTACTAGCACCTGGCAGTGTGCTTATTACATCACATATGTGATTTTACTAATCCTCACAACAACCCCATGATGTGGGCACTTTTTTTTTTTTCCCTGCTGAGCCGCCCGACATGTGGGATCTTAGTTCCCTGACCAGGGATCAAACCCACGCACCCTGCATTGGAAGCGCGGAGTCTTAACCACTGGACCGCCAGGGAAGTCCGATGTGGGTACTTTTATTATAAATCTCAATGAACAGATTATGAGACTGAGGCTCAGAGAGGTTGAGAAACTTGCCCACAGTTGAACAGCTAGTAAGTGGTAGGTGGGATTCCAACCTGATTCTCACTTACTCCAGAGCCACCCTTAACCACTAAACTCTCTGTAGAGAAGTAGAAGAAGATGGGGCTGGAAAAGAAGAGTGGACACACACCATAGATTCACAGCCTCAAATATTCTGTAAATGAATTTGAACTTTATTCTGTATATGGTTGGAAACAACACATGGCTTTTGAGCCAAGAGTGATGCAATCACAGTGACACGTTAGGAAAGTTGTTCAGGAGGCACAGGGCAGAGCGCTGTGGCTGGAGGCTGGGATTCTGGCCAGGGGTCTGCCGCCACTGTTCAGGTGAAAGGTGCCAAGGACCCGTTTGGTGGCAGTAGGAACAGAGAGAAGAGAGCAAATGGAGAGACATTTCAGAAGTAGAATTGACAGCTTGAAGGACCTGACGCTGTGGACAGTGTCTGGAGATGCCATTGACCAAAGGGACAACAGCCAGGGATAGGGTGAAGATGCCCAGTAAGCACCTGGAGCCAGAGGACTAAAACTGTCAGGGTTGGTGAGGAAGTAGATGAGTTGTCCCCATACAGTTGATGATTGAATCCATAAGCAGAGATGAAGGCCCAAGGGGGATCACATTACCCCTGACTCCACTCACATGGATTTTCCCGCTCTTGTGCCTAGTCTGGGCTTCTGGGCAGCCCGAGGTGGTGTCCCCCAAAGAGAAGAGTGCCCCATCATCAGGCAGATGCAGCCTGATCCTTCCCCCTTTGCCTTCATCCCTACGGCACTGACACTCTCATCTTCCCCATCCCCAATCTCGCAGGGACACACTCAGGACACCAATACCTACTTTCTGTGCCGGACACTGCGCTCCCTGGGGGTCCAGGTGTGCCGAGTCTCTGTCGTACCCGATGAGGTAGCCACCATCGCGGCTGAGATCACGTCTTTCTCCAGCCGCTTCACCCACGTCCTTACGGCAGGGGGCATTGGCCCCACCCATGATGATGTGACCTTCGAGGCAGTAGCACAGGCCTTTGGGGACGAACTCAAGCCACACCCTGAGCTGGAAGTGGCCATCAAAGCCCTAGGGGGGGAGGGCTGGGAGAAGCTGTCACGGGTGCCCTCCTCTGCCCGCCTACATTATGGCACAGATCCTCTCACTGGCCGTCCGTTCAGATTCCCACTAGTCTCCGTCCGAAACGTCTACCTCTTCCCGGGAATTCCGGAGCTGCTGCGGCGGGTGCTGGAGGGGCTAAAGGGACTGTTCCAAAACACAGCTGTTCAGTTCCACTTGCGGGAGCTGTATGTGGCAGCTAACGAGGCCTCTATCGCCCCCATCCTGGCTGAGGCCCAGGCCCACTTTGGGCGCAGGCTTGGCCTGGGTTCCTACCCTGACTGGGGCAGCAACTACTATCAGGTGAAGCTGACACTGGACTCGGAGGAAGAAGGGCCCCTGGAGGAATGCCTGGCCTACCTGACTGCCCGTCTGCCCCAGGGATCGCTAGTCCCCTACGTACCCAACGCTGTGGAGCAGGCCAGTGAGGCCGTGTACAAACTCACTGAGTCAGGTAGGGGCCTCCTGGGGGAGGGGCAGCATACACCAGACCTTTGGTGCCACCCTCGGTCTCAGGAATACAGGGGCTGTTGGAGGCTTCCCACAGATCCAGGAGAAGGTAGAAGATAGCTACAGCTGATTCATTCATTCTTCCAATAGATATCAATTGAATACCTCCTTTCAGCAACACTGTGCTGGCTGTTGGGGGTATAGCTCAACAGGACAGAGGTATGCCCTATTCTGGACAAGGAGTTTAACAGGAGAGGGAGATGTTAAACAGGTAATCGTGCATGAGGTGTCAGTGATGGGGGGTCTCCACAGCAGGGAGATCAGCCTTGATGTGGGGTCAGAGAAGGCTTCTCTGGGCGAGTGACCTATAAGCTGAGTGCTAAGGAGGATTTGGTCAGACCAGGAGGTGGGCAAGAGTAAACAGTGTGAGAGGGGGTCTGAAAGGAAGCAGCATGAGGTTTAGGAGAATGGAAAGAAACCAGGACCTCCAGAGGGAAGACACTGAGGTGAAGAGTGCCGTGAGGTGTGGCTGAATGGCAGGCTGGGGGCAGACTGCAGGGCCAAGTGGGCAGATGAAGGCATGGGGAACACTGGGAAGATATGGAAGGGTTTTAAGCAAGGGCAGCTTGGCCCCCACTGCCCTTTGACAGCCATATGTCTCTATCTGATGCCCTCTTCCCTGCCTGCCTGGCAGGGTCTTCTCTGAAAGAAAAGGTGGCAGGAGCCCTACAGACCATTGAGACTGCCCTGGCTCAGTACAGCCTCACCCAGCTCTGCGTGGGATTCAACGGGGGCAAGGACTGCACCGCCCTCCTGCACCTCTTCCATGCCGCTGTGCAGAAGTGAGCCAACCCCCTGGAGGCAAGACCCCAGAGATAGATCTGCCCCATTCTCTAGTTCCCCATCCTAAGAAGTAGGGAGGAAAGGGGGTGTCTGGGTGGGGTTTAGGAGGATGGTAGCCATAGTGACCTCTCAGTTCCATTCCCCCACCATATTTATTGAGCGTCTGACACCTGCCTGGCCCGGGGTATGGACGTGCAAGCCACCATCCCCGACAACAGGGTGGTCACAGTCCTGTTGGGGAGGTAAGGCTTACATACTGGAAACAGGAGTGTATGCTCCAGATTTGAGAGGTAAGAGATCAGAGTGGGCTTCCCAGACGAAGTGGGTTCTGATGAATGGGAAGGATGAGAAAGGGAGAGAAGGGGAGGGTATCCATCCCAGGGGCCAAAAGGCAAGTTCTCTGGAGAGCATTTCCCTGCCCATCCTGGCAAGCCAATGGATTCTGCCCCCTCCCCAGGAAATACCCTGATGCTCAAGAGCCCCTCCAGATCCTGTATATCCGCAGCATCTCCCCTTTCCCTGAGCTGGAGCAGTTTCTACAGGACACCATCAAGAGGTACTAGGGACCCGAAGGTTTGGGTTCCAAGAGGGCCTTGGCAGGGCCCACTCTTGATTCCCACTGCTCTTCCTCAGGTACAGTCTGCAGGTGCTGGAGGCTGAGGGTGACATGAAGCAGGCCCTGAGCGAGCTGCGGGCACAGCACCCCCAGCTGGAGGCCGTGCTGATGGGCACCCGCCGCACCGACCCCTACTCCTGCAGCCTCTGCCCCTTCAGTCCCACTGACCCAGGGTGGCCTTCATTCATGCGCATCAACCCGCTGCTGGTATGGGGGAAGGGGATTTATCGCCTTCAGTCTCATGTCCCCTATCAGTCATTGCTCCCTGGCTACCTGAGGTGGGGGAGGTTAGACCCTGGGGCTTGGATGAAACGGCCCCATCATCCAGGGGAGGCTGTGCTATTTGTTCGTTCAGCCTTTTGACCAATTTTTATCGAGAACAATTCAACGGCAGGCATCCTGCTTTCTCCTGTGGACAGAACAATGACTTAGACCTGTGCTGTCTGATATGGTAGCCATGAGCCATTTATTTACACTCAAATTGTAATTAATTGAAACAAAATGCAAATTGCTTAAAAAAAAGAACCAAAAAACTGAATTGTATACTTTAGAAGGGTGAATTTCATGGCATGTGAATTATATCTCAATTTTTAAATTAAATTACAATTCACAATTCAGTTCTTTAGTTCTACTAATGACATGTCAAGCGACCACCATGTTAGCACAGATAAAGAACATTTCCATCATTGCAGAAAGTTCTACTGGACAGCACAGGCTTACACAGACATAGATATCCTCTCCCTGTCCTCCTGGAACTTAGATGCCAGTGGAGGGTGGGTTGAGAAATGGAGAGGGACAGGATAAAAGCTTTCTCTTTCTTATTGGTTGGCCTACACAGAGCAAGATGTACCAGAGAATTGGGTAGCAGGCCCTCCCTCAGAGGCCAAGGGAGCCGAAGAGCCCCGGATAGGCCCCTTCCCAGGTGGCAATGGGTAGGTGTGGGAGAGGAAAGTATGTGTGACTCTTCTCTGACCTCCCAGGACTGGACCTACAGAGACATCTGGGACTTTCTGCGTCAACTGTTTGTCCCATACTGTATCCTGTATGACCAAGGGTAAGGGATTTGGGGGAAGAGGATGGGTGTGTGGAAGATGTGAGGGTGCTGGGACTAGGAGAACCGAGCCCACCACACTCACCCATGCCCTCCATTCCCATCCCCCCACCCCACCAGCTATACGTCACTGGGGAGCCGGGAGAACACGGTGCGGAACCCGGCCCTGAAGTGCCCAAACCCAAGAGGACAGCCCACCTACCGTCCAGCCTACCTGCTTGAGAACGAAGACGAGGAGCGGAACTCCCGCACGTGACCTCCCATTCCTGCCCTGTCCAGGAGGAAGGGAAGGGGGCCATCCTGGGGTCTAACCTGTCAATAAACCACCTCTCCTGTGCCTGTTGCTCTTGCTGTGTCTTCCTGCTTCAGGGGACAGGAGAAGCAGAAGTGGGCCAGGCCCTGGCAGCTCGGAGCCCTCAGTGCTCACTCTGGGGGGGGTGAGGGGGAGAGGAGGCTGGAAAGGAGCTCTCATTGTTGAGTTTTAGTGCCAGCCTCAGCAGGAGCCCACCAGAGGGCAGGAGCAGGGAGCAGTGCCAACCCCTGGGGGAAGGGATAACCGGGCAGGGCAGCCAGGGTTTCAAGGCCCAGGCTGGAGGAAGAGAAGCTGAGCTGGCCTGGCTTTGGAGGATGAAAGATGGAGTGGCCGAGCCCTCCTCCTACTAACCCCACCCCACCATCCCTGGGCACAGGGGCTGACTCAGCCCATTCTCGGGCCCAGAACCTTCCCTGTGCTAGACCCTGGGGCCTTTGTCCCCACAGTCATGAGGTCTGAAGGGGGCGGGGACAATGTTGATAAAAGGCACTAGAGGCAGCTCCCACACCCTTCCTCAGTGCTGCTGCCCACATGCAGTCCCGGACACAGCCCCTAGCCCAGGCCCTGCCCTTCTCCCTTGGAGGAGTTCTGCGAGACACTGGACTCCGGGTACCCGTCATGAAGATGGGCACAGGGTGGGAGGGCCTGCAGCGGACCCTGAAGGAAGTCGCCTACATCCTCCTCTGCTGCTGGTGTATCAAGGAGCTGCTGGATTAATGGCAGCAGGGAGCTGCCTCCTCCCCGCTGGCACCATGGCCAGCATCGCTCAGGTGGGCAGGGTAGGGCAAACAGACAGGAGGCATGGCTTCAGCTTCTGTGGCAGAGCCTGCCTCTCAGCTTCCCATTCTCTTTTTTAGCACCCAGCCCAACCCCCATCAAGACTCCTGGGGCCAGCTGTGCTTGACCAAGGATGGGCCACAAACGACGAGTGAAGTGTGATCCTGCTTTGAGTTTGTCCCATCTGTCAGAACTGCCTCATCTCTGGGCCTCTATTCCCAGGCCCCACCTCCAGTGCACCTCTGGTGCACAGGAGCTTGGCCTGCTGGCTAGGACCCCAGTCAGACTGCAGCAGGACCTGGCACTCCTCCAAGCCTGGTACAGTGAGCCCACCGGCCCAGATGGCTGATCTTACCATACCCTCTTAGTACCAGGAATGGGCTGCCCCCAGTATCTCTGTATGAGAATCACTGAGCTGTATGTACAATAAATAAGCCTTGAGACCAAAAGTTCTAAATGTCTACAGGGAAGTCAGAAAAAGTCAGCACTGGAAGAGTCTGGGAGCCAAGGAGGGAAGGAAGTTTTCCTGGACAGAACAGAATGAAAGCCACGTTTCCTGACTCACTGGTGCCAGGGTGGGGAGGGCGTTGGGTAGAAAGGCCAGGTTCCTCCCAACTTGTAGATAGGGAGGAGTCCAGCTTGGGTGGGGTCTTCTTCTGTGAGGCCCTGTGTGTAAGGATGGGAACCCAAATAGAAGACCTGGTCTGGCCAGCTCCCTTGCCCCTGAAGATCTTGAGGAAACCGCTGAGCTGGTGCTAGTTCCCAGCTTACGGAGGAAGTCCAGCCCTGCTCCTCTAGCTCACACAGAGCTGCAAGAGAAAGCCACCTGTGTGGCCACGCAGGTCCCTCAGGCTTATGACAATGCATAGGACACAAACAGCCAGAATGCACAGAATTGACTCCTCACTTCCCCTTGGCAGCCACCAACACATGCTCTCCCTGAATCACTCCCAGTGGTAGGTACACACCAGCCATTTACATCATCTTGCTCCTGCCTAATGACATGCCCACTCACAGCCCCCCATGACCTCAGAGCCAGCCAAAGTGTCCCTGGGATCTCTACCCAGCACTCTCTGGGGCCCAGTTATGCCCTCCCCCCTCCATTCTGTCCTGAGACACTGGCCTGGAGATGGTGTATGTGGCCCTCCCTCACTGCCAGGGACCAGCTCTTCCTCAGACTTCTTCTTAGTTAACTCCTTTTTCTCTGGGCTTATTTTCTTTTTCTTGCTTTCTCTCTCTCTTTCTTTCTTTCTTTTTTTTTTTTTTCTCAAAGTAATATATGCCTAATGAACTCTGATAGTAAAAAGTATCTCCCTCCCACACCCATCCCCCAGCTCTCCTGCCTGGAGGTAACCATGGTGACCAGTTTCTTGGACAGCATTCCAGAGATAGTCTATGCATATACTGCATCATCATTCATTCCTTTTTTTTTAATTGAAGTATAGTTGATTTACAGTATTCTATTAGTTTCTGGTGTACAACATAGTGATTCAAAATTTTTACAGATTATACTCCATTTAAAGTTATTATAAAATATTGGCTATATTCCCTGTGCTGTACAATATATTCTTGTAACTTATTTATTTTATACACAGTAGTTTGTACCTCTTAATCCCCTACCTCTGTCTTGCCCCTCCCCCTTCACTCTCCACTAGTAACCACTAGTTTGTTCTCTATATCTGTGAGTCCATTTTGTTTTGTTATATTCATTCGTTTTATTTTTTAGATTCCACATGTAAGTGATAACATACAGTATTTGTCTTTCTCTCTCTGACTTATTCATTAAGCATAATACCTTCCAGGTTCATCCATGTTGTTGCAAATAGCAAAACATTTATTCTTTCATTTAACAAATATTATTGAGCATCTGCTATATGCCAGTCTGGCTGATTTGAATACAGCAGTGAACAAAATAGATCCCTGTATTCATGGAGTTTACATTCTGGTGGGTAGAGACAGAAAATAAAATATAAACATTACAAAATAAGTACATTGATGTTACTAGGTGATAGGTTCTATGGAAAAAGAGAAAGTCGAGCTAAGGATGGGAGTGGAGGCAGGCCTAGTAGGCCATGGTAAGAACTTGAGATTTTATGCTGAGTGAAATGAGGAACTGTTGCAGGCAGTTGAGCATGAACTGATTTTTTATTTAAAAGGCTCACACTGGCTGCTGGGTTGAGAATAGACTTTAGGGGACCAAGGGTAGAATAGTAGAGACCTTTTAGGAGGTCATGGGCACAATCAGGGCCAGACATGTTGGTGGCTCAGAGCAGGCTTACAGCAATAGCAGTAGGGAGAAGTGGCTGCATTTGCATATATTTATCTTTCTAGTTAATAACATACTCTATACCCTGTTCTGTACCTTGCTATTTTCCCTTCACATACATTGTACAGGATTCCACATCAGTATATTTAGAGCCTGCCCATTCTTTTTTACAGCAGTATGGTACTCTACGGTACTCCAACTCAAGGTTATTTCTTATCCCTGGCAGCCCCTCTTTAGACATCCACAAAATGCAGGTCAGTGTTCTTGCCTGGTGCCTTCAGAGCCCCAGGGCACAGCAGTGAGAAGGTCCTAAATCCAAGCAGAGAGAGGTTAGTGGTAGAGATGGACACAGAATTCAACTTCCCATCTGAATTTGGAGTTCCCTCTCCCCCTCATAGCCTGCACCCTGCTTGGCCAACTCCAGCCCTTCCCTGACTCAAGCTCTAGAACTTTGCCTCCTTTTCCTTTCTTAGACCTCACTCCTACCAAGCTGGGGCAGTGCCTGGAGGTGGATCCTGAAGTCTGAGGGTTCTGACTTTGCCAGGGGAGGGGATGTCTGGCAAGGGCCACTGGGGAAGTAGTAGGGGTGGAAGGCAGGGCCTGTGATTGTGGCAGGTGGTGGGAGCTGAAGAGGGGAGAGAAGTAGTGACTGCCAGTAGCCCAAGGAGAGTGTCAGAGCTGGAAAGAGAGTGTCAGAGCCCTGAAAGTGGAAGGACTGAGGAGAGGGATGGGGAGGATAACAAAAACCTCATATACCATTCCACAGCCCTTTTCAGCTACAGAGTGTCTGAGCCTTACAAAAGTCCACTTCAAAAGTAGGCAGGACGAGGGCAATTGTCCCATCTTAACATGAAGGAACAAGCCCAGAGAGGTGTGGTGACCCCTCCAAAGTCATATGAACAGCACACTGCAGTAGGGTAGTCATTTGGTGAATCCAGATTTCCTCATCTCAAATTCAGGGCTTCTCTCCTGCCTTCCTCTTCTGAACTGGTGCTTGGGATGGTGGCCTAAGTGGCCTGGGAGGCAGGGCCAGGCTAGCAGAAATGTGGAGGGGACTATCCAACCCTATTCTGCACCCACTCCATGCTTTCCCACTTCACCTCAACCCTAATCTCCCCTTGTTCTTGATTTCCCCCCTCTCATTTGGGAGGCCCAGCTATGCCCTTTTCATGTAAGCCACAAAGCCAGGAGATGGTTCCCTGGACTACACCTCCCCACTGGCCTAGAAGGGAAAGTGAGATGTGGCAGCTTCCCTGCAATGTTCTCTTCCCAACTAGAGTAAGTTCAGGTTTTAAGTGTCCAAACTACTGTCTCAAGAACTCATTGGAGGGGGATGAGGGGAGCAATAAAGGAAGATGTGCAGGCACCTAGACAGGGAGGGATGGGTAAGATCTCATCTACCCTTCGGCGCCCCGGGGCCCTCTAGTGGCCACAAGGGGTAGGGGACTGGGCGGGGTAAAACAGGGAAGGAGACCAGGCAGAACTGGAAGTGACCCCCAAGTACGACAGCATGCGGAGGAGCGGCCTGATATCCAGGATTCCCAGCTGATTACGTCGGATATAAGACCGTCAGTGGTGTGCAGAAGCTGCAGAAGAGGGGTCAAGAGAAGCGGTCTGCGGAGCCGTGCGCAATAAACTGGATATTATAGTAATAATCTTGGGAGGGTCCCACGTTTTCCCAGCTAAACTGAAAGACGGGCAGAAAGGGGAGTGTGTGGCAGTTGTTTCACTAGCGCCAGAGCGCAGACCCCCAAGGGCATAAGCTCTTATTGGCGTCCCTATTTGCATCTCGTTTGCATATGAGTTATTTCCCCTTCAAAAGGCAGAAGTCCTTTCTCAGTTATGCCCAGCTGAGACTGTCTACTCCAGTCTTTGCCGGCCTTGGGGGCATACCCATTCTTCTGGCCATTCTCTGACCCCTCTGACCTCCGCCCCTCAGTACCCTCAGGTCGTTCTTTCTCAACCCTTTACCTACCCCAGCTTCAAAGCAGCGACCCGGCTTCTCGAGCCGGGGGACCTGCGCCGCCTGGTGGCTGTCCGGAGGAGGCTGAGGGCAGAGGGGTTCTGTTCCGCCTTCTCTGGGACGTGGAGTTTTGGAAAATGTTCCCCCGAGCTTCCTGAGGCTAAATTTATCTCCCCCGGCCCTGGGGGGCGCAGAGATCCCGGCGATGATTAGCGCTGCGCGACACCGGGCTCCCGCCCAGAGGCCCGGAATAGGCGCCGAGTTATAAATAGTGCAGCCCGCAGGTGTGGGGGGAGTCGGCGGGAGGGGGGCAACCCTGGCAGCCACGGCTCCTTCAGGTGGGTTGGGCGGTCGCGGTGGGGGCGCCGGGGGGCGGCAGGGCTGCGGTCTGAGCGCCCCCAGCGGTTTCCTGGGCGGCGGGTTTTTCGAGGGAAGCGGAGGCAGCCGGGGGAAGGCGGAGAGCGGGGAAGAGGTGGGCGCCGAAGCTGATGCGCCGCTTCCAGCTCAGCCCCCCACATTCCACAGCAGGCCCCTAGACCCACTCACTCAGGACCCCGCCCAGTCACAGCCTTGCCTTTCTTCCCGCCAGAAGCCCTTTCTCCTCCAGGCTCTGCAAGCATCCAGCTCCTCTGCAGCTCACCCTTGGCGCACGTGGCCCGGCCTACGGCACCTGGCCCTCACTCCGAATCGCTGTCCCAGCCCCAGGTGTGCAGTTCTCCCTAAAAGGGGTTAACTCCCGGCCTGGGCGTTCATCCTTCTCTTTGGTCAACCACCTCACTCTCCGGGTATTTACCCACCTCCTGCCACACAAAATTAAGGTCTAGTTGGTCGCCTGAAGACCACTGAACGTGCGGATCTTGGACGCTCCCCGATCCCCTGGAGGGCCCTTGGGGAGCCCACACCTGCCCTCCAGTTCCCAGTTCCCGTCCAGGCCTAGTGGCGGGGCAGGGGTGGCTGCAGGCCCCAGGGGCCAGGCTGGGGTTTCGTGGGAGAGGGCGGGGCCCCCAGTCAGGGTTTCTTGGCCGACGCGGTCTCAGTGGTTTGGCGAGGTAAGGGCCCGGAGTTGGGGGGTAGGCGGGAATTTCAAGTCGGGGTTCCCCACTCCGACTTCTGAGTGAGGGAGCTCTGTGGACCAGAAGAGAACGTGGGAGGGGGCGTCACTGAGAAACTAACAGGAGGTTCCCGGACTCTCGAGACTCAAGTGAGGAATGGCATTCCAGCCACTGAAAAATCCAGGTGGGGTCCAACAAGACGCCTGGGGCGACCCCCAGGGATGGGGGACATGGAGAGCCCGCTGTTCGCTCCTCTATACCTAAGGGCTGATGCCAAGGCGCCCTCCCTTCTATTGCCTCTAGAGGCCCTGGCTCTACCCTCCCCGAGCCACTTTCCCGCCCTCCTTTTCCTCGGCCATGCCCTCTCCACCCCGAAGCAGCCCCCTCTCAATTTCACTTGTGCTTCTGGCACTGCCGTCTTGCCCATGGCACGGCCCTTCTCCAGGCTAGCGCGACCCCGAGCTGGGGAAGGGAGGGAAAAACCCTGGCCTGGACCCCGCCGGCTTCGGGCGCTCGCGAACCAGAATCTGTCCGGCGGGGCCGAGAAGAAAACCCGGAGCAGTGACCAGCCTCGGGACCCAAGAGGGACAGGGACGATAGGAAAACCTGGAGCGGATTACCCGAGCGGGAGAGCCCCATGCCTGCTACTGCTACCCCCTCCTTCCTAGAGCCCCCCTAAATCTACAGTGAGATAATGTCTAGGGTGGGGGGCTGTTTGGTTTGGCCTGGGCCCTCAGGGGCGCCTCACACTTTCCGCCCCTGGCTGGGGAGCAGGGCAGCGGCCCCGAGGCTGAGTCACGGCCGGAGGGAGAGAGAGGGAGGGACCGGGACTCCGCCCCTCCCCCTGCTCGGGGATCCCGGGTCAGCCCGGGTGAGGGCCAGGGCCCCCCTGGCGCCGCCTATTGTGGTCCAACAGGTTGAGCTGGTGTCCCGCGGAGCCACCTGCTGGAAAGGGAGGGAGGCCCTCTGCGGAGGGGGCTGGGGTTGGAGAAAGCAAGTTCGACCCGGTTCGGCCCTGACGGCCTCGGGGAGCGGAACCTGGCCCACCGGAGCCGGATTTGAATCAGTTTTACACTAGTGGGAGGGGCTCTTTGGGGTACGTAGCGCCGCAGGCCCAGTTGGAAGCGTCCCAAACAGGCTACCTTCCTCAGTTGGGGGGCACTGAAGTACGTATCCTGATCCCTCCCCAAATCCACATACACATCGTAAAACACTCAGTCCCCTCTCGCCTCCCAGGTCTCTGAGCGAATCCAAGTCCAGAGGTCCCTCCTTCACGGAGACTCAGTTTCTCCACTTAGGGAACAGCGGGATGGAGGCGGGGAGCAGGAGCGTGAGCGTTCCTCCCCCTCCCCCTTCACGGACCTGGCCCCTCCCCTCCGACAATGCCAAGGCCGCATCGGGCACCGACCGGCTGGAGCGCAGAGGCTGCTTGCCCACGGCGCCGTTCCCTCCCCGCGAGGCGCCGTCACGCGTGGGGAGGGACGCAGAGTGCCCGCAGCCTCAATTCCCCCGCCTCCAAGGGGTGGGGTGGGGCGTAGGAGCTGGAGTTGATGGCCGGGTGGCTCCCCTCCCCCTACCTCCAGGGGCCCTGACCTGATTATAGCCCCTCACGGGACCCCCTCCCTCAATCCCCTAACTCCCCGCCTCGCCCCCACCTAGTGTATCTTTAACCTCCTCATACCCTTCCCTCCCGAGGTGCTGACCCTACGGAAGCCCCTCTTGTAGGAGTGGGAGCCCTTGATGGGGGTGCTCGGTTCCCCGGCCGCTGCGGACACTGCCCCCTCCTCTTCCCCTCCTCCAGGTTTCGGGCCAGCCCCTCGGCTCCGCCCCCTCCCTGGCCGAACGCAAGGCGGGACCCACTTGGGATGGGCGGGTGTTCAGGCCAATGGGCGGGCCGAGAGGTGGAGTGCAGGGGGCGGGACAGAGTAGCGGCGGAGGGCTGGATGGGGGTCGGGGGCGGAGCTCGAGTTAAGGTGGACTGGGAGAGATAGGGGCTAGAGAAAGAGAGAGAGAGAGAGAGAGAGGGAGAGGAGGAGGAGGAGGAGGAGGAAAGGGACCGCGGCAGGTGAAGGGAGAAAGAGAGAGAGAAGGAAAGAAGGAGGGAAAACAGGAGGGTGGGAAAAGCTCGGAGAGCAAAGTAAGAGCTTGGAATAAGAGAGCGAAAAAGGAGGGAGGGATCCATCTGCGCCCTGCAGAGACTGGCTGGACCAAGGGGTTGAAGTTTATGTCCTTATTGGGCGGAGGGAGGGGGGCCTGGGGGGGCGGGTGAAAAACCAGGAAGTGACAGAGGGTGTTGCTAAGGGTTGGGAGGGGGAGTTTGGGGGGTGGCAGGGGGCGGGGGGAGGGATGGGGGGAAAGCAAGCAGGAGGACAGGTGAGACAGCAGGACAGGTGAGGCGGGCCCTGAGGGGGGGGCGGGTGGGAGCCAGGTGAATGTACGGTTCTCAGCGGCCGAGGGGGGGGCGGGCGGCAGGAGGAGGCAGAGGGCTGCGGAGGAGGAGCCCCCCAGCAGAGAGCGGCGAGCCACTGACCGCGGCCTTCTGACCAGGACCGGAGCAGGGCCCCAAGCCCCCGGGCCTGGCGGGGGACGCGCCTCTCCCCACACCCGGAGCCTCAGCAGCTCCAGCCAGAGGACCCAAAGGCAGAGAGGTGAGTGTACCCCACTTTTGTCTCCTGGCTAGAGGTCCCCCATACTCGAGACTGCTGCAGTGTCCTTCGTCCGTCCTGTAAGTGGGTTCCCCCCACACACACACACGCACGCAGACCAGATTCCCACCACTCCCCTTCCCCGTGCCTTCCCAACACTCCGGGTCTTGGGAATTGATTTTAACTGGGAGGAAAGGTAGAGAAGGAACTACAGCCGCCCCCAACCCAGGGCGGAGGGTCCCCAGAAACTTTCTCTGCACTTCTGGGATCAGACAGACTGGCGGCTCCGGGATGGAGAGAGGGTGAGGCGGCGATGAGCGCTCCCCCAGTCTCCTTCGTGACTTTAGGGGGAGACCCCCGACCCGTCCGAGTTGAGGGAATGGAAACGCTGACGGATTCTAACTAGGACAACGCTCCCCCCCCAACTCCGCGCCCCCTGGCGCGGTGGGTTGGACCCGGGCCAGTTGCATGGGGGGTGGGGGGAGCACAGGAGGAGCCGCGGCTTGGGGGAAAGTTACCGGCTGGACTATTCGGTTTCTTGCGCTTCCAGAGTCGCGCTCTCTCGCCGGTAGTGGGACTCAGCGACAACCTCCGAGCGACATAGAACGACCCCTCTCTCCTCCTCCCCTCAATCCCACTCTCTTCGTTCAGGCTCCAGTACCGCCGCCACCTTTTCAAAGCCAGCTCCGGCCCCCAGAGCCCAAGAGCGAGGGTGGGCGACTGGGAAGAATTCTACCTACTACCCGTCCCCCCACAGGCGCCGGCGCACCTGCCCCTACCCGGAGTGGGGGTCGCTACTGTGTTGTTGTAGAACCTACTCTGAGCGCCGCTGGCAGAGGGCTGCCATTCAAAGGGGTGGGGGGCGCTGCTTTCAATTTCTAGCTTTCTCTCTCTCCTCCCACCCCACCCCAAGTAAGAGAGCGACGTGTCCCGGCCAGAGCGAGGGGGGGCCGGGAGTGGGGGGGCGGCGTGGGCAGCGGGTTGTGCCCGGACACGTGCCTGCCCAGGCGCCCCGGCCCTGCTGGTGTTTGGAGAGAGGGCGGGTCCCCTGCCCCCCGCCCCGCACAACCCCCACGTATCAAAGGGCGGCTGAGACGTGGTGAGACCTCGGGGCGCCCTGGGGGGCGGGGGGCGGGGAGCCTGGGTCCGGAGCAGGGGAGGGGCAGAGGCGCGGGTGCTAGCTGACCCACAGGAAACGAGCGCTGCTGACCTAGTTTGGGACACCGGAAGTGGGTGCTGGGGAGAGGGGGAGACCAGCAGGCTGTCCTGGCTTCCGGGCCAGGTGGAGGGCGTTCTTGAATTGACCCCCACCCGAGTGCCTTGGAGACCCTTAGCTGCAGCTGAGAATGGGAATGAGTCAGCGCAGCTATTCCGCCTTCCCCCAACTTATTCCTGGAGGAGGGAGACAGTTTATCAAGGGGCAGGGGGAGCCAGATTGGGCGGTGAGGGGTTAAATCAGGATGGGAACTCTGTTTCCTGAGGTTGCATGTGTGTAGGGGGGTGAGACCTGGATGATTATGGGGTTGCCTCCTGCTCCCCCCCCACACACACACCAGCTGGTTTGGTCACCCCTGTACCCTCCTGGCACTGCTGGGAGAGCTGGCATGGAGTGGGCATCAGGTTGGGAGGGGAGAGTGGGCATATGGAGTGTTGTGCTGGGCTGGACAGGGACATATTTGTGACTGAGTTTGGGTAACACTTAGTGTTCCTCCTTAGTGGTGACTGGGGAGAAGGGCAGGGGGCTCCCCCTGGAGCAGCTGATGAAACAAGAAGAAATCTCTGTCAGTGCCTCCTGTCCCTGGCCCCCGGGACCCCGGCTCCCCCAGCGTGCCTCTGTTACATGGTTGCTGTGGGCACCACACAGCCTGCTGGCACCCCCAGACACTGTCCCCTCCCTTGGGTACCACACCCCCCAACCTTAGCACAGGGGTCAGGAAGGGGTTAATACCACCCGAAGGGGGCTCTGGGGAAGAAAGAAGGCAGTGCCCACTAGGCTCAGGTGTCAAGGAGAGAGACCTGCTCTAATGGGGCACTCTCATCACTGCTCAGCTCTGGCTGACATGGACCCCAGGGACTGGGAGACAGGTGCTGACCTCTTCCCCCTTCCCCATGGTGCCCCCTGGCACCCAGGGCCCCCAGCTCCTCCTTGGCCTAGTGCCTGCCCCGGGAGGGCGCGGCGGGCAGCGGGGGCTGGGCTAACAATGCACCATCGGGCCCTTTGTGTGCTTGCACTTGGCACCCTGGGGAAGGGTGGGGGAGGGGGCCCAGCGGGCATGGGGGGCGGAGCGCCTCTGGGGTGGGGACAGTGAAGGCTGGGGGAGAAAAGCAGAGAATGAAAGCAGGTGGGGAGGAAAGGGAAGTAGGTCAGATAGGGTGCTGGCCCCTCATTCCAAGTCAAGGCCTAGAGAAACAGCCCCTGATCCTATGGCTGCCCAGATGGCATCATGCTGCCTGAGGCACAGCCTAGTACTGGGCATTTGGGGTCAGAAGTCACTGCCCAGGGGACTGGTCAGATGGAGGAGGCCTAGCCTGGTACTGCCCCCTTCTTGGTGGCTAAGAGACCCAGTTCTGGCCTAAGGCCGAGGTTCCAAGACGGGTAGTGAATGGGCTCCAGGCAGGGCACTGCCGTCTGATAGAAGCCTCCGGGCCTGCTTTGGGGCTTCCTGCCTCCAGCCTGCTTGGTTCCCTGACCTTCCGAGAGTTAAGACTGCCCTGCCACCAGGCCTTGGGGCCTATGCCTGTTTTGGCCTAGGACTGAAGAGGAGGGTGGGGGAGGAAGGTGGGGACAAGCAGACGGATAGGACCCTGGCATGGGGTGTGCCTGCCCTGGCCTCTTCCCCCTCCTTCTGCTGAGTAAACTCGTGAGTAAACTTGACGTTTTGCCCGGACAGTTTGAAGTTGCCTCGCCGCCCCCCCACCACCACCAGTCCTGCCAACACACAGGCGGCCAGGAGCCAAGGCGGGCCTGGGGGACTGGGGGGAAGGGGTAAGAGCTACTGTTGCCCACCATCAAAGGCCTTGGAGAGGCAAGAATGACCCACCACCCAGCCAGACCCAGGTCTTGGCAAGAATCTTGGCTGGGGCCTATAAGCATCTGTCCCAGAACCTTGGGGAGCCCAGGGAAAGTGGCCTGGAAGCAGAGCCTCTGCCCACTTCTGACCTCCACCCCCACTAAGAAAAGGCACCCAGCTGCCACCTGGTCCCCTAAGTTGCCACCGTTAATGTTCACAGGCTGCCTGGCACAAGGGGAAAAGCTACCTTTAGCAAATTCCACAGGGACACTAGGAAGGGCTGCCCTCTTCATTCTGTCCCACAGCCTGGGATGGGTGGGAGGCTGGTGGCCTTCCTTGGCATCTTAGCCCTCTCTTCACTGAGGCCTCCCAGTTGCCATGGCCTCAGCCCTAGAGGATGGCATCCTCATTTGCCAGCACAATTCCTTGACCTCATACCTGGGCCTAACCCCATACATGTCTCCCTCCACCATACCCATCAGGCCTGGCCCTAACCTCCCCCAACCCCTTCCTCTTCCTGCTAGCATCCTAGAACCTAGTCAGCTTTCAGAGCTCTCCAGCCAGCAGATACCTGTGCCAGATCCGGGAGTTGAGGGTGCCCTAGACAAAAGACGGCTGGTGGCGGGTAAACGGAGTCACTGACCCCCACAAACACACCAGTCTACTGTTACTTGACATCACTAATTCCTCTTATGCCTCCCCAGGCCACCAGAATGGTGCCGAGGCCCAGCAGGGGGAAATGCCTTCCCAGTCCCTGCTGAGCCTCGGAGTGGGGCTCCACCAGGCCCTTGCTTTCGACCTCATGTCTCTGGCTTCAGTTTCCTTCCTGTTTCCACCACTCCCCCCAACTCCTCCCCACCCATATGCCCCTTTCAACAGACATCCTCTCCTCCTTCCTTCCTCCTTTCCTCCCCCTTTGCCTGGGAGCAGGGGTCCTCTCCCCCTACCATGGACCTCCTGCCTTGTACCTCTTCTAAACACAGTCCCCTTGGAGATTCATAACCAAGTCCTCTGCTCTGCCCTCCCCACCACATCAACAAGGCTCTGGGGAAGAGGAGAGCATTGGGCTTCTCAAGGGAACTACAGCTCCCAAGGTACATGCAAAGCAATTGTGGTGCATACTGGGAGTTGTAGTCCTCCTTGATTTCTCAATTTGGTTAAGTCTGGAAATTTTTCTGGATGGGACTAAAAGTGGACTGGGATGATTTGGAATGTGGGGACCCTCTGCATCCCCCCACCTTGTCCTCACCATCTTGTTCACACATGACACCATGTACCCATGATTGACATCCATCCCCCCAGCTGAGACATGCTACCCATTCTCACCTGAGGGCCCCACCCAAGAGATTCCCACACCCTGCCCTGCTGCCCCTGGCAGGGGTGAAATGGAGGGGCCCCATGAACTCCCTCCCTGCCCCCTGCCCTCTAGGCTGGTTCCCTCCCTTTATGGGGATCAAAGGGCAGAGAGCAGCCCCACCCCACTCCCTCACAGGCTGCAGGCACTAGGGCACTCAGGAATATCAGGGACTTTGGTGCCCAAGCAAATGCTTGGGCAGGGGGAATGCCGGGAGGCCGGTGCCTGGTGGCAGGGAGAGACACTGGCCCCCACCTTGGGGAGTGGAGCCTTCAATAACTGCTCATCAAGCTGTCCATAGCCCCCTGGGCTCTCTTTGTGTAGGCCCTAACCCGTGCGCTGCCTCTTGAGGAGATGGCTTGAGAACAGGGTCTTGTGCCTTATCTGTAGGACCTAAGGGCCTGGGCCCGCCTAGCTGGCACCAAGGCACAGGGGTGACCCTCCCCCACCCGAGGCCCACAGTTGGCATGGGGCGCTGGGAGCCAGGGGGGTAGGAGGGAGAGGAGGGCAGGACTGCCAGCATCCTGGTGGGTAGGTGCCAACCGGGCCGGGAGCTGGTGAGGGGCAGCAGGCCAGAGGCATTGAGCCAGCAGCTGTTGGGGGGAAAGGGGAGGGGATATTTTAGGGGGCATTTCTGTGGTGCCCCCTCCCAGCCCAGTAGGACTTGGGATGACCTAGTGTCTGGGGGACCTAGGGCACGCCTCGTTCCAGGAATAAGAGACCCCAGAAGCTGTTTAAGTGGAACTTTGTGGCCCACCCATCTCTGGGCTCAGAGCCCTCCTGAGTTACCCCTCAGGCCCAGGCGGGTCCCACCCAACCGGCCAGGGTGGCAGCAGCTTACGCAAGGGGTGGGGCTAGCCGCTTCCCAGCAGATGCCCCCTCCTGGCTCCTTCCTCTTTCGTTGCCCACAGCTCCCCCCATCTGTCCACCCCCCTCAGGCCAGCTCTGTCCCCCTGATCCTCCTGGCCATTGGGGGCTGGCACAAGTGCTGCCCCCTGGCCTGGTTGGCAGGGGCTGGTGCCCGGGCAAGGAACTGTGGTATGTGAGTGGGTTTGGGGTGAGGCATGGGGAGGGCGGGGTGCTGCCTTGCCCAGCCCCTGAGGGCCCCAGCCCAGTACAGAGAGGGGAGAATTCGGCCAGCTCCCAGGGGTGCTGAGGGACCTACTGGGGTCTGGAGGGCCTCCCTGTGTTCCCCTATTATACCATATGCCCTGAGGGGCTGGGACCTAGGCACCTGTCACCCCTGGCACTGACTGTCCAGGGTTCCCCTCCTCCCTCTTCTGGCCACTGCTGCCTCCTGTCCCCTCCCCTCCCTTCTTCCTTCTCCTGGTCCCACCTCCAGCAGCCTCTCCCATTGCTCCTCCTCACCTCTGTCCTCCTGGACTGTCCCAGCTCCTACCTTTCCTACTGCTCACCTTTTTCCCCTTTTAGGGCTGAGAAAGGACGGGCCAGGGTGGGTACAGCTGGGGCTTCGGGCACCACAGGCAGAGACTCTAGGCCCTCTCCCACGCTGCCAGCCCTCTGGTAACCCCTCCCTCCATCTGGGGGGAGGGGGGACAGCACCCAGAGGGTTAAGGCTGTAGGGGGGAGGGGCTGGGCCAAGTCGTGGGCGGCCCCTTTGAAGGAGGGAGCTGGAGCGGGGAACAGCCACCCTACCTCCCCCCAGCCCGGCCCTCCCCCACCCCTCCCAACCTGCTCCCCCCCCAGGGGCCAAGAGGAGTTGCCGGCAAGGCCCCTCAGCGTTCAGGTGAGTAGGCCACACTCTGGCTTGGGAGATCAGGCCCCAGGGGAGGCTTGGAGGCCTAGAATTGGCCAAGGGTCAGAGAGGGACTGAAAAACAGGCTAGGAAGAGGGTGTCTGAACTTCACAGGGGGCGGTTTAGGAACTGAGGGGCTGAGGAGCTGGAGCCTGGAGAAGCTTCTGTGTCTGGGGGACCCAGGAGGACAGGAGAGCAGAAGAAGGGGCCTACGGGAGCCGAGGGGTTGCTGGGCCAGGACAGGAGGTTGGACAGGCTGGCAGGGAGCCGGGCTCCGGGGATCGGGCCGGGGTGTCCTCTGGGGCTGGGGGGCTCAGGTTTCTGCTGGCGGCTTGGCGGGTGTGGGGTTACCAGCCGGCTCGGTTACCCAGCCAGAGACGCTAGGCTGGGGGGAGGGGGTGGGCACAGGGCAGACCCTGGCACCCTGTGTGGTCTCCTCAGGCCCTAAGGGTATCTGGCAGTGCTCCGGCAGACCCCCGCTGGGAACCCTGATGACCAGGGTCTGTCCAAGTGCACAGTTGCCTGGCCTAGGGTGGGCAGCCTCTGGGGAAAGTCCAGCAGCTCCAGGGCTGGAAATTCTGACGGGCAGAGAGGCCTAGGCTGTCCCCCTCACCCCACCCCACATCCGCTCTCACTGTACCACCCCCCCCATCTTCCCCAGCTGTCCCCCGAATTTTGGCCCTGTGCTTCATCCAAAATGGGGCCGTGGGTACCTTAAATGTGACCATCTCATGGCAAGACCAGGCCTTGGAGGGCAGGCCTGGCATCTTGATTTAATTCCTCTGCCCCTCTCCACACTGCGCCTGCCTGGGGAGAAGAGAAGGGATGCTCGGAGCAAGGCGAAATGGAGGAAGTGAGGAGGCTTGAGGGAGAGAGCCAAAAGGGAAAAGAAAAGAGAGGTAGGGATGATTCCTCAGAGGCCTAGGGACATAGACGCGGTACAGAGGAAGCGGGAGCCTCGCAAGGGCTGAAGGAAGGAAAGCAAAGGATGAGTTGCGGAGAGGGGAGACAAGGGTCCGAGAAGGCAGTAAGGGGACAGGAAGAGGACAAGGAAAGGGGCCAAGAGTGGAGAGGGCCTTGTTCCCAAAGGACAAGAGGGGAGGGCTGGGGAAGACGGAGTTGCCCCCATTCCTTCCTCCGCCATCTTTTATCTCCCTCAGATTTCCCCTGATGCGGCCCGAGAGGCTGTGGACTAGGGCAGTTGTCATGGAAAGAAAATGTGGGGGGACACTGAGGTCTCCCTCCTGTCAGGAGCTGAAGCACCAGGAATTGGGGATTTTGAGGGAGGAGAGGCTTAACCCCCACGGCACCGGGAAGCAGCCAACTCCCCTTGCCTCCTTCCCCCTTCGTGGCTTGCGGTCTCTCTTCCCCGCCTCGGCCCCCAGGAAGTGTGAGTGCTGGGGGTGGTGAGGTTAGGAGGGGGAAGCGGCCTATGGGGGATGGGGAAGGCATATACTAGCTTGGAGGGGCTGGGGTGGGGAGGGAAGGGCTCCATAAATGCCTAGGGCATCCCTGGGCCAAAGGCCTCTCCTTCGAAGCCATTCCAATCCTCAGGGGGATTCACCTCAACCCCTCACCCTGACTTCCCAACTGGGCAGGCCAGATGGCTTCAGCCCTTGGGCCTCAGAGGCCCTAAGAAGGGGTGAGAGAAGCTGGGGAACTAGGATTCCTGGGTCCCTGAGGACTTTGGACTGGCTGTCATATTTCCCCACCCCCCTGGTCCAGCCACAGGCCAAAGCCCTGGCTTCGTGCAAACTTAGCTCCAAAAAAACAGGAAGAGAACCTGAGGCTGGAGTTGGGGTGGGGGTTGGGGGGGCAGAAAGGAGAAAGGAGTAAGGGGGAAGGGTGGCCGGCCAAGGTGGGAAGAGTGGCAGGCCTCTCCATCACCCTGGCAGGAGGTGTCACAGCCTGGTCCTCATCCTCCCTCACCCCAGGTTGCTATACCTGGAGAGGACTGGCCAGGTCCCTCCTCCAAGCCTGGGGAGGGGTGGCTCTCTGTGCCTGTGTCTCAGGCCCATATCTATTTTCTCCGTCGCTAATCCTGTTTCCGCCTGCTGCCCCCCACACTAAGCCTTACTCCCCTAATCCCCAGGGTGTGGGGAAGGGGGGCCAGCTTTATTCAGCTGCCCCGTTCAGGGCCTCATATCCCAGCTCTTCAGCTGGCTCGAGCCGGCAGTGTTGGCCCTGGTGCCCCCAGCCCTGCACTGGACACTGCCGGAGGTCAGCACCTGGAAAGAGTTCCAGCCTCCTTTTCCTTCCCATGCCAGGGCCAGTGCCCTCTACCTTTTGGTTTCTTGGTGGTGGACACACCTTGGCAGGTGCCATTGGGCACTGAGGGGTAGGTGATAGGGGCTCCCACCTTTGCCCCCTCCCACCTGTCTAACCCCAAAGTCTTCCCCCCACCAAAGATGGGGCAAGCTTGACTCAGGGCCCAGTTTCAAGAGAGCTGCCCACCGGCCTGGCCGGTCTAGCAGGCCTGACAGTGAGGGGAGCCTGGGGGGGGGATGGCGGGAAATGGGGGAGAGATGGGGTGGGCCCCCAGTTCTTCCCCCTACCAGGCAAACAGACCAAACAGACCTTGCCTGGCTCCCTGGCACAGCTGCCCCCCCCCCAGCCACCACACACGCCCATGCCCACAAGGTCTTAGCAAGAGGGGGCATGCCAGGCTGGGTGGGGACACTCATGGGCGTCGGGGGGCTGGGCCCTCTGGGATACAGATGTGGGAAGGGTGCCCAAGGTGGGGTGGGCATCCTGGCACCAGTGCCCCACCCTGGCAGAAAGAAGGGGGAGGCCTCCACCCCACCAACCCCTCCCAGATGATGGGGCTAGGAGTATCCCCTTGGCCTGGTTGGCACCAGCCTAGTTCCAGGTGGCACCTAAGTTAGCATGGGTGCCAGAGCCCTGGGTAAGGGCTAGGGGAGTTTCCCAGAAGCTAGAGAACCATGTGAACACCTCCCCTTCCCACGTGTGTCCTCTGCCTCTCCCCTCCTTCATTGGTACCTCGTGGCCACGGGGTTAGGCCCAAGGGGTTAAACACCCACCCCTGCCCAAGCCCTGAGTGAGTTGCATCGTGAACCAGCCAGAGCCTGTGACCTGACAGCGGGGTCAGCCAATCAGCGCCCCCGCCACACCAAGTTGCCTCGGAGACGGCCCTGGGGTGGGAGAAGGGAGGCGGGCTTAGCAGCGGGAATGGGTGGGGTGTGGAGGGAAGGAGGGAGAGGGACGGGGTTAGCCACGTGCCTGCGGGTGCCCAGCTCCGGGCCAATGGACATCGAGGACAGCCCCACCCATCCCCCTCAGGAGGGACAGGATTTGCTTGGGCCCAGGAGGGAGCCCACTGCTGCTTGAGTGGCCACTGCTGCTGCCCACCCGGTTTTGTTTGTTTCTAAGTCCTGGGGCCATTTGCCTCTTGTACTATTTGTAAAGTACAGGTAGGAGAACCAAAGGGAACTGGGAGTGCTCCCAGACTGCTTGGCCCCCAGGGAGAGAAGTGATTTGGGGACTTAAGGTGGGAAGGGGTGGGCTATCTAAGGGTGTCTGGCTGTGGCTTATGAGCCACATGGGTGCTGCTCACTCATGGCTTCCGCGCAGGCGTTCTGGTGCTGGGACAGGGAGGCAGGCAGAAACAATGCAGTTCTTGTGTCCTCAAGAGGAAACCTGTAGCCCTTGACTCCTCCAACCCCCCCCCCCCCAAAATCTTCCCCATCAATGGCCAAGACTGAGCAGCTGTTGGGAGTGGCAGAGAAGACACTGACAAAATGTCAGTGGGACTTGCCCTAAGGATCATCTAGGTCAGTCTTTAATTTTACAGATGAGGAAACAGGCCTCCTCAGGAAAGGAAGTGACTGGTCCAAGGTCATGTAGCTGGTAGTAACCTGACTCCCTGGGGTGATTTGAGGGAGGGAGACAGACTTGTTTCCCAGCAGAGACCATCTGTATAGTGGAATCCGCCTCCAGGTGAGGCCTTGTTTCTCCTTGCCAAGGCCAGAACATTTATTGAGCCCCTACTGTGTGTGTTAGGCATTGTGCCACCCATGGTCTCATTTAACCTTCACCACAGCCCGAGGAGTCAGGTAGAATGATCCCATATTAGAGATGAGGAAAGAGGTCCAGAGATTAAATCACTTGTTTAAGGTCACAGAGCTAGTCAGCCGCAGACTGAGGATTCAAACTCAAGCCTGGATGACTCCAGAGCCCAGCTCTTTCCAGGCACCAACTCTGTCTCCAGTTGCTCCAGACCCACCAAATGTCAGGGCTGAAGGGCTGAGCCCTTGGGGCTTCCATTCCCACCCCCTCCTTGTACAGTGAGGAAATTGAAGCACAGAGAGAAATGACTTGCCCAAGGTCATTCAGCAAGATAGTAGCAGAATACTTATAAAGATGTTAAATAATAATAATAAATAAATAAATTCTAATGGTATGGTTAAAAAAAAAAAGATAGTAGCAGAGCCAGGACTTAAACCAGATCTCCTCACTTCCAGGCCAGACTCCCTCTACTACCCCTCCCCTCCCCTCCACCAGCCTCAGGATTGCTGGCAGCTCTGCACCTTCTGTGGCTCTGCCTTGGAGGGGAAAGCATAGAGGGTGAAAGATGGTCCTCTGGAGAGGGGGGACTCTCCTGACTGGATGGGAATGGGGAGGGAGAGGTGGTGGTGGTAGCCCAGTGGGGGAGGGGTGGGACTGGAACTTGGCCTATTGGCAGTGGGAGAGGGGGCGGGGACGATGCTTATCGGTGCGGGGCAGGAAGCACCCGCGCCAGCCAGCGACACCCCAGCAAAGGGTGGCTGCTCCTTGGCCCCATGGGGGAGGGGAGGATGTGGGGGGAGGGATGCTGGGAGCTGTGTTTCCCTTTTGGCCTCTAGAAGGGGGGATCTAGAAGGGGAGATGAACTTTTAGTGGGTGGGGAAGGAGGAGGAGGAGGGTGCTGGGAAGCCACCTCTCAGGTTTGCATAGTGTTTTACTGTACACCAAATGCTTTAGGGAGATAACATAAGTTAAAGCACCTGACCTTGCCTTGAACAGTCCTTGGCGCAATGTGAATCTGAACTCTCTCATTGGCCTCTCTCTGGGCTGAGAGGAGGTTCCATCACAAAGACTGTTACCCCACTTTTCAGATGACTGAGGCTGGCTGCCAGAGCCACCCAGAGTCCTTCAGCCAGTTCTTCATGAAGCCTGAACCAGAACCCAGGCATCCTTTCTCCCAGTCCAGTGCTTCTTCCAAAGGGATGGGGAATGGGGCAGGTGAAGCAGACGGGTCTCTAGGAAAGGCCAGAAAGGCAGGGCTCCTGCTCTCACAGAGGCAGAACAGTGCACAGTGGTTAGGAACACGGACTCTGGGCCCATCGCCTGGCTTTGAACCTGTTCTGCACTTAACATAGAAAGTTGCTTCACCTGTCTGCACCTCAGGTTCCTGTCTGTGAAATGAATGATAACTGTTACTCTAGAAGGTTGTGGAAGATGAAGTGGGTGTAAAGTACTTAGAAGACCATCTAAGTAGTCTGTAGTCACCTGGCCAACGTTGGTATGTATTCCCTCCCTGGACCACCTTTCAGGGCTGAGCGCTCTTAACCTCCCTCTCTACTTGACTCTGCAGGAGAAGATGGGGAGCCCCGAGGATGACCTGATCGGGATTCCATTCCCAGACCACAGCAGTGAGCTCCTGAGCTGCCTCAATGAGCAGCGCCAGCTGGGACACCTATGTGACCTCACCATCCGGACACAGGGCCTTGAATACCGCACCCACCGGGCTGTGCTGGCTGCCTGCAGCCACTACTTCAAGAAGCTCTTCACTGAGGGCGGTGGCGGGGCGGTCCTGAGCGCTGGGGGCGGCGGGGTGGCTGCCGGGGGAGCAGGGTCCGGCGTGTGTGAGCTGGACTTTGTGGGGCCGGAGGCGCTGGGTGCCCTGCTCGAGTTTGCCTATACAGCCACACTGACCACCAGCAGCGCCAACATGCCGGCAGTGCTCCAGGCTGCGCGGCTGCTGGAGATCCCGTGTGTCATCGCTGCCTGCATGGAGATTCTGCAGGGCAGCGGACTAGAAGCTCCCAGCCCTGACGAGGACGACTGTGAGCGAGCTCGCCAGTACCTGGAGGCCTTCGTCACAGCCACGGCTTCAGCCTCGGGAGTTCCCAACGGTGAAGACAGCCCTCCACAGGTGCCCCTCCCACCGCCGCCGCCGCCCCCTCGGCCTGTCGCCCGCCGCAGCCGCAAGCCCCGAAAAGCTTTCCTGCAGACCAAGGGGGCCCGGGCAAACCACCTAGTGCCTGAAGTGCCCACAGTGCCCACCCATCCCTTGACCTACGAGGAGGAGGAGGAGGCGGCAGGCAGAGTGAGCAGCAGCGGGGGCAGTAGGCTGGGGGACAGCTACAGTCCTCCCACAGGGACTGCCTCACCCCATGAGGGGCCCCTGAGCTATGAGGCCTATGAGGGTGAGGAAGAAGAGGAGGAGCTGGCATATCCCCCCGCCTATGGGCTGGCGCAGGGTGGCGGGCCCCCGCTGTCCCCAGAGGAGCTGGGCTCAGATGAGGATGCCATCGATCCTGACCTGATGGCCTACCTGAGTTCCCTACACCAGGACGCCCTGGCACCAGGCCTAGATGGCCAGGACAAGCTAGTGCGCAAACGCCGCTCCCAGATGCCCCAGGAGTGCCCGGTCTGCCACAAGATTATCCACGGGGCTGGCAAACTGCCACGCCACATGAGGACCCATACGGGTGAGAAGCCCTTCGCCTGTGAAGTCTGCGGCGTCCGTTTCACCCGGTGAGCACCAGTGGGGAAGGGGTGCAGCAGGGGCCATGTCGAGGGGGAGGGAGAAAGGGATTATGAGACCCGAGGTGTGGAGGCAGGTGATCCTGGAGGGGATGGAGTGGTGATGCCCAGGGTGAGAAGAGAGACCAGGATAGGGAGACCAGGTGAAAGAAAGTCAAGGGAGGTAGGTCTGGGGCATGAAAGATTTGGCTGTGCTGGAGGCAGAGTGGGTGGTGGCCGGGCCCAGTTAAGCTGCGGGCAAGTCAGCAAGGGTCTCCTGGGGCAGTAATAGGGAAACAAATGGTGGGGGACGGGAGTGGGACAAGGCCTGGGAACCTGGCCAGGATGACCCAGGGACCGCATCCTGAACGGTTTCCTTGCCCCTCCCCCCTGCCTGTGCCAGGAATGACAAGCTGAAGATCCACATGAGGAAGCACACAGGAGAGCGCCCCTACTCATGCTCGCACTGCCCAGCCCGCTTCCTGCACAGCTATGACCTCAAGAACCACATGCACCTGCACACAGGGGACCGGCCCTATGAGTGCCACCTGTGCCACAAGGCTTTCGCCAAGGAGGACCACCTGCAGCGCCACCTTAAAGGCCAGAACTGCCTGGAGGTGCGCACCCGGCGGCGCCGCAAGGACGATGCGCCCCCTCACTACCCCCCGCCCTCTGCCGCCACCCCGACCCCTGCTGGCCTCGACCTCTCCAATGGCCACTTGGACAACTTCCGACTCTCTCTGGCTCGATTCTGGGAGGAGCCAGCCCCTACTGGGCCCCCAGTCTCCACCCCGGGGCCCCCGGATGACGATGAGGAGGAGGGGGCACCCACCACACCTCAGGCTGAAGGTGCCATGGAGTCCTCTTAAAGAGGGACGAGTGGCCGAGCTGGAGCAGCACGGGCCGGGACGCCCATGCTGAGCAGCGGGAGTGTGCAGCAGAGACGGCGCTGGGGTCCGGGCACTGAGCCTCCCTGGCATCGGAAATTGGGCCCTTCCCTCAGAGCTCTCATTCCAGTTCCAAGCTGAGAAGGTTTTGGGGCAGAGGCTCCCCAGATTGGGGTGCTCTCCCAAGGAGTGATACATACGATATTATGTATATATTTACAGCTCCATTGTAAAGGTGGGGTCCCTGTCCCCAGCTGCTCCTGGGGAGTAGAAGCAATAATGTATTTCTGATTTGTGGGGTCCCTCTTCGGCTATGCGGGTTTCTAGGGGGTGGGGGGCTTGGGACCAAAGCCTTGCCCTGCCCCCATGCCCCTTGGGGTTTTGGCTGTGTAAGGGGGTGAAGGACTGCCCCTCCCTTTCGAGACCCCTCCTTCCTGGTTTCTGTTCCCTTTTCCTGGCAGTGAATTATGCAAAGGGGGGCGGCAAAGGAAGGGTAAGTGGGGGAAAGCAAGGTAGAAGCTTGAAAGACTGGGGGACTGGGCCTGTAAGGAAGGAGCCATCCTAGTCCCCCTCCGCCCTGCTCCCAGCGCTGAGTCATGGGGTCCTGGAGAAGGGGGCGGGGTGGCCTGATTGGTTCGCCCGCCCCTGGGGGCAGCGGGAGGGGCCCCGCCCAACTACGGGAGCTGCTGCTGGTTCTCCTCCCCTCCCCTCCCCTCCCGAGTCGCTGGGCAGGGAATGTCTTGTTCCCGCCGCTCCCTCCCCGGGGCCAGAGGGCAGGGCGGGCCGGGCGGTGGCCTACCCTCTTCTCCTCCTCCCCGCCCAGGTGCAAGCCGGAGCCGCCGACACCGCTGCCGCCCCTGACTCACGCCGCCCCCGGGCTGGCGCGGTGCAGGGTGTGGGACAGGGTGAGGGGTTGGGGGGAGCCTTGCGGAGAACGGGCGAGCCGGCGCCATCTGGCGGCCGTGCCCTGCGCGGGCGAGCGCCCCTGGCGGCCACTTCCAGCGAGCCGTCTTCTCTCAACCTCCACCACCCCAGCTGGTGAGCGGCGCCCCCTTGCCAAGGCCGGGGCAAATAGCTTCTTGCTTGGCCGCAAGGAAAGTGGGCTGCGGACCTGTGGGAAAGGGATCCTTTCCCCAGACCCTTGCCAGCCGGGCTTCCTGTTGGGTCGGGGAGAGTAATCCCCTCACTCTACCCTTAGGATTGAATCCACCCCCGGTCTGTACATAGCCTTTTCTGTTGGTCTTGTTGAAATCTAGTTTCAGATTTTTAACTACCCAATTCTGCTGGGGGTGGGGGTATCTCCTCCCCACCTTCCTCGCTGGGTGCTGGACCCCATTCTGCCTGGGCTCTGCCTTGCACTATTTCCCCTCCCTGGCCTGGCGGCTCCTCCCCCTCCTTAAAAGGGGCAGGTTCAGGGGCCCGGTGCTCTCCCTCCCCCCCCATGCACCCCCATGCCCATTTGCACAGCTGCCCAGGTACCCCCAATAGTGGGGGGGGGTCACAGGGAGGGGGTAGCGGGACCAGTCCTTGTATCTATTTAAAAAGTGATGATGTAATATATTGGGGTAGGGGGAGGTCGGGTTGCCCTGGGCCTCATCTTAGCATTTCAGGTGATGGGAGAGCCCAGGGCTGAGGAGACCTGGGGCCTAGCCCCAGGGAGTGAGGACAATGTGGCCTCCCCCCTCCCCCCTTGCGGCTTCTCCACTCAGTGCCTTACGGGGTGGGGGGGAGGCAATCCCCCCTCTCCTGTTCCCCTCCCCTTGCCCTGACCCCCACCTCGGGTGTAAGTGACAGGAAGAAATAATAATTTAAGATTCACACTTGTGTCCACCTTTGGTTTCTTTATTTTGGAGAAGGTGGGAGGGATCAGGAGGAGAGGGAAATGAGAGACAGAGGGACTGGGGGTTCTGAAGCGGAGAAGGGGCTGCTTTGGGGGCAGAGGATTTCTGAGGTGGTCAGGAGGGCTGAGGGGGCATGAGTATGCTGACAGACTGGGCCTCAGGTGGGCGCTGCTACCTGTGCCTCCTCTTCCAAGGCCCCTTTTCCTCATCCAGGTCACTAGCGAGGAAAGGAAGGGGTGGCCCAGTCACCAACATTCTGTTTTCACAGGTGCATTCCTGCCTCCTGCCCCTGCCCCATCTGTTCAGATTTGGCTCCTGTTATTTACCAGCCACTGCTGCTCTCACAGGCCCCCCAAGGCAAACGAGCTCATGGCTGTAGATAGCTTCTGATTTTAGGCTGAGAGATGAGTGGGCAGCGATTTGCCCAAGGTCATGTGGGTAGTAAGGGCAGAACCAGCAGTGACCTTGGGAATAATAGCCCCTCAAGGCTCAAGCTATCCGCTCTGGCAACCCAGCTTTTAACTTCACTGAGCCCTCTGGAACCTCTAAAAATAAAACTTTGCTTCCCCTTTAACCCCTCAACTCATTACTACTTCCAGTGCCCCATTCGCCCTGGAATGTGACCGCTGGAAAGTTTTCTTTGCAGTCCTCCCGAGTGAAGGTGCTTGCCTTTCTCAGACTCGGAAGGCCTGTGGTGTATTGCAAAGCCCCTGGCTGCCATGGCAGCTACACGCCCAGGCTGCGGCCATCCCCAGGCCTCGCAGAAACCCTGCCATACCCATCCAGGGTGCTGGTACCAGACTTGGGCTGTTGGCGTGGCCCAGCCGCCTCCTCACTAGTGGGCGGACTCTTCCAACACTCGCCTTTCAGTACTCAACCTCCTTGGCCATAATGACCTTCACCTCTGCTCCCACTCGGACCTCACCCTCAACCTTGGCCACTCTCTTCATTTATCCCCGAATTCTTCCCAGGCGTGGCCCATTCTCTGTGTCCCTCCTGGCCTCTGCTCTAACACCCCCCTCGAGACATAGACCTAGGACTGCCCCCTGGGGTCTCAGTGCCTTGTCTTCCCCAAAGTCAGTCATCTCAGACACTCTTGACTAAAGACACCCCAATTCTCTCCCCATCTTATCCTTTTCCTGACCTGCCCAGAAAAAACCTTCAACCCTGGAATCCTGTTCATGGCTACCACATTTGCTCGAACAAAACCGAATAACCAAGCACGCTGGAGTCAGTCATTACACGTTATGGTTTTCAACTTCATCTGAGCCTGTAACGCTACCTGGAAATCTCTTAACCTCCCCCGCTGGCTCCTTTGTGCAGTCCCCAAGGCAGATATTTCAGCCTCCACCACCCACTCCTTGAAACTTTTATTCCACTCCCAGACCCCTTCTTTGCTGTCTTAGCAGGTGTGCTTGCCTCCTACCCCCGCCCCCCCCCCACCCTCCCTGAGAAAAGCAAGGCCACCAGACGGGAGCAGGCTCGGCTCTGCTCAGAGGAACATACCCTCTCCCCTCCTGCCTCAGGTGAGCCCGCTCCTATCTGAGGCCACCCTGTTCACCTGGCCTTAGATCCCATCTCTCTGGCATCCCTCTCTCTTCAGCGCTCTCTTTTTCACCTCTGAAATGCTCAAATCTCCTTATACTTGGATAAAGAAAAATCCTTTAGGTTCCCTTCAAGCTACTCTTTTGTTCTATGAAGCTAACTCCCTCCTCTACCATCAAGCTTCCTTTTTTTAACTACAGCAGTTATATTAAAAAGAAAAAATTCTCAAACTTCTTGCAACAGTGACACAGAGCCGCGAACCCCATTTCTGTTTCTGAGTCTTCTCTACCAGTCACCCCCCCCTCAACCCATTAAGACTGGTGTTGGCCTTCCCCACACCATGAGAAATGTTCCCATAAGCCACTCCAAGGATCTCTCAACCGCCAAATTCAATGGCCAATCTTCAGGCTTCATCCTACTTGATCATCTCACAGCGTTTGATATGCTTGGCTCTCTGTTCGTGAGCCTCTCCCCTCCTTGGCTTGTGATTGAGCCCCTCAAGGTTCTGTCCCTGTCCCCTCCTCTCCTGCCCTGCCCTCTGCCAGGGTGATCTAGCTCATCCTCTCTCTTACAGTCTCTAAGTCAACAACCCCCCCAAAAGACACCTCTGGCCCAGAGCCCTGCCCTTTTCTAACTGTCCCCTGGGCATCTCCCGCTGCATTCCCTACAGATACCTCAAAGGTCTCAAACTGGGCCATTCCTCTTTCTGCAGAACCTGTTTCTCCTTGCCTTAACACCGCCCGGTCCCAAGCATAAACTCCCTGTCATTCTCAGCACCTCAATCCTGAGGCCATCACCAACTTTTCCTGAGATAAGACAGCCTCCTCTCTGGTCTCCCTGTTCCTACCCAGCCTCCATTCTGCCTCCTTAGCTTACTGTCCTAAAAGACAAATATGATTATATCACTTTCTGACTGAGGATCTTCAGATGGCAAAGTGAGGCCCTCTCCCACCTCTCCCAGCATGCTCTGTAGTCTCCACCCGGCCACACATACACGTCTCCCTTAGCTCCGCCCGCCCCCACACCCCCGCGCACCTCCTAAGTGTCTCACGTTCTCCAAACTCACACACAAAAGCCTCCCCCTGGAATGCTCTCCTCGACTCCTCAGCCTAACAAACCCCCGGAGTGCCCCCAAACCCACCTCTTTTTTCACTTCTTCTATGAAGCCTTCATTAATATCCCCCCATCCCAAACAGGTTGTTCTGTCCTCTGTGCTGCCCAGAGCCTGCTTCACTCCTCGATCGGGGCGCTCTCCGCATTTGTCACTGATCTATTTGCTGTCGCTCTCCCCCACCATTTGGTGGGCTCCTCCAGGGCAAGCCTCCCTTCCCTCCCCTCCCTTTATCTCCATCTCCATCTCTAGCACCCAAGAAGCCCTTGGTAAATGTGACAGAACATCTTAGGCCTCCCAGGCCCCAACTCCTTCAGCTTTCTGCTCACCTGAATTCGGAGCTGGACTCCGATAAGAGGGGCCTGCCCAGCGTTTCTTGGAGCCATTGCTGCAGTAACGCCTCCTGCTCAGGACCCTTTCTGCGAGCTGCCGCCAGCCATAGGCGGGGGCCGTCCTCATCACTGGAGTCCCTGGAGAAGCCTCCCATCTCAGTAGCCCACAGAGGTCCTGGGGGAGGGGTGGCTGCTCCCACTGCCCCCACAGACTCCGGCCACCCCATGTCGCTGGAGACTCACAGCTCCAGGTCCAGCTCCCCCTGGTAGGAGAGGGGAGATGCACACACGGAGCAGGTGTTGTCCAGGAGGCGGAAGCAGGTGAGACAGAAGAGACCTGGAGGAGGCCGGGGGGGAAAGGAGGTAAACTTGTACCCCCCCAACCACTGTGCTCCCCAGCTTTCAGCCCTTGCCTCCCCGACCCCACCCTTGGGAGGACCATCCTCATCAAGCGGTGCACACTAGGGAGTTGCTGCAACGTCACTTGCATATAAATTCTATTTGCACTGGAGGATTAAGGCTCACAGAGAAAATGAGCTACCTGAGGGCTCTGTGTAAATGAGGACATGCATAGTAATGAAGGGAGGGGTACAAAAGGTGAGGTACAGGAGAAGTCCATAAAAGAAAGACAACAGCTGATTGTCATATGCAAATGTGGTGAGTCCCAGAAGGGAGAGGCATACTCCCGAGGAGTCTCACCTCGGCAGCCTGGGGTACCGCAGGACACCGAATTCTCTGTGTCCCCCTCATCCTGGAGCTGCCCGCAGCCCAGGCAGTAGGTCTGCTGCTGCCTAGAGTGGCTGATAAACGGAGCCAGGCAGGAGCACCTGAGGAGAGGGGTCCCAGACACTAAGCAGGCCAGCCCAATATATCCAGACAAAAATGTAATTCAAAAAGATACATACACCCCCGGGACTTCCCTGGTGGTGCAGTGGTTAAGAATCCGCCTGCCAATACAGGGGACACGGGTTCTAGCCCTGGTCTGGGAAGATCCCACATGCCATGGAGCGACTAAGCTGGTGTGTCACAACTACTGAGACTGTGCTCTAGAGCCCGCGAGCCACAACTACTGAAGCCTGCGCGCCTAGAGCCCCTGCTCCACAACAAGAGAAGCCACCACAATGAGAAGCCCGCACACTGCAACAAAGAGTAGCCCCCACTCGCCGCAACTAGAGAAAGCCCGTGTGCAGCAACGAAGACCCAACGTAGCCAAAAATAAATAAATTAATTAAAAAGATAATACACCTCTATGTTCATAGCAGCACTATTCACAATAGCCAAGACATGGAAACAACCTAAATGTCCAAGGACAGATGAATGGATAAAGAAGATGTGGTACATATATACAATGGAATACTACTCAGCCATAAAAGAGAATGAAATAATGCCATTTGCAGCAACATGGATGGACCTAGATATTATCATACTAAGTGAAGTAAGTCAGAGAGAGAAATACTATGTGATATGGCTTATACATGATATCTAAAATATGACACAAATATACTTTTATGAAACAGAAACAGACTCACAGACATGTCGTTGCCAAAGGGGAGGGGGGTGAGGGAGGGATGGAGTGGGAGTTTGGGGTTAGCAGATGCAAACTGTTATATACAGAATGGATAAACAACAAGGTCCTACTGTATAGCACAGGGAACTATATTCAATAACCTGTGATAAACCATAAAGGAAAAGAATTATATAAAAAAAAGAGTTTATGTGTGTGTGTGGCTGAATCACTTTGCTATACAGCAGAAATTAACACAACATTGTAAATCGACTATATTTCAATTTTAAAATTAATTAATTTTTTAGAAAAAGCAGGCCAGCCCAGCCAGCGTAGCTAACCCTTGTCTTCTCTAGCACCACCCTCCAAACCAAGGGTAGTGCTTCCTGCAGGCTAACCTCCATCCCTCTGACTATAGCAACAACATCTCTGCTTCCTGTCCTCCTCCTCCTTTCACTCCCCACCCCTAAGAATTCTCATCCTCAATCCATTCATGCATGAATGCCATGCAGTGAGCACCCTCTTCAAACAAACCTCTGGACACCTAGGAAGGACAGTGGTCCATTCTGACCTCTGGCTCTTTTTCTACCCCCTCTCACCCCACTTCATATAAGGAAGGACAGTGGGCTCACCGCCTGGCCAGCACCTGGAGGACACTCATGTGGCCCTGGTCAGCTGCCCGTCTCCTCACTGATCGGTGCAGGGCAGCCAGAAGCTTGGTTCGGCGGCTCAGAAGTACATTGTAGAGGTAGGAGATCCTCTCCTGCTGGAGGGGAGGTCAAGGATGGGGTGCCCTTGATCCTGTTTCTTCTACGTGGAATGCCCTCTGCTCCCACCTCACTCCCTACCTTTGCCTTCTGTCCAACTCCTATGAATCCCTCTAGGCTTGGCTCAATGCCCCTTCCTGGGGGAAGACTTTGGGACTTCCCTAGATAGATTCACCCATTCCCTCCTCTGGGTTTCCATAACACTTTATTCATTCCTTAATAAAAACATTTTTTTCATTGTAACATCTTGTTAAAAGCCTGTCCGGGGGCTTCCCTGGTGGCGCAGTTGTTGAGAATCTGCCTGCCAATGCAGGGGACACGGGTTCGAGCCCTGGTCTGGGAGGATCCCACATGCCGCAGAGCAACTAGGCCCGTGATACACAATTACTGAGCCTGCGCGTCTGCAGCCTGTGCTCCGCAACAAGAGAGGCCGCGATAGTGAGAGGCCCGCGCACTGCGATGAGGAGTGGCCCCCGCTTGCCACAACTAGAGAAAGCCCTCACACAGAAACGAAGACACAACACAGCCATAAATAAATAAATAAATAAATAAATAAATAAATAAATAAATAAATAAATAAATAAATAAATAAATGCATGCATGCATGCATGCCAGCCTGTCCGGCCTGCCTCAAGACTGTGTCTGGTTCACCTTGGCATCCTTGAGGCCAGCACGGTAACTGGCATACGGTAGATGCTCAGTGAGTGGGTCATAAATGAGTAAACAAATGGTGAGTTTCCATTCACACCTCAACATGTTAACATGGCTCCTGTCCCCCTAGGGTTTTAGCAAAACTTTGGAGGCAAGCTTTGTCTCAGAAAGCCCTGCCCCGAGAGGCACCAGTTCTGCCATCTGCAGTCCAGATCATTTGCTTTGGGGTTCAACCAGAGGAGAGAGAGCTGGGCTGCTGAAGGCCTCTTAACTCCCCCAAACCAAGACAGACAGCCATGAGCTTAGCAGCCTGGGGAGGGGGGCAGGAACTGGCCGCGGACCACTCACCTGCTCCCGGGATGGGTAGTAGGATGCACAGATGACCCGCCGCAGGCGACTGACATAGTTGCCAAACAAAGTGATGAAGAAGCACAGGCCATACATGACACCTGGGGGCACAGAAGACACAGTAAGCCACTGCCGGAGGGCACGAGGTGCCAGCCACGCTCACCCTCAGCAGTCTGCGCCTCCTTCCCTGAATGGTGTCTATTCCCCCAGTGCCCTCAGGGGTGTGGATACCGATGACTATGTAACCAGTGGTGTTGGGCTCCGAGGGACGCAGGAGGCAGCGCTGGGACAAGATGGTGATGTTGCCTTGCTGCAGGACATCAAATGCGGACACCAGGTCGCGGTAAATCTTCCCAGTAGAGCCAGTGCCTTCCACAGTTATGGATATTAGCACAGGGCCTGGCACCAAGACACTGTGTGAGGGATGCTCTTGGCAGCTGCCCACTCCACCATGCCGGAAAGGCCATACTTTCTGGAGGGTGGAGAGTGAACAGTGCAAGGCATAGAGATGGCCCCCAGGCCCTCAGCCAGGGGCCTTGGGCGCCCTAGGCACCCTCATGGTGCCCTGGGGCCTAACATCAGCCCTTGGCACCTGGGACTGGCTCCATGGTCCAGAGCTGGCTGGCACTGGTGCCTGGTCTGCCTTCCCAGGCTACCAGATTTGAAATGACCTTAATGGTCAGTGAGTCCATCCCCTGACTCCGTGACCACCCAGAAGCATTTATTTTAAAGCATTTGCCTGGGGGAGGAAAGGATTGGGAGTTTGGGATTAGCAGATGCAAACTATTATATGTAGAATGGATAAACAGGGTCCTACTGTATAGCACTGGGAACTATATTCAATATCCTGTGATAAACCATAATGGAAAAGAATAGGAAAAAGAATATATATATTATGTATAACTGAATCACTTTTCTGTACAGCAGAAATTAATGCAACATTGTAAGTCAACTATACTTCAATAAAATTAAAATTAAAAAAAAATGAAGCATTTGCTAAGCATTGATTGTGTAGTGGGTACTGAACTAAGTGTTTTATGGATTGTTTTGGGGTGTTTTTTTTTAATTTATTTTTGGCTGCATTGGGTCTTTGTTGCTGTGTGCAGGCTTTCTCTAGTTGCGGCTAGCAGGGGCTACTCTTCATTGCGGTGTGCGGGCTTCTCATTGCGGTGGCTTCTCTTTGTTGTGGAGCACAGGCTCTAGGCGCGCGGGCTTCAGTAGTTGTGGCACGTGGGCTCAGTAGTTGTGGCTCGTGGGCTCTAGAGTGCAGGCTCAGTAGTTGTGGCGCACGGGCTTAGTTGCTCCGCGGCATGTGGGATCTTCCCGGAGCAGGGCTCGAACTCATGTCCCCTGTATTGGCAGGCGGACTCTCAACCACTGTGCCACCAGGGAAGTCCCATGTTCTGGGTATTTTTTTTTTTAACTTTTTCTGTTGGGCCTCTGGTACACAGGATTAGATTAATTCTATTCTGTGGTTTGTGGCACACACTCAAAGGTCCACCAGCCACTTAGCACATGTGGTCTCATTTACTCCTTAGAGCCACCCAGAGAGGTTGCTACCATGATTGTGCCATGGTTCAGATGAGGAAACTGAAGGTCTGGGAGGTTCAGCAAGGTTGCTCAAGGTCACCATCTGGTAAAGGACACTACTGAGATTTGAACCCAGGCCAGTCTGACTTTAGAGCTTGTGTTTTTAGCTATTCTGTTATGGTATAATCTTGAACTGGGCACAGGGGTTACCAGGCAGAGGAGAGAGCTGGAGGAGTGGCAATGTCAGGGGCTGGTAAGTATGAGTGACATGGGGACATTCAGGCAATCCCCCAGGGCTGAGGAAACTAAGGAGGTTCAGGCGCTCACTGCGGGCCACGATCTCCCCCTGCAGCTGGTACCGGGCCAGGTCCAGGACCCAGAAGATGGCATAGTCCAAGAAGACCAGGAGGAAAACGAGGAGGAGGTGCCGAATAAGGTGGAAGGTCGCCAGGATGTAAAAAATCTGCTCCCACTGGGACAAGAAGATGGAGCCTGGGTAGGGGAGAGCTGGTCAGGAGGAGGCTCCCCAATTCTCCCCACCCACCAGAACCCAGCTCCTACAGAGATCTCCCTCCTGGAGGCGGCTCCTGCCCCTGATCAAGCTGGAGCCTGTCTGCTCATCTGGAAGACGCGGAAGCTGTGAGGACCCCTGGGCAAAGGTGGGAAGCACTCTTTGTGGGCAGGGGCTCCGTGGCTAGAGGTGCAGGCCTAGCATCTCCACCTGGGCCTGGTGGCCTATTTCCAGTCTCTAGGAATCCTCCCTCCTGAGGCATCCTTGATACCCTTACCTGGCCCCCCACTTCACAGAGAGCACTGCCCACCCCTGCCCAGCTGCATCACCTCCATATCAGCACAGGCACACTTCCTGCTCGCCACCCTCCCCCCATCGAAAGCCTCCCCACCTTCGCTTCCCTTGCTCCGTATCCACTCGCCACGCATCCTTCCCTCCGTCCCGACATCCAGGGTGCTCCCAGAAGCATCATCTTCCCCTCCTCTCTCTGTCTGCGTGCTCTGAGCGACCCTACTTTCCCCTTTCATTCTGAGGGCTCCCCAAAGACAGGGTTGTGTCTCCGCCCCCCACGGAAATTTCCTTCAGCTCTGGCCTGTCTCCCCGACCTCTCGTCCCGCCCTGAGCCCGGCCTGTGCACGGCACTTCTGGGCAGGGCAGTAGGGTTGGGGGAATCCCTGGCCTCCCTCAGGGTCCCTGTCTCCGGGTCCCCAGGGCCCTCACCCGGCTGGATGTACTGTCTGGCCTCACGGGCACTGAGTGGCAGCACTGTGGGCAATCCCGCCACGGAGCGGACAGCATCCATGCGCAGGAATCGGCTGGTGATGTAGACGTTGTCAAAATTGTCCCAGTTCAGGTAGCGGTACCGGTAACACAGGGCTCTGATGGGGCACACGTGAGGCCGCTCAGCAACCCCCGACCAGCCCCCCAGGGCAGGACACCCTCCCCCACCCCCCACCCTGCCCCCAAACTCCAGCCTCCCAGGATGCCATGGGCGTGGGCCGGCCCCCCAGCAGCCCTAGCTCTCCGCCCTCACACCCGTCCTCCATCCCCTCACTGGAGGTAGAGAAGCATGAGCAGCAGAGGCGTTGTGTAGCCCATCAGAGCCAAGGCCTCTCGGACGCGGTGCAGCTTCATGCTGACAGCTTCATGGAGGTCCAGAGCTACCTGGGACAGGCTCCGAGAGGCATTGAGATCCACAGAGAAGTGGTGGGTGGCTGTCATGTTGAACTCAAACTCCTGACGCACCTGGTTAATCAGCCTCCTCACGGCTGAGGTCCGCGGGTCCGGGGGAGAGGCAAGCAAGGAGAGTTAGGAGGGCATGGGGCTGCCCTCGGGAGGGGCCTGGTCAGCCCAGGGGTCCCACGGCTCACAGGCCAGCCGGGAACCCCCAGTGTTGGGACCTACAGTGGACTGAGGAGGGGACAAAGTCTCCACAGTCTATGCCATTGCCACTGCGTGCTTAGCACCAGCCTTACGTCTCCACAACGAACATCTCAATGACCTGCCACAGGGGCAGGGACCCTGCTTCTCTCCCCAGCTCCTGCTCTCAAGTCAGGCTTTCAGGAAGCACCTCCTCTTCTCTGGGCCCCAATTTCCTGGACACTGGCCTGGGTAACCTCTTGAGGTCCTTTCCTGCATTTTCATTCATGGTCTGGGAGCACTCCTGGGCTGGCACATCCTGGGATGGGGGAGGAAGGCCTCTCAGGAGCACCGCATGCAGCAGGGCTAGGAGGGGATCACTCACGCGTGACGATGCTCTCACGCAGGAAGGTTTGGATGTACCCGGGGATGATGCAGAAAACCTGGACCACTGAGAGCCGAGACCGAGTGTCAGCAGGGCCAGGGAGACGCAGCCTGCCTCTCCCACCTGCAGGGACCTTGCTCTCACAGGGCCCCCTGACTTTTCACTTTTCCTACTAGCCTCCACATGGGCTCAGAACATTTTGGCTTCTCCTTATTACCCCACCCTCCGCATTGGTTCCTCCCTATCTGCCCCCCACAATCCCACAAAGGGCGCATCGTCCTTATTGGTCCCATATTTATTGCCCCCCGTTGGGCCCCTGGGCCCACCCTCCCACCTGACCCCTACGTTTGCCGGGCCCCCAATCCTGCCGGCGAGCCCCCGGCTCTCTCACCACTGGCAAGTCCACAGAGCATCAGCTTGAAGGGCATGAGCACATAACACAGGTGGTAGGCTTGTGGTATGACCTGCATGCAGCTGTCCTTGGCGTCATCGAAGACCCGAGCACACTTCAGGTAAGGGTTGCCCAGCTCCGAGTTGCACACGTCACCGATGTGCAGGAGCCAATACCACACGTTCCGCAGGGCCCTGGCTGGGGATGGCTGCGGGGCTGGTACCCAGGAGTCCTGCAGCATCTTCTCGGGGGGTGGGTGGGGAACACCAGGACAGCACCCAGAGCTGGAGAGGCTCACGGTCAGGGGCCTGGCTGCGCTATATCCAGTGGGAACTAGTCAACACCCAGGCGGGGCCCAAACAGTCCTGGATGGGGGGTGAGGGTGAGGAGACTGGGTGAATTTTGATCCCCCCCCCCCCACAAAACAGACATGCTAATGTACTGACCTATGTGCTTCACGCCATCCATGATTGACCGGAAGAACTTTCGGACCCGGTCAGCCACCTCCTTGGCCTTCTGGGCAATGGCTTTAATCTTGTTCAGGGCACCTGAGAGGCGGGGGCAGGGGTACTGTTGGATCTCCTCCTCTGAGGGCTGGTTGTCACCATTGCCCTGGAGTAGGGAGTGGAGGGGGCCTGCCACTCGGGAAATGGGCAGCCCGGATGCTTGGGTCTGGGAAATAGTTCATCTGGCGGTGGAGCAGGCCAGAGAGCGAGGGTCAGGGGGTGTAACAGGGTGCTTTGAGGTTAGGGCCCAGGACCAATGGAGAGGAATGAAGCCAGAGGACTGTAGAATGCGGAGGACGGGGGGGAACTTGGGAGTCCGTGGAGATGGGCGGCCTTACTGACGAGGGGCTGCCTGGCCCTCTCCAGCACTTCGGCGGTCTGGTTCAGGGCCAGTTCTGCCCCACAGGCCACAGCCTCGCTGGCCCGGGTGAAGTTGCGCAGGGTGTTGGCACAAGGCCCTTGCAATACCAACCCAAAGGCAGCCACCAATAGCAGTGTCCGGCCCTGCTCTAGGGAGAGAGCTCCCTCAGAACCAGGCCCCCAGCCTGGCACATGGCGGCATATACCATACAAGTGCCTTATAGAAGCCTTGAGAGTATTTCCCTCAACCGCCCTCTCCCTCAAGATCCCTCCTGCCCCAGCCCCTGCCCCAGGGCCCACCCCTTCCACTGGGTGCCAAGCTCACTGGAGGAGGCCTGGGGCAGCAACAGGAGGACGGTGACTCGGACCTGGCGGGAGAATCCCATGCCCAGACTAAGGAAGGCGGCCAAAGTGAGGGTGCCCACCAGGCAGCCCCAGGGGCTGTGCCCTTCCACCAGCAGCTCCAGGAGCCCATAGGCTGTGGCCAAGGACAAGCCCAGGATAAAGCCCCCTGTGCTGCGGACCACGGCCCGCGCCATGCTCGGCTCCTCTGCCCCCAAGGGGTGCGCCGCATCCTTCATGACTTTGGGCATGGCTGCGGAGACTAAACGTTTCCCTGTCTCCAGGCGATGCCCACCAGGTTCTGTGGCTCTTAAAGGCCCTAGAATTTCTCAACGAATTCTAAGGTTCCGGAGGGCTTTTGCTGTATCTTGGAATTCTTTATCCAGTTGCAAAGGGATAGGTAGGTTTCTAATCTCCACATTTCACAGCAGAGGGATTAAAAGACACAGACCCCAGACAGGTTGTGGGTGAGGCGGTGGAGACAGAAGCAGAACCTCTCGTCCAAGGACATCTTCGAGGAGACTTCTGGGATGAGAGAGTGTTCATCCAGAACACACTTATGGCCATCAGACCTCATCAGAACGGAGCAAAAGGGCAAAAAAGGAAACTACCCCACACCAGTGAGTCGGTCACCAGAGACCCCGACCCTTCCCAGTGACTCCCAGCGACTCCCAGCCCCCACTCCTCTCACCCAATCTCTCCTCCAGGACCCCAGCCCCTTCCCCCACTTTGGGGTCCCCCAGCCTCCACCCCCTCATCCAGTGCCCTCCTCCGGCCTAGCCCTTTCTTCTTCTATCGCTCATGTCTGCCCCACTTCCCCAGGGTCCCTCATCCTCTTCAGGATCCCCCAAGTCCCTGCCACCCTCATCCAGATTCCCCTGGCCTCTACCCCGCTGCAAGCCCCTAATCCTAATGAACCACGCCCCAGCCGGAAGAGTGGTATGTTGGCCTTGCTGGGCTAAACTCTTCGACCTTTCAGCGGTGCAGAGGTTCCTGAGCTGGGGGCTGCCCGTCTCCTGTAGCCGATTCCTGTGGCGCCAGCGGGGCGAGTTTCCAGTCAGTGCTTTCCTGCTGGGGGCAGGCACCGGGGGGCTCCTGGCCATAGGTGAGTATAGAGCAGAGGTCAGGGGTGGGGCCCATCTTTTGACCTTTGGCTTGACCCTGTATCCTTAGGTCTCTTTCAGCTCCTGGTGAACCCTATGAACATCTATGAAGATCAGAAGATGGTGACGTTGTACAGCTTGGTGGGTTAGTGCCGGGCTAAGGACAGGGACACAGCCCAGCCCTGGGTGCCCAGGAAGGAGTCTGCACTTGTTTCTTCTGTTCCCAAGTGTCCCTTGTAGCCTCAGCCTTGTCTTGGGCTTTGAGAGGAGGGAAGGGGCCCCCAGTCTACAGAAGAAGACACAGTCCTTGCCCGCTAGAGTCTCCCCAATCTGAGGGACTCCCTATTACCCCCATGATATGGTCCAAACCCCACGACCATTCATAATCCCCATCTCTCCTGACCTCTCTGGTCTTGTTTCCTGCTGCTTCTGATAAATTCAATTCATTCACTCATTCATTCATTTAGCACTAACTGAGCACTTGCTAAGGATTCAGCAGTGAACAAGGTTGACAAGCACCCAGCACTTTTTAAAAAAAGTTTTACACTCCTAGAGCTTATAATATATAACACATATTACATACAATACATACATTGTAATATATAGTGCATACTTGTATATATACATGTGCAGTGACAGCTACAATATAAATCTAATGATTTCTTTTTTTTATAATGATTTCTTTTTTTTCTAATTGACATATAGTTGATGTACAATATTATGTTAATTTCAGGTGTACTACACAGTGATTTGACATTTGCAGACATTATGAAATGATCGCCACGATAAGTCTAGGAACCATCTGTCCTCGTACAAAGTTACTACAATATTATTGGCCATGTTCTTTTTTTAATTGAAGTACAGTTAATTTACAATGTTATATTAGTTTCAGGTGTACAGCATATTGAGTCAATATCTTTATAGATTATACTCCATTTAAAGTTATTATAAAATATTGGCCGTATTTTGGTCAATAGGGATATTGACCAAATTCTTTATGCTATATATTATATCCCTGTGACTTATTTATTACATAGCTGGAATTTTGTACCTCTTAATTCCCTTCAACTACTTCCCCCCTCCCCAACCCCACACCCAGCTCTTTCAGAGTTTACGTTCTCTTTCAAGTTTACATTCTAGTGGAGAGAGTTAGACAACACATGAACAAGAAATAAACAAGAGAATTTCTGATGGTGACAAGTGATATGAAAAAAGTAAACCAGGGGAATGTGATAGAAAGGGATTGGGAGCTAGCTTGAGTAGTCAGGGAAGGCTTCTCAGAGAAGGTGACATTTGAATGGAGACCTCGTATCAGGAGGTGTTGGGCCACAAGAACAGAAAACCCACCTAAAAGTGGTTTAACCATAGAGGGAGTTTATCATCTCATATAACAAGTTTCAAGGTAGAGTGGTTTTGGAGTTTGGGTAATTCAGCAGCTCAGTAAACCCACCAAGACGCAGCTTCCTTTCGACTTTTTTCTTCTGCCGTCTTTGGTCTGTAGATCATTCCTCTTCGGGTCATGAAATGGCTGCAGCAAATCCAGGCATCACATCCTCATACAGGAATGTCAAAAGAGCAGAACAATCCTTCCTCATGTCTCTTATAAGAACAAAGAAAACTTCCCGTAACCCCCCAGCCAACTTCCCCCACACCTCTTTGGTCAGAGCGACAGCATGTGTCCCTTCCTAACACTGTCCCAGGCAAGGGGCTCGGACATGGCATCATCCCCGGTTCACTGAATGATCTACCTCTATGGGATACCAACAGAAAACTACTTTTTTCCCTGACCACTGTATTCCAACCTTTCTCCCACTGATGACCTCTCACACAGACCCTTAGCTTTCTGGTGATTTTAATCTAGAAGACCTAGTCCTGCTTCAGTAATTATGACTGTTTTTAGGGTTTAAGAGGTCCAATCCAGTCTACGTCAAGATTTCAATCTCACGTCCATTCTCAAACATCTTCCCTCCTTACCGCCCCCTTGCCCCGCAGCTCAGGCCTGATCCCTGGTGTGAGGTCCCGCGGTGGAGAAGGGGGCATGGCCTGCTCACTCACTGTTTTTCTCCACTTCCTTCCCCTTCTGGTTCTTCTGATGTCAGAAAGGGGATTAGAAGAATTAGAGGAAAAGGGACAAAAGTCTGAAGTCATCGATACTGTTTGAATTCCACCGCCTCTGTGCGGCGAGTGCTCACATCCTGGCGGTCTCAGGGGGCCCATTCATGGTCCCGCTGGAGGCTCTGTGTGGACCGCACAGTGCCCGGTTTCCTGCTGAGGGCAGTTCTCTTTGACTGACTTCGAATGAAGCTCCCTGTAGCTCCTACAGGCCACCTGCAGCCTCTTACTTTTGGATGCCTCCACCCAAGCAGGCAGAAGGTCCCCATCCCAGAGGGATGGCTTGAGGCCTGCTGCCCTCCACACGTCTGCTTGTCCCAGAGGAAATGCACACATCCTTGCCCTGCCAAACTGGGAAAGCAGGGCCCCTTGCAGCTGCCCTCTCCCCTGTCATGATGAGAAGCGAGTACCACTCTCCACGTTCATGTTTCCCTGACACTCCCGGGAGGCCCTGCTGAGCACGTCCGTGAACTCTCCTCCCTCTCTGTGCTCCGGTGACAGCCCTGGGGTGGCCCTGCCAGGCTCTGCAGCTCAGCGGACGTCCAGCTGGGAGGGATGAGCCAGGTTCCCCTTCTTGCAGCACCAGCTTCAGAAGGATTCTCTTGGAGTCTGTCACTAGGCATGAGGAAGTGGACACCCATCCTCTCCTCAGACTCTCCTCCCATGTCTGCCTACTCTCACCACTTCTCTCTACGTCCAGAAAACTCAGATTTCTGGTCTTGTCTTTGTATAGACTGGTTGGGGTAGAGGGGTGAAAAACCAGTTTAGCTCTTTTGGTAAAGCCCAGACTGGGGTCAGCAAGTTCCATGGGGTTCTCTTTAGAATGTAGAGCAACGCTTGGTCAACAATCATCCTCAGAATGTAGGACAACTATTTGTCCACTATCGTCCTCAGCTTGAGTCTTGGCCAAAAGGCCAAAAGGCTGGTGGAATAGGCCAGCGTCGGCGGACGCGGTGGGCGAAGGGCTGAGTAGCATGCGATCACTTAGGCAGGGGCCAGATCACGAGAGTCGGTAGACCGTGTTAGGAGAGCCTGGATTTGTTCCCAAGTGAGATGGAAAGTCATTGCACGGTTTCAGGCGGAAAAGGGACATGATCGGATTTACATTTTTACAAGATGCCTCTGTCTGCCTTGTGAAAATTGAAGTTTAGGTTAGCAAGAGAGGAAGTAGGGGACTAGTTAGTCCCAGTGAGAGACGCTGGGGACTCTACGAGGGCAGTGCAGATGGAGGGAAGAGTCAGGACTTAGGATTTGCTTTGGCGATCCTTGGGAGAACACTCTATCCACACAGGAATCTTCTAGGTTCCCTGACCAGTTTATGCTGTTCCTTTGGCCTGGAATGCCTAACAACACTTACTCATCTTCCAGGCCCAGCTGACACATCACCTCCTTTGTCCAGCCTTCCCAGCCCCACCCGCCCCCGCAGAAACACCCGCTCCCTCCTTGGCTCCCACAGCTCTTTGTAAGCACCTCCCTGTGCACTTAGCACTTGGTGTTGCAGTCATTTGTTTACCCGTCTGTCTCTCTCCCTGGATTATGAGCTTCAAGGAGCTCACTGTTTCCCTGCAGAGACCACAGGGAGACACATGTGAAACTGCTAAAACATACCAGGAGGTACACGATTAAGGGCTAAAATTAGGGACCGAGATGGTGAGTGCGGTAGGTGTCAGAGCACGGGGAATACTGAGGTGGCTGTGACCTCTCTTCTGACTGCTCTGAGCACCAGTGCCTGTTTCCAGAATTTTTCTCTTGCTCTCTCTGCTCCCTCAGTACCTAGGGTTAGTGTGAATCCAGCCTGGAAAAGGGAAGTGTTGGCCCCCTTCCCTAACACAAACCCACACACTCATACACACACCAAGTCAATCATCGACCATGGCTTTTCAATCTCTAGCCATCTCTCCAAGCCCTTCCACAGGCTGCCACACAGTCGAACTCTGTAAATGGCTCTTCAATAAATGAATGCATGAGTGGCCTAGAAGGCCTATCAGAGTCAGTGTAAATGGGACAAGGGCAGTACGGTGATGGTTCTAGAAGGGAGTTGTGGGGGTGGGGTGTGCTCTGCTAAACCTGGTGGTTTAGTGTCCTGACTCTGCCTCGCCACCTCCTGGGCTCTCCTGACAGGCTTGGGGGCCATAGGCTGGGGGACCTCCCCTCACATCCGCTGCACCAGCCTCCTGCTAGTACCCAAGATGCTGGGCAAGGAGGGCCGGCTCTTTGTGCTGGGATACGCCTTGGCCGCCATCTATGAGGGTGAGTGTGTGCCCCTGGGTACCAGTTAGTGACACTGAAGCAGTGACCCTGGGTGGGCCATCCATTGAGAGCCAGGCCTGGTGAAGGAGAAAGAGTGGGGATCTAATCCCAGCTGTTCCAACTTGCTGTGTGTCCCTGAGAGAGTTCCTCCACATCTCTGGGCCACCTTAATTTACACAGAGAAAAAAATCAGGGGTTGAATGAGATGACCTCTCACCAGCTTCTGAGGCCCATCAGTGTACAGTTCTAGAAGGTGGTCACTGCCCGCAGAGCAGGAGCTAGGGATGGGCTGAAGAAAGTTAATTGGCTCTAGAGGGAGATAATCTACCAGGGCATCTTCCCGCAGGACCAGTGGCCAACCTGCGGCACAACCTCAATGAGGTGATAGCATCGCTCGGCTGCACTGTGGAGCTGCAGATCAACAACACCCGCTCGGCCTGGCGTGTCTCCACAGCCCCCCTGCGGGCAGTGTTCAAGGACCTGCTGGTCAGGACCCTACACAGGCAGGGCCTAGGGGTCCCTCTCCCCGCAGGGCCTAGGTGACCTGAGCTGGGACCCTGGACTTACAGTTTCTCAATGGGGGCGGTACTGGCATTTTTGACAGAACTGTTCCCAAACATTGCAGGATGTGCCCTGGTCCCTGGGCACTAAATGCCAGGAGAGCCCCCGCCCCCAGCCACTGGGACACACCACACACACACTTCCAAACACCTGAGTAGGTTGTACTCTGGGCAGATGAGCTAGAATTTCAGGAAACTGGGGGCCCTGGCCTTGAGGAGTTTGGAAACTTTGAGGATCAGGGGAGGAGGGAATTGGGTACTGGAGATCGGAAGAATTGGAAAGTTGAGGAGTTGGGGAGAGAAGGGCTGAGGGGCTTGGGAGTCGGGGACACTGAGATGGCACAGTGGCCTGAGAGGTTGGTGATGAGGGGTGAAGTCCAAGGACCTGGAGAACCCTTCCTTGACTAACCAGGACCTGGGATGGGAGGCCTCAAGAGGAGCTGGGAGCCTGGGACGTAAGCGAAGCAGGGGCACCTGGGGAGGAGAGAGGGCTCCCAAGGACTAAGAACAGTGGACAGTTTGAGGCGAGAGGCCATCTCTGGGCCTAGGCTCCCTATAGGCTTGAGGTAAGAGCCCAAAGCTTGGCTAATAGGGGAGGAACAGGCTGTCTGGCAGCAGAAGCTCTAAGCTCGCATGCCTGACCCCTTTCCTCCCTCTGACTCCAGAGCAGCAAAGAGTCATTGAAAGCCAAGACTCAGAACATCACCAACTCCTTTGAGGAACTGGATGCCCAGGTGAACAGTGAGAGTGGATACGCGCCCGAGGATGCCGAGGGCTCGGAGGAGACAGCCCCAGGCAGAGAGACCCTCCGCGCCTCAGCCTTCAGACACCGCCTCTCTACACAGAAGATGTATGAGCTGAAGACCAAGCTGCGTTGCTCCCGTGAGGGGGATCCCTGGGCAGGGGAGGGCGGGGAGGGCTGCTGGGCCAGGGCTCCGGGTCAGGGTGTGGGGACCTCAGACCCCCCATTGCCCCTTCCCGCAGATGTGGTGAACAAGGCCATGATAAACTGCCGCCGCTGGTTTGACCAAAAGCACAGAGAGTGCACTCAACGCATCTGGGTCCCACTGCTCAACCACCTGCTCTGCCTGCCCATGAAGTTCAAGTTCTTCTGTGGCATTGCCAAGGGTCAGCATAGTGGCAGGAGGGTGGGGAGCACCAGGGATAGGGATCTGAGTCCTTGGGGACCACTGGGCAGGTGTAGGGTAGGAAGGCATTCAGGAGGGCAGGCTTTCAGCTCTGAGGACACAGCATCCCCAGGGTCCAGCCCTTCCAACCGACCAGCTTTGTGACTCAGGTGAGTTTACAGCAAGGCTCTCAGCTTCGTCTCTTCATCTGAAAGATGGGCATAATGATAGTACTCATGCCATTAGGGGTTTTTGAGGATTTAAGGGGATAACACATGTAAAGCAGGTAACAGAGCTGGCCCACAGAGGAATTGCTCTATTAAGTACTGGCTATCATAATTAGTGTTTGGTATGGTTATAGACAGGTGAAAAAAATGGGGGAAAGAATTCAAGGAGAGTGAAGAGGGGAAAGACTCAGGGTGGTAGAAAGTCACGGGCAGGGACTTTCAGTGGTTAGGGCTCCGCACTCCCACTGCCAAGGGCCCGGGTTCAATCCCTGGTCGGAGAACTAAGATTCCACAAGCCACATAGCGCAGAAAAAAGAAAGAAAGAAAGAAAGAAAGAAAGTAAGTCATGGGCAGAGAGACAAAAAAGCAGCATGAAGAGGATCACGGGAAAGGAGGACTAGAGGCCGGGCCCAGGGAGACCCCTCACCTGGGCCCCCTGTCCACCAGTGATGGAAGTTTGGTGCCGTAGTCGCATCCCAGTGGAAGGCAACTTTGGGCAGACCTATGACTCCCTCAACCAGTCTATTCGTGGCCTGGAGGGGGAATTTTCAGCCACTATTAACCTCAAGGTAGGAGAAGGGCAGTGTGAGGGTGGGGGGAGATGGAGAATGGGAGGAGGGCACAGGGAACAGGGCGTGAGGAAGAACAAGGGAGCGGGCACAGGAGGGAGGTGGCTGGCTGTGAGGGATGGGGAAGAGACGAGGAGTGGTGCTGGGACTGGGTGACAGGAGAGGGAGGGTGCCGAGCCTGCAGCACGCAGGGACCTGACTCTGGATGGGTGGTCGGCCAGGTGTGAGGAGGTGTCACCTCATACAGGTGCAAGACTGTGGCAAGGAGGGCAGCGAACAGAAGGCAGTGGCAACTCCCAAAGGTCCGGGGACAGGAGTGGGGCATCAGGGGAGAGAAGCCACAGAGAGGCTGGGAGGCTGGGTCTGGGCCTCTGAGTCGGCACCCGGGCCCGTCCACCAGGAAGAGAAGCGGGCTGGGGTGCTGGGCCTCAACACGAGCTGGGAACACGTGAGCACCGAGGTGCGGGACTACGTGAGACGCCAGGAGGCCCAGCTCGAGTGGGTCCTGCGGCTGCTGCACGTGCTGCTCTCCTGCACCTTCCTGCTCGTCCTCCACGCGTGAGTCCTGAACCTCCACCCAGATGCCTCTTCCTCCGCTCTGGATTGGAGCCCTGCCCTGAGGGAGGCCCTAAGAACGGAGCTGCAGAGCCCTCCTCCGACTCTGAATGTGAATGTTCTTGTGCCTTTAACTTTGCCTTTTTATATAGCTGGGATCGCTGTTTACCCAAAGGTAAAGGAAATGTGGACATTTTGTCAGAAGAAACGTTACCCATGTTCCCACCACCTTAAAAGGGCGACCGTCTTCATTTATCTACCTCCTTCCGGCCTTTATCCCAATGCTGACTTTTTTTTTTCCCCACTTTTAGCTTTGACTTTTGATTTTTTTTCTTGCCCTTCATATTCCCCTTGGCTCTGACTTTGTGCCATTTTTATCGTCCAACTCTGCTTTCATTTTCTCCCACCTGCTGCGTTGGCTGCTACTTTCCCTCCATTTGGACCAAAGTCCTCAACCCCACCCAGCCTGGCGTCCAGCTGGGCTGCCCTGAGCCTCACTCAGCTTCCCTGCTGACCTCTGGACCCTCTATTTCCTGTCTCCACCCCCAAATGCCTGAGATGGGCAGGGGCTGGGCAAAGGCGGCCACAGGGGCGCCTGCTCTGGCTGCCCCTGTTTGTGGGGCTTAGGGTGACTGCAGGTGAGTGGTTATGTGCGTGCCCAGGGCCCTGTGGGAGGACAAAGATCAATGAGCCACATTCCTGCCTTCAAGAAGCTCAGGGTCTAGGGGAGGCAGGCGAGGCATCCACAAAACAGAGATGGTTCAAGGGCTGTACTATGGACTGGCTCTCGGGTCTGGTATGGGAGCTGAGGAGGGGCCCCTGCAAGGGTCATAACTGGGCTTCAAAAGGCTGCAGATGGGGAGCTATGGTCAAGAAGAGGAAAGGTGTTCTCTTGGACCAGGAATCTGGCATTTGTGGGATGTGGAAGGCGGAGGCTGGGGTTGAGGACTGGGCTGAAGTGGGCATAGCCAGAACAGTCTGGAAATCCCTGCAGGAGGGCCCTGAACTGCCCCCCAGCTGCAAGGTTGCAGGGTGGACTGGAACAGCCTGGAGGCAGGGAGGCCAAGGTGGGTCAGAGATTAGGGAGCCTGAGTGGCGTGGGGTGTGGCAGGAAGTTGGCCTGAGATGGAGGGAGGTAGGGGGAAGGTGCAGCAGGTCTCAGAGCCAGCTTGGGGAGGGAAGGAAGGAGGCACAGAGTCAAAAGCCACTTCCAGGTTTTCAACCTGGGTGAGGTCACTCACTGAAGGGGCTGAGCTGGCTGAGGGGCGGAGACCAGACTCAGGAGGCCCAGGCCCAGCAGCGCTAGGTCTCTCCACAAGGGGGCGCCCACAGTCTTTCTTTGCATTTATAGTTACTTCTATCCTAAAGGCAAAGATGTGGATTTTTACAGGGTCCCAGAACCAACAGCATTGGAACTTATGTTTCACAGTTTACAGAGCTTATTTAATGTACTTTTACAGTTTTAAACACATTTCCAACAATTAACATTTTTTCCTCAGGAAACTGAATCATTATGTGGGACTTTGGGAGATAGATACACAGAGGAGAGTTACACTTGCGTGGGCACACACACGCACACACGGAAAACATCGCCGTACTCAAGGGTGTGTCAGAGAAGGGAAATGATGCTTGAGACGAGTTTTGCTTGAAGTGACCTCCGGGAGATGTTTTGAGGGCTCGGCCAAGAGGCAGGGACTTGAGAGGTGAACGTGGTAGTCAATGGATCAGGTGATTTCTGCAACCTCGAGGGGTTTCCTTGTCTCCGTGCCTTTGCTCCTGCTGTTTCTTCTGCTTGATATCCATCCTGAAAGTTCCATGCCTGGGAAACCTTCCCCTACCTCCTAAGGACACGCATGCACTTACACGACGCTCCCTCCCCTCCTCACCTCTGTTACGTCTCACCAGTGTGTATGTGCATGTCTTTCACTGGACCGTGGACTGCTGGAGGGCAGGGCAGAGCCTTCTTCTCCTAGGACGCAGATGGTGCTCAGTGCGTGCTGGGTGGCCAGCTGACTGTGCATCAGGGAGGCCCATGGTTAGGGGTGGGTGAACCTGGAGGCGATGGAGACACCCTCGTCCACAGGTGCTTCTCCTATGTGGACAGCTATAACGGGGACATCCGCTTCGACAACATCTACATCAGCACCTACTTCTGTCAGATCGATGAACGCAGGAAGAAGCTGGTGAGTGGGCGCAGCCCTGCCCAAGGGTGCCCTGCTCTGCGCCCTGTGTGGCTTCATGCTCCAGGAGGGCAGAGGGGAAAGGGAGAGGGCGCTCAGTGTTCTCACCGTGTGGACATTTTTCCCAGGACAAGCAGACTCTGCTGCCGCTCCGCAAAGCCGAGAAGAAAACAGTCATCTTCCCCTGGGACCCCACTATCCAGGCCTCAGAAATGAGAAATGTGGTGAGGATGGCATGGAGGGCAGGCCCCTGGATCCTACTAGAGGCAGGGATCTGCGGGGTGGAGGGCAAAGGCGTCAGAGGGGACTCCATGCCAGGGCCAAAGGCGCTGCCCAGCTCTGCCCCTCCTGCTCCCTGGGCAGATAAGGGAGCTCGCGGAGACACTGCCCGTGCTGCTGCTGCTACTACTGCTGTGTGGCCTGGACTGGGCTCTCTATTCCATCTTCGACACCATCCGCCACCACTCCTTCGTGCAGTACTCCTTCCGCAGTGAGCCCCCGTCCCCACCCCAGGCTCCAGGCCCAAGAGACAACCCCCTGGAGAACTCCCACCCCTGTGCAGCCGCCCCACTCCAATTCTTCCAATTTCCTCACCTCCTTCTGCATCTCGGCCCCTCCCTGTCCTCCTTAGGGTCAAATATCAGCCCTGCAACCTGACAGCTATCACTGGGGGTCTCTGTTTTCACCCCCCTTTATATCTACCAAAAGGAGGAATTAATACTCAGTGAAGGGATGGAAAGTCCTGTGCAGTTGAGAAGTATTTGTATGCCTTGACCTCTCCCCTACATCCAGTCCCCAACCTGCCCCATCCCCATAACTCCAACGCTTTCCTGACTCCCCTCCTCACACACACCACGTCCCCTATCCTGGCTTCAGGCAGTCATAAACTGGAGGTGAAAGTCGGGGGAGACTCCATGCTTGCCCGGCTTCTTCGGAATACCATCGGGGCCCTGAACACCTCCTCGGAGATGGTGGTGGAATCCAACAACATGCGTGAGTGATGCTGAAAGTTTGGATCAGAGGAATTGAGGGCTGGGAGGGCCAGGGTCTTTCCAAGACAAAGAGTTCGGGGACTGGGCCTTGGCTGTGGCGAGATGGGGATTGGCGTGCTTGCATTGGAGAAATTAAAGTAGGGAACATCAGGTCAGGCTTGAAGAGTTGGAGGATGACAGGCTTGGGTCAGAGGAGTCTGAGGGCTGGGGCCTTGGGGCCATCTGGTCCCAGCCCTCTGGAGCAGTGCTGTTCAACAGAACTTTCTGCCGTGATGGAAAATTTCTACATCTGTGCCAAGTTGAGCAAATAGCTTCATGGGCCTAGTGGCTATAATACCGACAACACAGCTCTGCAGGGTGAGGGGCAGGCAGGAGGAGAACAGGGTAATCAGAGATTTAACCCACACCCCACTGGCATGGGGAATTCAACCCAGAGCCGCAGCCGGTCCTGGCCAGAGCCCTGACAGGCCTGCCTCCTCTGCCAGCCTGCCTGCCCCAGCCCGTGCCCCTGAGTACCAGGGCCTATCTGAGGGCTGCACTACCAAGCAGCCTGCTAGTGTGTCTCTGCCTGCTCCAAGCTTTCGGCTACCGGCTCCGGAGGGTCATCGCAGCCTTCTACTTCCCCAAGGTGCGCCTCGCCCCGCCCTCTCCACCCCTACATGCACACACACACCAGCCTGAGCCCAGCTCCCCACAAGCCCCATCTTTGGGGAATGTCTTCCTCCTCTGTACTGTCTCCCTGGCCCCAGCGTGAGAAGAAGCGGATCCTTTTCCTCTACAACGAGCTCCTGAGGAAGAGAGCAGCCTTCACCCAACTGAGGAGGGCCACCATCGTGAGGCGGGCGCGACAGCAGAGGGCTCCTGTAAGTCCAGGCCTGTGCCCCTGGCTGGGTCTGAGAACTGAGGGGGAGGGGTATCTCCCCTCAGTCCACCCAGCCCCCACCAAGGTCCCAGGCCTACTGATGCTCAGTGAGTTCTGATGGGATGCATGCCAAGGGCCCTGGTCATCCAGCTCCTGGAGGTCAAGGCTGTGTCCATCTCTGTGCCCCAGGATTCAGCCCAGCCTGAGATCCTAAGTGGACCATTGGGAAGCAGGCAGAAAAGGGGAATCAGATTTGATACCATCAGGTCAAAGGAGAGCAAGAGGGGTTCATCAGAAACAAGGGACCCAAGGCAAAACCACAGGTTCTTCTGAGAGGGCTTCAGACCAGAACCTCAGTGCAGTTCCATCGGTGGGTGGGGTGGGAGAGTTGGTGGATGAGGGGAAGCAGGTGGGCTGGGGATGAGGGAGGCTTCATGAAGGGGCATGCAGTGTACAGAAAGAGCACACCGTCGGAAGAACCAGGCTCCAGTCCACACTCCCTCATTAAGCTGTGTGACCTTGGCCATGGTCTTCACTGGACCTCAGTTTTTCCTCTGAAGAATGGGGAGTTTGGACAGATCTGTAAGGCCTGTTCACTAGAGATCAGTAATAGAGTGGTGGTCAGGTGTGGGGCTCTGGTGCCAGAGAGCCTGGGTTTGAATCCTGGCTCCTCTCCTTATTATGATGACAATTGTGTGATCTTGAACACACTTAAATGCTGAGCCTTGGTTTTTCCCTTCTGTAAAATGGAGTTAACTACTCCATCTAGTTGTAGTAAGGATTAAATGAGTCTCACTGTCATGGTGCAGGCACATAGCAAGTTCTATACATGTGTTAGTTGTCACTGTGTGATCCTAGGCAAGTGATCACCTCTCCAAGCGTCAGTTTTCTTGCCTGAAAAAGAGGTGATAACAACAATATCTGCCTTACATGGTTATTGTTTGAATTGAGTTAATTTACTTACAGTTTCTTGGTACAGTGCCCAATACTATTTCAAAAGCAAGTGGCAGCCACTCTTATTTAATCAGCCCTAACAAAGCTCATAAAAGTGAGAGACTGTGTTTGCTTAACTTTTTCCTCCAGTGCCTAGATCCCATAACTCCCATGACACACAGTAGGGGCTGAATGAATGTCTGATGAAAAAATGAACATACTACAGGAGGAGGTGAGCTCCATGTCCTTCTATTCCACCATCTTGATCCAGCCTCCTAAGAAACTCACTGAAAATGAACATACTATGATTCCATGACCAGATCATGGAGTTAACTGGATTTTGATGGGTAGATGGAAATGTGAAGGGCATTCATTCCAAGCTAAGGGAACAGAAAGTGCAAAGACTCAGAGTCCAAAGGGAATGCCAAGTGCCAGAGCTAGTCTAAGGAGAAACTGGCACAGAAGATGCAAAGTTCAGGGAGGGGTAAGTTGGAGCAGAGGCTAGAAAGAGACCAGACTGTGGAAGGCTCAGAAGGCCAAGCCCAGGAGTTCTGCCTTTGTTTGGCAAGCAGTGGAGCCCCTGGAGTTTCTTTCTTTCTTTCTTTCTTTTTTTAATATTTATTTATTTATTTGGCCGCACCGGGTCTTAGTTGAGGCACACAGGATCTTCGTTGCAGCATGCGGGATCTTTAGTTGTGGCGTGTGGGATCTAATTCCCTGACCAGGGATTGAACCTGGGCCCCCTGCGTTGGGAGCACGGAGTCAGCCACTGGACCACCAGGGAAGTCCCAACCCCTGGAGATCCTTTTTTTAAAAAACATTTATTTATTTATTTGGCTGCGCCAGGTCTAAGTTGCGGCAGGCAAAATCCCCATTGCTGCCTGCGGGATTTTCTTTGCGGCATGAGGGATCTTTTAGAAGTAGCACGCAGGCTCTTAGTTGTGGCATGTGGGATCTAGTTCCCTGACCAGAGATCAAACCTGGGCCCCCTGCGTGAGAAGCACGGAGTCTTAACTACTGGACCACCAAGGAAGTCCCCCCTGGAGTTTCTTGAGCAAAGAGCATCTGATAAGGTGGCCTGAGAATTCCTGGCAATTGTGCGGAGAGAGGGTGGGAGAGGGAGGGAGCATAATGAGCCAGGCTTGTGATTTGGAATCAGGGTACCTGCGTCCAGGCAGGTTTGATTGTTCAGTCTGTGCCTTTGGGAAAGTCACTTAACATTTATGAGATTCATCTTTCTAATCTGTAAAGTGGGGGGGAACACAATAGTGATAGTCTTATCTGCCCTACTCACTTCTCAGCCCCACGGTGAGAATCAAATAAGGCGATTTATGGTAACGTGATGATGGTAGTTGCTGTTACTGGCTGGGAGATAATCGAGGCTTCATCCTCCCACTCTCCATCACGGAGTGAGGGAGGCTCTCTAGGACCCACTTGCATAGCACCCTCGCCCTCCAGGGGTCTTCTTTGCCCAATCCAGCTTCCTCCAACATGTGGGCATAGTCAGGGGTTGAGACTTCAGACAAGAAGCGCTAACAGGCTCTAAACCCCCTATGCCTCCCAACAGCGCCGCCACCTGGCGGACATCCTGCACCGCCGCTGCCTGCCCCTCTTGCGCCCCTGGCTGCGCAGGCGATGCGTGGTGTGCCAGGCACCCGAGACGCCCGAGTCCTACGTGTGCCCTACGCCGGATTGCGAGGCGGTGTACTGCCGGTCGTGCTGGAACGACATGCAGCAGCGGTGCCCGGTCTGCACACCCCGCGAGGAGCTCTCCTCCTCCGCCTACAGCGACAGCAACGACGATGCTACCTACGCGGAGTGAAGGGGCGTCCTGCTGGCTCTCCCACCCGCTCCTTCCTGTTTAATAAAATGCTTTGTACACGCCTGCTGCCCGCGCTTCGCAGGGGTCCGGTACGGGAGGGCGAGCCGGGCAATCGGGGGAACTGGCCCGCCTGATCCGACAGAGCCGGGCGGCTGACTTGAGGCCAGAGGGCAGTGAAGCTGCTAGGAAGGCGTCGGGACCCAGGGCCGGGTGGAGGCGCGACTACCAAGCCGGTCGCACCGGGCCTCGGCTCCCATTTTGCACAGTAGCCGGGAAGCCGCTGTGCAGATCAGCGCTGGCCCTGCGGGAGTCGGAGTCATGGGCTAGGTCCACGCCTCTTTGGGACCCGGCGCGCTGTGGGGGCGGGGCCTTCCGAGGGCGGAGCCTGGCTCTGGGCCGGGTGGGAGGGGGCGGGGCGGGGCCTGGTGGCTGCGCCGAGCCGCTAGGTGAGCGAAGCAGACCCGGCAGCCGCGGCTCCTCGGCACTCCGCCCAGCACCTGCTGCCCTCGCCCGACCCCAGGCGCCGCTGCCATGCGGCTGGCGCTGCTCTGGGCCCTGGGGCTCCTGGGGGCGGGCAGCCCTCTGCCCTCCCGGCCGCTCCCAGATATAGGTGAGTACCCTGCCAGCAGTGGGCCGGGGGGCGGACTGGGAGGACGCGCAGGGAAGTCGGGAAGCACTGGGGTCCTGGGGTCGGCCGGAGACCCTGAGAGACCCCAACCAGAGTGCAGCCCGCCCTGGTCTGCTGTCCTGGGCCGAGGGCCCAGAGACTGGGCGATGGAGTGGGGAGGGAAGGAGGAGGGATGCCGGCGCCCCCTACTCTGTCATCCTCTGCACAGTCCCCGCGGACACTTTCAGGCTCCGGGACCAGGCACCGCAGGGCCTGGCCCAGCGCCCCCTCAGGATCGCGGTAGAGGGTCTCTGCTCCCCAGGACTGATGTCTTCGCTCCTCTGGGGCCTAGCAGACCGTTCCACCCGGTGCCAGGGCGCCGAGTAGGCACGTCTCCTAGGGTTTGGCGAAGAGGATACTTCCTGGCCCCCATCCCAGACCTGAGCGGCCAGGCACCCCTCACCCTGGTGCTGATGCCACCAGAAAGCTGGCTGAACGGGAGGGGGCCCGGGAGGAGCCAGGAGCGGGGAGAATTGGCCAGGAAAGAGGCTGGGACACCAACTCCTCCTTGGAACTTTCACTTCCCGCTGCTGTCTTGGGCTGGGGGCCGAGAGGGTAGGCGGGGGTGGAGTGTCCGGAGGAGAGAGGGCCATTGTGGGGATGGGGGGCGGACTCCGGGAGGAAGCGGAGGCTGTGGGGAGCGGGTGTGCCTAACTGGGCATGAGGGGTATTTAGGGAGGGGGGTGTTTGCAATGCTCACCCAGAAATGGGCGTTCCCGGCATCTCTGATGTGAGGAAAGGGAGGGTGAGTGGGCACCGGGCCACAAGTCTGCGCCCAGTCCTGAGAGGGGGCGTTCCTGGGGGGAGGTGGTTGGGTGGGGGTGGGAACAGGGGGAGGGTCCCTGTGAGAACCTGGGATTGGTCTGAGGGGGACGGGGGTGTGGTGCACAGACTGGGCAAACTGAACTTCTTTCTTTGGGGACTTGTGGATGGGTTGGTAGGATGAAAGGGAAAAATTGGAGAGAAGCCCCCGCCCCCTCCCTCTAGTATTCTTTAAGTCCCAGCATGCAGTGCAGGGGTCCTTCAAGCAGAGAAGGGCCTTGATGTGCTGGGAGCCAGGTGGGTCAGAGGGCGCCAGCCACCCCCAGCCGTGGTGCTGATTCTCTCAGCACTCTCTTGGGGTGTCCTGGGAACCCTGCAGGTGGCACTGAGGAGAAGCAGGCAAGGCCAGAGAGGGCCCTGAATGGGTCTTCGGAGCCCCAGATCCTTCAGGACAACCTCACGCTCAGCCTAGCAGAGGTGCTTCAGGTGAGCCTCTCTCTCCCCTCGAATAAAGAAATACACCCGCACCACCCACCACCCTGAATAATCAGGTGTCTCCAGGCAAAGACTGGCTGAGGAGTGGGTGAATGGACCTCACTGTAGCATGGCCATCCCAGGTCTGGCTGCCTCTCCCTCCGCACCCCAGCACCTGGCTTCACTTATCTCGCTCTCCCCTCTGCACACACATCTGTCTGCCTCAGCCCCACCCAACCCTTCCATCTCCAATGGGAAATTCTGAGGCCAGACTTGCTTTCTTGGTCTCATGTTGTCAGCTTTTTCAGTGGGGAGACTTGGAGAGGGTCAGGGCCTCACCAAACACCCTCCCCTCCCAATTCTAAAGCTGAGTCAGAGGAAGGGCTGGGGCCTGCACTGGGTCCTCCATGATGCTTCCTCTCTGGGCAGGAAGCCGAGAAGGGGCGGCTCGGATACCTTCCTTGACCTCCCCACACAACCCCCCAGAACAATACCCCAGGCCAGGCAGGGCTTCCTGGCCCCTCCCTCAGGATCCCCCCACCAATGATCTAATCATTGGTGCTCTCCTAAGGGCCTGAGGTTTTCTGGTTAGAGAAGACAGGAGTTTCAGACAGGGCCAGGGAGGTGACATGCCCTCTGGTGCCCACAGACCAGTCTGCCTGAGGCTTTGCGGATCAAATTGGAATTGGATGGTGAGAGTCATATCCTGGAGCTGCTACAGAATAGGTAATAATGATAGTGGTAACATTAACAATAACATGGCTAACAACTTATATAGCATCTACGATGTACCAGGTACTAAGAGCTTGAACTCATTAAATCCTCGTAACAACTCTATAAGGTAGATACTATTATGTATTATTATTGGCCTCATATATGAAGAAGTCAAGGCACAGAGAGGTTAAATAACTCTCCCAAGGTCACACAGCTAGTGGGTGGTGAAAACTAGATTGGAACCCAGATAGCCTGACAGAGTTTGTGGCCCAACCACCATACTCTGCTGTCTCCAGGGGAAGCAGGAAGCTTGCGGGGATTGCCCAGCCCCCAGCCACCCCTCTACCACCTCCAGGTCTCAGGCTGTCACTGCACCACTCTGGGAGCACTGCCCTCCTTCTTCTTCATTCCACAGGGAGCTAGTCTCAGGCCGCCCAACCCTGGTGTGGTACCAGCCTGATGGCACCCGGGTGGTCAGTGAGGGACACACTCTGGTGAGTCAGGTCATCTCGTGCCCTGTTTCTGGCCCGAGGGAAGAAGGAAAGGGGCGACTGGAAGGTGCCATCCCTGGAGAATGGGAGGACACTGCCTATCCTCACCCACAGGCTAGCCTCCTGGGCTCAAACCTTGGCCTGGCCTTCACGTTGGCACTCATGTTTCTCTGCTGTAGGAGAACTGCTGCTACCAGGGAAGAGTGCAGGGCCATGCCGACTCCTGGGTCTCTGTCTGCACCTGCTCCGGACTCAGGTACAAGGGGTCGATTCCATGAAGGTGGAGAGAGTGAGCGTAAACGAAGCATGGAGCTGAAAAGTTTTCTGACTTCCTGCATCTTTGCATAGGGGCTTGGTGATCCTGTCCCCAGAGAGAAGCTACTCCCTGGAGCTGGGGCCTGGGGACCTTCGGGGTCCCCCTGTTATCTCCCGGCTCCAAGACCTCCTCCTGCCAGGCCACACTTGTGCCCTGAGCTGGCCTGCATCTGTGCCCACTCAGGCTCCACCAGAGCACCCCCTGGGACAGCGTCACCTTCTCCGGGTGAGGATGAATGGCAGGAGGGCTGGGCTTCTATTGTCCCCAGGGCTGGCCCCCGGGCCCTCAGAGCTATTTGTTCACAGTAACAACTGCTCCTGCTAATGGAGCAATTTCCCAGTACCAGGCACTTTATGAACATTATCTCCTTTACTGATCCCAGCAACCCTGGGAGGTAGGTGCTATCCGTAGCTCTATTTTAGTGAGAAAACTGTCTCAGAGAGGTTAAGTGACTTGGCCAAGGCCATTCAACTAATAAATGGTATATCCAGGATTTGGATGCAGGTACTTGACTCAAACTCATCTGTCTTATGACCCAAATGCAGAGAGCTCTCACTTGGATATAGCAAATACATAGTTACTGATCATAAAGAAATAAGAAGCCAATTTGCTCATTTATTCATTGGGGATAATAAAACTACTTACCGTATAGGATTACTGTGAAGATTAAATAAATCTATATACATACATATATATGTGTAAATGCTTAGAACTCTGCCTGGCATACATTAAGTATTTGATGGTGTTGTCTATTATTATTATTTTTTATTTGGAAAAAGCACTGAATTTGAAGCCAGAAAAGCAGGGCTCTACTCCCAGCTTCTAAACCTATTGTTTGTCTATCTTGGGCAGGTCCCTAGCCTCTCAGGTTGTCAGTGGTTCTCTGTGAAATGGGTTCTTCACGCTCTTGTTTGACCACACAGAGCGGGTGTGGACGCAGCCCGGTCAGCCCTGCGCGGCTGCCGGCGTGAGCGGTGGGTGTGCCTGATGCGCCTTCCTCTTGTCCACAGTGGAGGCGGGACGTGGTGACAGAGACCAAGATTGTTGAGCTGGTGATTGTGGCTGACCATTCCGAGGTGAGCTTGCTGGCCCCTGCAAGTCCTTCCCTGACCTCTGCCTGCCCTGCTGCCTTTCACGGTCACCTCTCTTGACCCACAGGTCCAGAGGTACCGGGACTTCCAGAGCCTGCTGAACCGCACCCTGGAAGTGGCCCTCCTCCTGGACACAGTGAGTATCGGACCCAGCAGCATCCTTATGGCCCCCGACCACGGGAACCCCTCTCCTGAGCCCCAGTTCTCTTTCAGTTCTTCAGGCCTCTGAATGTCCGGGTGGCGCTAGTGGGCCTGGAGGCCTGGACCCAGCGTGACCTGATAGAGATAAGCCAGCACCCAGGTCTCACACTAGACAGCTTCCTCCGCTGGCGCCGGACAGACCTGCTGCCTCGGTTGCCCCACGACAGTGCCCAGCTGGTGACGTAAGACCCCCCAGGCTCAGCCAGCGGGGCCCAGCTCTGCCCCGGACTGGCAAATTTCACATCCCAACTCCCTACCTGAGGCCCTGAAGCTCTGGCCACCTTGGCTTTGGGCCCTAACCTTTGCCCTCTCAATCCCGCAGTGCCACTTCATTCTCTGGGCCCATGGTGGGCATGGCCATTCAGAACTCCATCTGTTCTCCTGAATTCTCAGGAGGTGTGAACATGGTGAGCTATTTCCATGTCTCCTCCCCATTCCCGTTCAGCTCCTCCCCAGTGTGGTACCATGTATTCACTGAAACCCCCAGCAAAGTTACCAACCCCAAAGCTGAGGGTATAGAGGGCGGGGGTGCATGACGTGGCCTCTGCTGTCAGGATACCCTCACCTGTGGCCAGCTCATTAGCGTCTTCACCTATGAGCTCTTCCCATTTCTTGGGGAAGGAGGAGGTAGCTGAGGCCCAAAGAACAAAGGTGCTCTCCCAGGGCCATATAGTTAGAGAGGGGTAACAGAGGTGAGCTAGAACCCAGGTTTCCTGCCACCCAGGCCTGGGCTCTCCTCCTACTTTAGAAGCACTTAAGGAGGGAGGCGGTGCTTGCTCAGTGCCCAAGAGGTCAGATGAGGAGAGAAGAGGAGCAGTCAGGCTGGTGCTGGACCTGGGGTATCCCCTCCCCAATGACAGGACCACTCCACAAGCATCCTGGGAGTTGCCTCCTCAATAGCCCACGAGTTGGGCCACAGCCTAGGCCTGGGCCATGACTCACCTGGGAACAGCTGCCCCTGTCCAGGTCCAGCCCCAGCCAAGAGCTGCATCATGGAGGCCTCGACAGAGTGAGTAACTGCAGGATGGAGAGGGCAGGGGGCAGGGGGCAGGGAGCCATCCGCAGCCCCAACCTTCCTTGCTGCCATCGCCAGCTTCCTGCCAGGCCTGAACTTCAGCAACTGCAGCCGACAGGCCCTGGAAAAAGCCCTCCTGGGTGGAATGGGCAGCTGCCTCTTTGAACGGCTCTCCGGTCTGCCCTCGATGGCCAGTGTCTGCGGAAATATGTTGGTGGAGCCCGGCGAGCAGTGTGACTGTGGCTTCCCCGATGTGAGCCCCTCACCCAGAGCCTTGCCCCACTCACTTCTGTGCCCTCACCCTGGCTCATCAGCCATCTCCAAGCCTCAGGAACCCCTCTCCCCACCTCCCTGTCTGCGGGGACTGCACATAGATTGTTGGGCTCTGGCTTTCATTTGCTGTGTGCATCCTTTTGGGTTCAGGCTCTGGGAGGGGGTTAGGGCAGGCTCTCAGGCCCAGCCTGCTCTGACGCTCGGTCCCTCTGTGCCCTCGCCCACAGGACTGCACTGATCCTTGCTGTGATTACTTCACCTGCCAGCTGAGGCCAGGGGCACAGTGCGCGTCCGATGGACTCTGTTGTCAAAATTGCCAGGTGGGCACAGACTGGACTGGCCACCCAGAGCCCACCTGCCAGGGGCCAGTGTGGAAAAGGTCATTCTGACTCCCAGGGCCTGGCTGGACTTGCCCAGCACCCACACTGATGCTTACCCACCCTCCACAGCTGCGCCCGGCTGGCTGGCAGTGCCGCTCTACCAGAGGTGACTGTGACTTGCCCGAGTTCTGCCCAGGAGACAGCTCCCAGTGCCCCCCTGATGTCAGCCTGGGGGACGGTGAGCCGTGTGCTGGTGGACAGGCTGTGTGCATGCAAGGACGCTGTACCTCCTATGCCCAGCAGTGCCAGGCTCTCTGGGGGCCCGGGGCCCAGCCCGCCGCGCCACTTTGCCTCCTTACTGCCAACACTCGGGGGGACGCCTTTGGGAGCTGTGGGCGCAGGCCTGATGGCAGCTATGTGTCCTGTGCCCCTAGGTAAGTGAGGGAACCTGGCTCCTCCTCTGGGTTTGTGGGAGTCTTGGCTCCGCCCCACTTACCCTACACCTCCTCCCTAACCCCAGAGATGCCATTTGTGGGCAGCTCCAGTGCCAGGGAGGGAGGGCCCAGCCTCTGCTGGGCTCAGCCCGGGATCTTCACTGGGAGATGCTGGAAGCCAACGGGACCCAACTGAAATTGAACTGCAGCTGGGTACACCTGGACCTGGGCAACGACGTGGCCCAGCCCCTGCTGACTCTGCCTGGCACAGCCTGTGGCCCCGGCCTGGTGAGCAGCCTAGGTGGGCAGTACCAGGTGGGGAGGGATATCTGGACTGCTGCAGGCAGCGCCCAGGCCTCACTAGCCGCCGGTGAAGAAGGTGCAGACTCTGAGGGGAGTTCAAATTCTCACTTCAGATGGAGCAGAGTCCCATCATCCTCTGAGCCTTGGTTTCCCCATCTGTAAAAGCGGGGTGGGCTTCGTTTATGTTGGCCTCCCAGTGCCAGTAAAGCTCTTGAGAAGGTGATCTTTGCCCTCCTCTCACCATCGGGCAGGTGTGCATCAACCATCAATGCCAACCGGTGGAGATCCTGGGAACACAGGAATGTCGAAGCAAATGCCATGGGCATGGGGTGAGTTGGCATGGGGGGAGATGAAAGGGGAGCAGGGAGTCTCTGGGAAGGAAAAGAATGGTGGGCTTTGGAAACAGACACACCTGGGTTCTAATCTGTGCTTTACCACATCTTAACTGTTGGATCCAGGGCAGGTTATTAACCTCTCTGAGCTCAGTTTCCTTCTCTAACTAACGGGCATAATAATAGTACCCACCCCCTGGGGGCACATGAGATGAGTATGAAAGCTTCTAGCACAGTGCCTGGCAGATAGAAGGCACTCACAATGTGAGTTCAATCTAATTTTCTCTGGCACAGATAAAGACTCTCTCTCTCCAGAACGCTGGCGCCCTCCACACTATCATTCTCAGCACACCTTCCAGTTGTGGACATCTGAGATCTTGAAAAGCTGGGGACAGGGAAACACGGCCCCGGAGGGCACAGCTCCTCACTGTTCAACCTGTACCTCCTAGGTCTGCGACAGCAACAGACACTGCCACTGTGAGGAGGGTTGGGCGCCCCCAGACTGCACCACCCACATCAGAGGTAGCATGAGGTGGGGGACAGGGGCAGCTGAGAGGGCATCCTTCACTGCCCCTCTTTTTCTGACCCCTTCGCTGCTGGTTCCCTGACTCTCTGTGACCCCTGACCCCTTCACCTTCTCTGATCACCTGACCTCACTCCCTGCCCCCCCCCACCTCTTCCTGGATGTAGAGTTCTTAGCCCTGCCCACCTTCAAACCTGCCTTCACCCACAGCAAACAGCTCCCTGACCACAGGGCTGCCCCTCAGCCTCCTGTTGTTGCTGGTCCTGGTGCTGCTTGGTGCCAGCTACTGGCACCGTGCCCGCCTGCGCCAGCGACTCTGCCAGCTTAAGGGACCCAGCTGCCAATACAGGTACCAGCCTCCCTGCTACCAGCTTTCTCCACAGCTCTGTTAAGGACAACAGCTCTGGAGCCCCACCCCCGCCCCTGGGCAGCCCCTGACACCTGATTCTGAACACAAGCCCCCCAGACCACACCCCACACACATCTCCCTTCCCTACATGTGCCCCATAACTCTTCACCTCACATGTAGACCCAAGTGGGGAAGCTGGGGTGCTAAGATCATTTCTCTCCAGGAACCCCAGTGCTGGGTAAGTGGGGCCCTCCCTCAGGCTGATCAGCTTCCCCTTCCCACTTCTGATTTGGCCTGCACCGTGCTCCAAGGGGCCACAAAGGGTTAACCCCACTCAAAGGCTGCAAATGGGTGGAGAACAGGGTCTAAGGCTGGGCCCTCTCTCTCCTTGCCTTTCTCCATGCTCAGGGCAGCCCAGTCTGGTCCCCCCGAACGTCCAGGACCCCCGCAGAGGGCTCTGCTGACGCCAGGTGCCAAGGTACGTCTGCATGCCAGAGGAGAGAGGGCCCATCCTGGCCAGACATCCAGCTTGGGCCCTGGGGTGGGGGGTGGGGGTGGGCATTGGAGGCTCTAGACTCAGAGAAAGACTTGCATTGCCCAAGAGTCAGTCAGAGGAGTCAGGGCCAGCCCTCCCCTCCCGTCCCCTGGCTGCAGGCTGAGAAGCAGAGTCCAGCCTGGACTGGGGAGGGGCAGTCACCTAGAGGAGGGAGAGCTGTGCTCTTTGAGCTGGCCTAGCCGGTGGCTTTGAAAGGTGGGTCTACCTGTGCTCCCAGCAGTGATGCCCCCTGGAGGGCATGAGGGGGTGGTGCTCAGAGTGGCCTTCAGTGTGCCAGGACCTGATGAGGCCCTGGTCACCATGTGTAGAAGGGCTGGTGAGTGCCCCTGCCCTGAGCCCTCTGGATCTGATGACAGAAGAGTGTGTGTGGAGGTGGTCTGCACGCCCACTCCACCACTTGTCACCCCCTCTGCATGAAATTGAATAACCGCATGCACAGCCCCCACTGCCCCCGGGCCCCTGGCTGCCCATCCCTGAGCACTAACACCTCTCTGCCCACATCTATCTCTCTGCTCTCTCTCCCACCCCCCCACCCCCACTCTGCCTGTCTGCTCTTCCTGCTCTTTCAGCAGGCTAGTGCCCTTGGCTTCCCGGCCCCTCCCTCCAGGCCGCTGCCTCCTGACCCTGTGCCCAAGAGACTCCAGGTAAATCTGGGCCAGGCCCTGCCCTGGCCCAGGGCAGGTGGGAGGCTTGGTGCCCAACTGCAATTCTCCTCCCTGTTCCCTGCCAGTGGCGCTTTTCACTAGGGGACCAGGGTGCCCCTCAGCCTTCAGACACTCCCCAGAAGTAGCAAAGGGTGAGCCTCCTGCCTTGGTTTCTACCACCATCTGGTGGTCAGTGGTGGGACTGCAGCCTGCCAGGGACACCACAGGTGACCCACACCTTTCTCCCCTAAGGCATCTACTGGCATGCACTCAAGCCCCATGCGCATGCCCCCGTTCTCTCCTGCCCCCTGGCTGACTTTGCATGTTGACCTGAACCCCTCGGGAGACCCACTGCATGCCCACTGCTCCTGGCTGTGCTCTCATAGTCACTGCCCCTCTCTCTGTTCAGGCTGAGCTGGCTGACCGACCCAATCCCCCCAACCGCCCTCTGCCCGCTGACCCGGTGGTGAGGTACCCGAAGGTAACAGTGGGGGGAGAGAAGGGCACAGCCTCTCCCCCCACCCAGGGCTGTGGTGCTGGTAGCCTTGCCAGTGGTGCTAGTAGTAAGATGCCCCCTGTGCCTAAGGGCACATACCCCAGTGGCATCCTTAATGGTGACAGGTTTGTTTGCAGGCAAAGGTGTCCTCTGGTGCCGCCCCTCAAGCTGGTGTTCCCCAGCACCAGTGTGTGGGAGGTGGGCAACATGATACCCCCTCCCAAGCTGGCCTCCTGCCTTCTCTCTCTCAGTCTCAGGGGCCCACCAAGCCCCCACCCCCGAGAAAACCACTACCTGCTGACCCTCAGGGCCAGCGCCCTTCGTCTGACCTGCCTGGCCCTGGAGCTGGAATCCCGCCCACAGTGGTACCCTCCAGGTAGGGGAGGAGGGTCGCTGAGGATGGGCTGGTGGGGCGAGTGGTCTGGGGGGACCTCTGACCTTTTTTCTCGGCCTCCCGCACCCCAGGCCTGCGCCGCCGCCCCCAGCAGTGTCCTCGCTCTACCTCTGACCTCTCCTGAGGCTCCGCTGCCTCCAACCTGGACTTAGGACTTCAACAGGCATACCCGACCCCTGGAGTCCCCCGCGGTGACTGAAGGAGCTGGGGCCTGGACGCTACGGAGCAGGAGTCTTAAGACACCGACACTGGGCACCTCCACTTGCTGTCGAGCAGCACCCTGGGGATCCGCCCACGCAGTGGCACCTGGGGGTTGGGGAGTGTCTGGGAGCTGGACAGAGCTGAGGGAGGTGCGCACAGCCTGTCTCTGCAGAACTGCAATAAAAGTGAGGTCTTGGGAGTGCGCCTCGAAGTTTGTCTGCTTAGGGAAGGAGGGTCTCCCCTGCCGCGATTCCAGATCTGGCCGCCAGGAGACGCTGCGCCTCAGATGAAGACAGGATAGGGAGGGCGAGAGCCCCAGGCTGGGTCAGCGGGTGTCCCTGGGATGCTCGCGGCTTGTTTCTGCCCAGTCTGGGATGACCTTCTGCACAATCCAGTACCACAAAGGGCGTTGTACGCCCTCTGCCACCCCCAGTAGCCAAGTTCTCGCCCCCAACGCTGCGCGGCCCCTTGGCGGCGACCATCGACAAACCGGCTAAGCTGTTGGACTCGCTGTCCCCACCCTCTGACCAGCGGCTGGGAAAAATGGAACTGGCTGGCGTTCTCAGAGCCCCGGAGCCGGGGCGGGGCGCGGCGGCGGCTCCCACGATTACAAGGGCGCGCACCTGCCTCTCCCCTCCCCCACCCCACCTGAGGGTTCGGGAACAGAAGTGCTTCGTATGGGCCGCAACCACCTCATTACTTCGTCTTTGAGACTATGGCCTTCGTTCGCCCAGAACGAAGGTGTGGGGCAGAAAGGGACAGGGGCCAACCCCAAGGTGGGCATCGAGCTCGCCATCTGAGGTTCTGTAAAGGGGGGGTGAGGGTAGGGGGGGTGCCCAGGAGGCGATTTGTCCCTTCCCCTCGCTATATCCCTAGATGTGCAAAGAAAAAGGAGCAATGCTGCCTAAGATGTCTGGACAACTTCGTGGATCCTCTCCCGTGCCTCACTTGCCTCTTTCTGGGCAAAAGGCGTGGGCCCATATTTAAATCTTCCAAAGATTTAATAAGGCTTTCTACCCTGTACCAATACAGACACGAAAGACACGACCTCCCTAAAACAACTCCTAGACAGTGGAATACGTCCCTCCTCGCCGCCCCCTTGAAATGCGGTCTAGCCTCAGCAAGAGCTTGCCTAAGCTGGCGCGCGCGCTACAGCGCACAGAAGGTTAACAAGAGTTGGCTTTGAATGAAGAGGCGGAGACGCGCCCACATTGGTGGAAAGTTATCCAGGGGCGTGGCCTGTGAGTCTCAGCACCCCACCCCCCTTCCCGCAAGTCCCCCCCCCCCGCCCCTCCCGCACTTTGTACCTTTCTCGGCGCGACTGCGAAGCGGGACGGGACGGGCCCGCCCGGGCCAGAGCAGACCAGACCCCGGGGGCGATGCGGCTGCAGCCCCTGCTGCGGACTGTTCTCTGGGCCGCGCTCCTCAGCTCCCCTCTGCGAGGGGGCTGTGGCCTCCGCCACGAGGTCTACTGGAACTCCAGTAACCCCAGGTAGCAGGGCTGAAACCTGCAGGCTCCGAGCCGGGCCTGCGCGCTCCCGGGCCGGGCGCGCGCCCGACACTCGCACTGTGCGCGGCGCCGCCTGGACCCGGCCGCGCGCCGGGGCTCCTTTGTTTGAGCCGGCGGGGGAGGAGGGAGGGGCGAGGCGTGCCCGGGGTCCCCAACCCCTGCCCGCACGCGTTGGGGGGCGAGAGGGGGACCCCAGCCCCGAAGGCAATCGGTGGGGTCTCGGAGCCGGCAGCCGAGAGACCTCGGCCTGCACTCCGAGCCCCGCCCCCCTCGCTTCTCTCTTGGTGATCCCCAGCCTCCCAACGGCCCGAGCTGGGGCGGGCGGACTTGCGGCCGGGGGGCTTTACTCTTGTGAAAGAAGGTTACTCTCCTGCTCGCTTGGCCTTCCCTTTGGTGCTACTCTCTCCTGATCTCATTCTGTAACTCTGCTTTCATCTCGTCATTATTAGTCCTATTTCTGTGCAGCCTCGGCCCTGCCCTTCTAGCTGAATCACCTTTAGGCAAGTCGTTTGACCTCCCTAACCTCAGTTATCTCATCTGTAGAATGGGCTAATAATGCCTAGTACCCTGAGAAGTCAGGAGGACTAACTGAGGTCATGTGTGTGAAAGAGGTGCAGGCTACACAGATACAAACTATTATTTATTTCTCTCTCCTGAGCTGCCTGCCTTTGAACGTCGATATTTTTTCCTGTTTCCATCCTCCTCCCCAATTCTCCCTGCCTCCCTCTGCTTTCTCCATCTGTTTTTCTTTCTGATTTTCACTTAAGACAATCTGTGACTCCGTTTGTTCACTCACTAACATTTATTAAGCGTGTACTCTGTGCCGGGATCTGTGCTAGGGTGCTGGGGGTTAGAGATAAGACCTAGGCTCTGCCCTCTGGGAGCCCAAAGAACCCCTGGGCCAGCAAGCTTCGGGACAGGTCATTACAATACCAATGCTGTGTGATAAGAGCTGTTGTTGTCCTCCAACTCTGAATTCCTCACTCTGTTCTAGACTAGTGCCTCTGCATCACTTGGAGGTTTTGTTAAAAATTCAGGCTGCTAGCCCCTAAGCCTGAGGTTTCTGGCTTATTCATTCAATCTACAAATATTTATTGAGCGCTGTCCTTGTGCAAGACACTTTTCCAGGCACGGGGGATGCTGTGGAACAAAACGTACAAAGGCCCAGCTTGTGTTCCAGTAGGTCTGAGCTGAGCCCAGGAATGTGCATTTCTAATCAGAACTCCAGATGCAGGTGGTCTTGAGACCACCCATTGAGAGACAGTTGGGGGCCTTTCATAAGTCAAGTTGGACTCTGTGTATGGTGGGGATGCGGGGGGAAGTGGTTCATGCTCTATTTGATGCTGGAGGGGAACAGCATGTCCCAGGTTTTCCCACCTGCACTGGCTCCCCCAGGCAGGTGGAAGGGAGTCCTGAGGAGGCCAAAGATTGATTGAGAGATATGTGGAGGGGGCTCCCCTCTTTGTATGGCACTTGACTGTCCTGGCCACAAAAAAACAAAAGGGAGGTTCCCACCATCCACTCTCTCTTTTTTTTTTTTTTTTTTTTTTTTTACTATGGCATTCTTTTCCGCATTGAATTGAGCTCTTAAAAGGCAAGCCTTCCTCTTTATGCATCTGTTAATGAGGATATTGTTCCCAGTCTCCATCTCTAGTCTGTGACTGCTCTGTGGGCCCAGATCTGTACCCCTTGCCTCTGTGCCCCAGCTTCTTCACAGCAGCCATCCACCTAACATTTATCAAGCACAGGTGCTACACCAGGCCCTGTCTTGGGCACTAGGGCTAGATAGGTGGGTGGCAGCTCCCACCCAAAAGCTAGGGTGTGGTGAGCGGCCTTCTCACATTTGGGCCATGTGGTTATAGGCACTGCAGTCCCTTAACCTCTCTGAACCTGTGAATCGGTTACCTCATCCTTTTCTTGCACTCTGTCTCTCAAGAGGTGTCAGTCTGGGGAACTCGGGCCTTCCTAAGCTGCTCCCTCTCCAGTAGGTGGGGGATTGGCTGGCGGGGACCATTGGGAAGGGGTATCTCTGACCCTCGTGCCCCAGGTGTGCCGTGCCATGAGCCCCTCCGCCCTCACCTACCTTATGCCTGCAGGCTGCTTCGAGGAGACGCTGTGGTGGAGCTGGCCCTCAAGGATTACCTAGACATCTTCTGCCCACACTATGAGGGTCCAGGGCCCCCTGAGGGCCCTGAGACATTTGCATTATACATGGTGGACTGGCCAGGCTATGAGGCCTGCCAGGCCAAGGGGCCGGGTGCCTTCAAGCGCTGGGAGTGCTCCCTGCCTTTCGCTCCCTTTGGCCCTGTTCGATTCTCAGAGAAGATTCAGCGCTTCACGCCCTTCTCCCTTGGCTTCGAATTCTTGCCTGGAGAGACCTACTACTACATCTGTGAGTGAAGATGGGCACACTGGCTGCCTCCTGGGGAAGGTGGGGAGGGGAATGGGGCTACCTGCCATTGCCAGCAGTCAAGGCAGAGATCCTGAGGGGTGGGGGAATGAGAGGACTGGGAAGGAAGGCTAGGCCTAGAAGGGGGGAGTGGGCAGGGGGCCTGAGTCCAGGACCGAGTACGAGGACATCTAGAGTGAACCAATAGAGAGGAGAGGAAAGGAAGAGGAACCAGGAAAGAGGACATGAGTAGGGTCACAGATGGCACCTAGATGTGGCCCCAAAATAAGGAAAAGCTTTCCAGGGAACTGGAGAGAAAAGAAGCTGGGAGGGTTTGAAACGGAGTCTGAGGCATGCAAACTAGCCTGTGCTAACTTCTTCCTCCCAATTTCCCACCACCCAGCAGTGCCAACTCCGGAGAGTCCTGGCCAGTGCTTGAGGCTCCAGGTGTCTGTCTGCTGCAAGGAGGACAGTGAGTGGGTTGGGGCAGGGGAGCAACCCTTCTGGCTAGTGTGGGGCCCTCAGGAATGAGGGGAGGAGTGGGAAGAATGTGGGAGCATCAAACTCTGAGGAACCTCTTCTCCCCCATTTAGTCTGTGGGAGCCTCCCTTACACAAAGGGAGTGGCATCTCCAGGGGCAAGGCTGTCCAAAGCCTTAGCTGAACTGGTGGTCTCTAATGGCAACTAGGAGGAGACTTGGAAGTTGGGGCTTAGAGATGATGAGGTGGTAGATTATGGGAAGGGATTGGCTAGTTTGGGAGACCCCTTAGAAAGGGGTGGGAGTGAACAGGTAATGGGGAGAGCAGGAAGGAGGCTGCTGAAGCAGGAGGACCCATCAATGCTACCCCCTCCCCCTCACAGAGCCTGAGTCAGCCCATCCTGTTGGGAGCCCTGGAGAGAGTGGCACGTCAGGGTGGCAAGGGGGGGCCACTCCCAGCCCCCTCTGTCTCTTGCTGCTGCTGCTGCTCCCAATTCTGCGTCTCCTGAGAGTTCTCTGAGCCAAGCGGACCCTTCCTGACACCCCCAGGAACCAGAGCCCTCCCAAGACTCCCTGGAGGAGGGCCCCTGCCCCCTACCTGAGCTGGGAGGGCCAAGCCAGACAGACAAGATGGAATAGTGATGGGGGAGGTCAGAGGGTCTGGGGTGACCCTTCCAGGTGCCGGCCTCCTCATCACAGGCTGAAGAGGAGCTGCAGGGGAGCTGCAGACAGCCCTGGGCACCCTGGAACAGAGGCAAGACAAACATAGGGTCTCTGTCAGCTGCTTTGATATTCTCATCCCATCCCCCAGGAAGACTGGGATTTGATGGGATCGGATCCTTGAGCCTGCTGGGGGCCAAGGCCGAAGACCTGGGGACAGGTGATTGCTGGACCAGGTCAAGCAAGAAGCCCAGGCTTGCCATCTGTGCCCAGTGCCCTGTGGGCCTCTTCCCTGGGGCAGCACCTTTCCTCCCCAGGGGGTCACCCACTTGTCTTCTGTGAAGACGGACTTGCCATGAGGTCGAATTTCATGCCAATTTGTATTTTTATAAGTGTCTGGACCAAGCCTTCAATAAACCACCCATCTTTTTGTTGCTTTCCCCAACCTACTGCCCTCTGGCTCCTTCCCTGACACTGGGGGGGGGACTCCCTGCAGCCTCTGCTCTCAGCTTGGCTTGGCCTGACCTCCCTGCCAGCTGTGCCCAGACCATCCATGCCAGGCCTCAGTAGGCACCCTCTGGGCAGTGTGGGGTGGGTGCCAGCAGCAGCTGTGGAGCTTGGCACCCTCTACCATCTCCCTAGCTGGCTTCCTGTGCTGGGGAGGGGACAGGTGCTCCTGATAGCCCACCCACTTGGGGCACTGCGGAAGCTGTGATAGCACCAAGCAGGGCATTGGGGCAAAAGCAAGGGGTAGTAGAAAGACAGCACCTGGGTTTCAGAATGCCTGGGTCCCTGAGAGCTGGGCGTCCCTCCCCCTCCCCAAGGGCAGTCTGGGCGGTGCCTGGCCTAGAACTGGGAAGGTGGGGTCAGATCAAAGCCTCCTTCCCCAGCGGCCTCTTTGTTCTCCGCTTTTATAAGGAGGAGGAGGTGGGGCCGAGGAGGGAGGGCCCCCTTTGCTCTCAGCCTCACTCTGTCTCTTCCACCTCAGGCAGGCAGAGGTGGCAAGGCTATGATCCACCCCAAAACTAACCGGGGTCCTCTTTCTGAACGGTGTCCTGGGTGCAGCCAGGGAAGGGGTGCCCCTTCCCCCGAAGCTATGCTCTACCCGTCCCGGTGCCCCACAGCCTGCACTGGCACAATGCCGGCCCGCCTGGCACCCAGCCAACGATCGATAGGTGGATGTTGTGCTGATTAGCTCGGCGGGGCTGCGGCGGCTAGAGGCGGCGTGTGAACATGCGCGGGGAGGGGGGGCGCCGTGGAGGGTGCTGGGGGGTCCAGAGACTGACAGACCAGACCGAAGTGCTGGAGACTGCGAACCGCTGCCCCACCCCCTTGCACACCTGGGTCGGACCCCGGTCCCTCTGGGTTGGTTCCATTTCTCTGGCTGAGGCCTGGGATGGAGGAAAGCACCGCGGACGGAGCATACATGAGTGTACCCTCCCCCCCCCTCATTCAAGGCCACTTTCATAAAATGCCATGTCTGTAGGTACGTGTGCCTGCGTGTCAGGGCCCTCACCCCGAAACAAGATCCTTAGCGGGGGCGAGGGGCTGGAGTGGAGAGAGTGAAGTCTGAGCTGAAGCATGAGCTATGGGTTCGGTCTTCTGGTCCCGAGTTCGAGTTTAGTCTCTACTGTCATCCAGGAGGGTGTCTATATGTCGCCTTGGAAACCGACTGTACTGCTACCTCCGCCCCTCTCCGGTGAAAGCAGAGGCGGCGCAGGCCGGGGATGACTGGTTAGCCTGGCACTGAGGACCGTGCGGGTCTCATCCTGCTCCCAGCGGCCCCAGACACCCTCTCTTCGCGGACCAAGCCGGGCTCGCTCGCTCCCGAGTCTGTGGCCGGCGCGCGGATCCGCCGCTGATAACGCATGTGCGAAAGAGACGCGGGGCCCAGTCGGCTTTCCCCGCACTCAGACGCACGCCCTCACTCTCAGGCAGACGCGCGCACTTGACACAGACACACACCCTTGCTGGCCGCCTAAGCTCCCTGCAGGTGTTAAGGGTGGACACCTGGGCAGCCACGCACTTGGCCTGGGGGCGGGGGGGGGGGGCGGTGAAAACTCAGGCCCGCCGGCTGCAGGCCTCAAGCCAGCCCCTCCCTACACTCATTTTCCTTACAGCCTGGGCCTTGTGCGGACAACTGTTTCAGTCCTGGGGCGCGTCTCCAGCGAGGGCCAAGTCCGCTCATGGGACCTAGACGGGCTGAAGGCTCTGGGCCCTACCCATGAGAAGTCCTCGAGGCGTGTTCCGGGTCGCGGTTCCAGGAGGCTGGGAGACCTGCAGGTTTTGGGGCGTCACCGATCTCCCCAAAGCTCAGCGGCGCTAGATGGCCAAGGGTGGGGCCCTCAATTTGCTGGGCCTGCCCTAGTCTTTCCGGAATGATGCAAAAACTCCCCTCATCTTTGCATCACTCTATCTTGCTGTCCCGAGAACCTGAGAGCCCGAGTCTCCGACCTGGACCCTGCTCCCCACTTTCTGGGGTTGCAAGTCTTTCCCTAGAGGCTGAATCCTGGAGTTTGGGTCTTTTTATGTGACCCCACCCTCTTTTCTTCTTCCCTTTCATTAATCCCTTCCTTCCTTTCCTTATTCATTCATACAGCAAATTGTGAGCTCCCAGCGCGTCCTTCTTTCAGTCGGCCACACCAGCTGGGGTTGTCGGGGGATCCCCAGTGGTGACGCAGTTGGAGAAGGGCACTCTGGCTTCCAAATAACCAATAGAATGCCGGGGCCTGGGGCATGAGGTCATCAGTGGTGATGGCCATTGGTTCAGGCCTGGACGTGGAGGGGGGGTCCCCATAGCAACCGACGGTGCGTCCGAGCGTAACCTGGAGAGTGGTCTTTGCTTGTGCTTCAACGGCAGCTTGGGTGGTGCTTGGGATGGGGGCGGGGAGGCGAGGGTGGAGCTCTGTTTCCCAGGTCCTGCAGTCCTAGCCCAGCCAAGCTCTTATTTTTCTTGAGATCATTTTTCTCACTGAAAGTAATGGGCAGTGCCACTTAACCCAGGAAGGTTAGGAGGGGAGTATTGGCAACAGCGTTGGGGTCCTGGGTATGGAGCTGATGCCACCTGGAATGATAATTATGAGCTCCTCGCTTTCATCTGCATATCGTCTGCATCTCATTTGCATTCTCTTCATTTAAGGTCAAATTGGGCAGACATCTCCACATCCCCAGCTCTGTTGCCTGTCTGTATCCCAAATCTATCCCTTAGCGGCTCTCTAATCTACCGCTCAGTTATCCAGTTCCTTACCCCACCTCTCCTCCCAGCCTCCGGTCTCTCCAGGGGTGGGAAGGGGCACAGCCTAGCTAAAGGAGAAAGGATAAGAAGTCTGCCTCTCCCTCTGGATGTTTGGTGACAGATGGGGAGGGCTGGTCTGTACTGCCTAGAGACTAAATTGGCAAAGCAAATGGTGGGGGGAGGTGCCCCGGGCTGAGATGAGGGTCTCCAGGGCCAAATCACCCACATGCCCGACAGGGTGCTGGAACTAGGGATGCCTGCTTCCAGCAAGGGGTAGGCCTGCCCACCTGTCTGGTGCCAGGGCAGCTTCCTTCCTCCAATTAAGCACTAATGAGGTGTCATTAACCCTTACTTTGCCTGCCAGCCCTCAGGTGGTACTCAAATTCATGGTCTCGCACTGAGCAAAAAAGGAGAAAGGAGGGACTTTGAGGAAGCTAAGAGGCAGTAGGGTCAGGGGACCAGGAGACAAGAAGGTGGGACTGGAGGCCTGAGTAGCATGCACTGGTTATGCTCTGTGTGCTTCTGAGGGATTCTAGGCATGGTTGTCTCACTATCTGAATGCATTTATTCTTCTGTTCATCAATTCAACAATTATTTATTAAGCACCTCACCTATTCCTATTAACTAAATACCAGGCTGCATGCTAGATGCTGAGGATATACACTTGCATAAGACAGGCTCTCTTCCCTTAAGGAATCTTCAGATTACTCTAGAAGACAAACTGGCCAGCAAATAATTACGATACCAAGTGCAAATGCATTTATGGAACTGTGCAGAAAGTGCTATGGGAGCACAGGGAAGATGGACTGTCAGAGAAGACTTGGGTTTTGAAGGACAAAGTTTATGGCATGGAGGAGTGGTGTAGAACTAACCATGCTTGTGTGTTTGACTCAGTGTATGGGTCCATGTTTAGCTGTGTTTTCAGTACTGCTGGTGTCTGCCCTCCCAGAGCTGTATGTTTTGCATCTGTGTGTATGCGTGTGAGTGTGTATGTGTCTCTGGATTTTCTGTGTCTGGAATCCCTTCTCCCGAACACACATTGTGGTTTTATTACAGATCAGTGTTTGCTGTGAAGCTCTGGTGCAGATTAGCCTGAACCTGCCCAGCCCATGGGAGGGGAAGTGGAGAACTGATGTTGGCTCTTTGGAAAGAGGTGGGCAGGCACCATTTTCACACCTGGGGGCCCAGACCCTTGACACCCCAAGTAGCAGCAGGCTAGCCAAGGGAGGCAAGGGCTGGGCTACGGCCTAGGGTGTGCCCAGGCCATGGCCCCCTCTGCCCCTGGCTCCTCACAGGAGACGTGGGGGTTACAGCCAACACTCCCCACCAAGATCTCAGGCCCCCTCCCCCAGCCTGTTCCTCTTCTGTCTGTGGAGGAGCAGGCCGGCTCAGGCCTGTCTGCTGGCTCTCTCCCACTGGGAGCGGATCCTTTCCAGGGGACACGAGAGGGCTGGGGAAGGCTAGGGCCTAGTGGGAGGCCCCAGGTACCCCACCCTGGCCCTGTGCAGCTCTCTCCAGCCTGGATTCTCCCCACCCACTCTGGGGTGCCACTTCTCTGGGTTTTGCCCAGACATAGCCATCTTTGTCAGGGAAGCACTCAACCAATAGGCAGAGGTTAGGGCCTAGAGCTCTGGCAGTGAGGACTGGCCTGGGGACGGGTGGGGTGAGGAGATTGTGATGCTACTCAGAGGCTCTACCCCAATTCCTTCTGTCCCCTTGCAGCCACTTGCTAGAAAGCTAAATTTCGGTGGCAGGAAAGAGAAGAGACTGTGGATCTAAGGAGAGTTTTAGGGGTTAAGGAGAGGCTCTGGGGTCTGAGAAGAAGGTCAAGGACCCCTCCTTTCACACTGTCAAGGATGTGAGCTTCTTTTTGGCTGTAACTTCTCCTCCCCCCTCATTCTATCTAATCTTTTCCTATCCCATCCCTACTCCCCAAGCCCAAGGTCACCTCTCCCACTATGATAGCTATTAAGAGAAGTTTGGAGATGGGGAGGAACAAATGAAAAAGAGAATCTGAAGCTAGTTTAGGTGGGAAGACCTCAGGATAATAATGATGATGAGGCCTCCATCAATCAAGCACCTTGTGGGTCCTAAATTCTGTGCTAAGTGCTTCCCAGACATGGATCTTAATCCTCATAACAGCCAACTCTTCGAGGAAGGGTGTCATTATCCCCATTTTACAGATGAGGAAACAGTCTCAGAGAAGTAAGGTGACTAGCACAGTCAGTGAATGGTGGAAATGGAATTCGAACCGAAGCCCATCCTGTTAACTGCCAAGCCCAACTGCTTCCCTCTCAGCTTTTCTAGAAGCACGTTCAGAGTATGCACACGCACCTCCATTGTAACACCCCAGAGATGCCTCTCCACTTCAGGCTTCTGAGCTTGCTGGACTCATTTGAGGGATCAGGGCATGACTAGAATCAGAGGTTATGACACCTCAACCCCACCCACCAAGCCCTGCATCCTAATTTCCTGTGTCCTGGACCACACATCAGTGCACCGTGTTCCCTGCCGTCAGTCATGTGTGTGGTTCCATGTCAACTCATGGACATCAGAGCACCATGTAGCCGTGCTGACACACACATCACACTTGGAAGTCAGAAGACACGGGCATTGCCCTCCTTGTTGGCACCCAGGGTCCCGTGTTAGGACCACGCCAACAGGCTGCCTGCACTGGGGCACACACGTGGGCCCTGGGCAAGGTGCGGAACCTGTGAATATTTCATGTCTGGAAGTGGCGGCTGCCTCTCCCGCTCACATGCGTGCTTGATCCTCCCTCTCACAGGCTCCTTGTTTATTTGTTTAATGAATTATTTATCCATGGCCCCCCTTCCGTCCTGGCCTCCCCCTCCCCCAGGCCCTAGTCTCCATGATTTATTGAACACAGCTCGGCTCTGTGGTTGCCACCCGATGTCCCGGGAGCCGCCTTGGGCCACACAGCCTGAGTACTCCCTCTGCCCTTGACCTGTTCAGCTCCCTGCTTCCTTGGCCCCAGGGGGAGGGGTGGGTGGGGTAAAGCACCACATTCAGAGAACTCCCAAGGGCCTGAGCTCAGTGCCCCTGGAAAGAACATGGCAGCCAGCAGCATACTGGCAAGCCTGAGGGTCAGAGGGAAATGTAGGCAGAGCCTGCAGGAGAGGAGAAAGAGGCCTGAGGCCCTAGAGAAAGAGGATCAGCCCCGTGGAGAGAACCCCAGCTTCCACAGAGGCCGTCACTCTGCAGAGAGGTGTCGGTCAGGGCCCAGGCCTTAGAGTGTTTCAAACTATAGATTGTAACTGATTAAGGGTGATACAATCAAGGAATCAATTTTCTGGGTCTTAACGAGCTTTGTACTTTATTTAATAAATTTTTAAGAATAGAATAGAAGAAAAATATGAGTGCATCTTCTGTAATAAGGGTAAGTATTGCTTCATGAAACATTATTTCAGTTATATGTGAATGCGTGTGCGTCTGTGTGTGTGTGTACTGTATTGCAAATGCAAAATATACATCTTATTGTGAGTCACAGGAAAGATTTGAGTCACTGTTATAAACAGAGGCCCTAGGCCCCATTGATGGAGGCCTGGGTCCTTCCATGACCCAGATGCCACAGAAACAGGCCTAGGCCTCAGATCCGGTTCCAGGCCTGTAGACAGTGGCCCAGATCTTTCTTACACACAGAGACCCAAACCCTAGAGAAGTCCAGACCCCATGAATAGAGGCCTATTGACAGGCCTAAGCATTACAGCTGGAAGCACATATCCTATACTCAGAACTGCCACATACAGGTGTGTGGTTTGTGCCTGGCACAAAGGAGCCACCCAAGTAGTAGAGGCGATCAGCCCAAGCTCCCTCACTAAGATAGAGAGACACATAGGGCCACCTCCCACAGAAGGAAGCGGCACCTTTGTTTTTGCACAAAGACACTGCTTGCCAAGAGATGAACCCTAAGGACTGGGTCTGCATAGAGGGGTGGCTTTTCTAATTCACCCAAAAGCCCAAATCAGCCAGCACCTGATTTAGATAGGGGCCCAGATAGACAGAGCACCATATCCCATAGACAGAGGCCTAGGTTCTATAGAGTGTCTCAGAACTTAAAAACCAGAGGCTTAGACCCCATAGAGAGAGCTGCTTAAATCCTGGAGAGAGAGCTCCAAACTGTAGAGAAAAGAACTCAGTTATTGAGCAGGGGTTGGGGGGGAGCATGCTAGATTCTAAAGAGGAGTATCTGAGCCCTACAGAAAAGGGCCCAAATCCTTAAGTGGGACCCAGATTCTATAAATAGGGCTTCTAAAATGGAATTTAAAGTCCTAGGCCAAACCAGCAAGCTCCCACTCCCTATGAATGTGGGCAGCCTCTCTGCCAACTGTGGGCCCAACAGAGAGAAGCCTCCCTTTGCAGAGCAGGGATGTGGGTAGGCAGGGAGGAGGCTGGGATTTGTGGCACCTGGAGTAGGCAGGTCAGCATCATTTGGGTGAAACAAATCTCCCTGGGGATGGAGTCTGGGGGGAGGGAAAGCTGTTTGCAATGTCCCCCATTCCCATCTTAAGGGGCCTAATTTATTTTCTGGCTTCTGAGAAGAGAGAGGAGATCTCCCGGGGTGAAGAGGAGCCCAGGGAGGACAGAGCCTGCCCTTGCCTGGCAGCAGCTAGGCACGGGGCTTTTTCTGGTTGGCACTGCCCCTCCCCCAAACCCAGCACCTGAGGCCGAATTGTGGTCAGGACTCCTTTCCCGCCAACAATAAGCAGATAAAGAGTGCCTGTATGTCCTCCCTCCTGCAGTAAGAAGAAAAGAGCATCATGCCTGTCACCCTGCGCACAGGTGGTTGGATTGGTTTCTAAGAGTCTGGTCTGAGAGACCTGGTCCTCCTGATCACGCTTAATCTGAGCCTCTCCAAAAAAGGGGATGAGGGGTGGATACCCCATAGGTCCGGATTCTAGACCCTTTCCCTCAACTTCTACTTCACAGGAAAAGAGAGAAGAGGAGAGTGCAGAGCTGTGTGTGTGTCAGAGTGTGTGCATGGTCTTGTGTGTGAGTCACTGTGTGTGTGTCTGGGTGTGTGCTCCTAAGTCTCTGTGTACCTAATCCCTGTGTTTCTACAGATCTCTAGTTGTCTGATAGTACCTTTAGCTGTGTGTGTCTCCGAAAGGTTATCTGTGTGTGTGTCTGTATGTCTGTATCAAATGCCTGTGTTTCTATGTTCTCCGCCTCTGGGTGTCTGTGCCTTTTCTCCTGAATGTGTGAGTGTAATGTCCGTGCCTGGGTGCCACTGTGAGGACAATGACTATGGTGAGAGCTGGAATACAAGCAGTGCTCTGCCTGCTGCCCTCTTGTTAGCATCTGTAAGAGTAGCAGTGAGAATGCCTGGGGACACCACTGGCTGCGCTGGGAGGGGGCTCTGGTTGAGTGTGAGTAAAGAATCCTTTGTAGGTGTCCCAGGGAAGCCTGTTTTGCTCTAGCTGACTCTCCTTGGTCCCTCCTCTGCCTTGGGTCCTGGACTGCCGAAGGCCCTTCCAGCACCCAGTATTGACATTCTTGGGGGCTGAGCTACTCTACACTACCTCCAAGAAAAATAAGCCGCCTGCTCAGCTGGGGGCTTCAGGTCAACAGCTGTCAGGTCCTAGGTGGCAGCTGAGGGCTTCTCGGCCACCCTCTAGAACCCACCTGACTCCTCATGCACATGGGAAGAGGGGCATGAAGGGAGCAGAGGACCAGACTGTTCAGAAAGGAGGGGGGCCTAGTTCTACTTATTAAGGGGTCCTGGACCCCCAGCTTCTTTTCAAGTCTCCTTCGCCCCATCCCAGAAATGAATGTTCACAGGAGATCAAGATCCCTGTCTTGGCCTCCCTAATTCTTCTCCTGGGAACTCCAGACTGGGGAGCAGAAGGCCCAGGACCGGCGGTAGCAAATTAAACCTACGAGTGAGAGGCGAGTAGCGCTCCGGTTGTTCCCGAGGGGGCAGCACTGTCCTCACCTCCCACGCGCCGCGCGGGCTCCGGGCCCGAGCGGGGCGGGGCCTGGCGGGAGCGCGCCAGGGGCGGGGCTTCAGGGACGCGCCTGGGAGGGCGGAGGGAAGGGCTGGGGGCGTGGCCTAAGGCTCTGGGGCCGACGGCGGCGGCAGCAGGGAGCTGGGAAGCAAGAAGCCGGGAGCGCGGGGCTCAGTCGGGGGGCGGCGGCGGCGGCGGCTCCGGGAATGGCGGCGGCTCCACTGCTGCTGCTGCTGCTGCTTGTGCCCGTGCCGCTGCTGCCGCTGCTGGCCCAAGGGCCCGGGGGGGCGCTGGGAAATCGGCATGCGGTGTACTGGAACAGCTCCAACCAGCAGTGAGTCGGGGGCCCAGGGAGCCCATGCGTCCCGCGTCAGTGAGAGGGGGAGGCCTGGGAAGTCCTGGTGGAACCTGGGGTGGCAGTCCTGGGAGACCATAGCTGGGGACTAGGAGGCGAGGGAGAGGGGGAAACACTCTGTGGGCATCTATGACACTCGGGGGGTGTCTGAAAGAGGCTGTTAAGGTATAGTAACCAGGGCTTGGGCCGTGCTGAGGAGGCTGCTCGGGGACACCCCACCCTACCTTGGCTTCTCTCCACACCCGCCTCTGGAATAGCTTACCCCCACCCGACAGTGCCCGCATCTTCCTCTCCTTCGGCCGGGCTGGGGTTTGGGAGTACCAGTGTGCTGGGGATAGGCCGCCGCACTTGGGGGACCCAGGGGTGACCTGTTTTCAGCCGTGAGAGTTTCAAGGGGTTCTGTCTATGACCGCTGCTTTTAAAAGTGGAGTCCAGAGCTGAGGCAAGGAGTCCGACCAAGCACCTCCTCAGAACGAAGGCGAATGGGTTACCCTGGTTGTATGGATAAGCCCGGTTGGGGTGAGCTGGGGCTGGGCCGCCAAGTTGGGGGGCTCTGGAGGTGCTGCTTGGATAGGATGGGAACGTGGGGTACCGGCGAAAGGGAGGGAGGCAAGGAGATGGCGTGTCACACACACACACACACGCCCGGGCTGGGGACGGCGTGTGGCTCCAAGAGTGAGCGGGCGTGCGCGGCTGTCAGTGTGCGTGTGTGTCTGAGTGTGTGATTTGTGTGTCTGCGTCGGCGATCGTCTGGGTGTGGGAGCGGGCGACGGGTCGGGGATGGGGCTGCGGTCGCTGTCCGCGTGGCCGGCCGCTTCTGGGCTAGGGTGGCTGGCCGCGGTCTGGGCGGGTGTCAGGGCGGCCGTGTGGTTTCCCGGGGTATGTGAAGCGGCGGCTGGGTGCCGGCTGCGGGGCCAGGTCCTCATTCTGCTCAGTCCTTGCTGCCCTTGTGTTCTCCTCCCCGCCGAGCCGCCGTGTGTATCACCCCGGCCGCCTCCGTGTGTGTCTCTTGTGTGTGTGTGTGTGGGGGGGGGAATCCCTGGGGACACGGGGGTCACTGTCACACCTACCCAGGCGGCGGCGGCGGCACTGTTTCTGGCTCCCCACCCCAGGGGGCGACTAGGGAGCAAATGGCGAGGCCCCACGGGAGGGGACTGAGAAGGTCGGGCGGCCGCGACCCCCAACCTCCCTGGGGAAGGAGTGCCGCTCGCCGCTCCGCTCTTTGTTGTTTGGGGCTCTGCGCCTCCCCCTCTCTCCCTCCTCGCGCTCGGAGTGTCAGACTGGGGGTGGGGATGAGCCAACGACGCCCCCCTCTCGCTTCCCATGGAAACCTCGGGGTTGGGGATACGGCCCCTCCCCCCCCGGACCGGGACTCGGAGAAATCCGGGGGGCGCTGGGGGCTGACTCCCCTGCTCAGTCTCGCTCGTCCCCCTCCCCCAGACTCACACGTCCGCCCCCCACCCCGCTAGAGTCTGGCGGGGGGCGGGGAGCAGAGAGCGCGCAGGTGAGGCGCCCCGGGTTCCTCACCACCGTCAGGGCACCCCCATATTCTTAGGAGAAGCCGGAGCCAGGGGGATGCGGGAATGGCGGGGCGGGGGGAAGGGGGATGTTGTCGATCAGGTTCCCCTCCCTCATACACCTGGGCGCAGGTGAAAGCCCTGGGAGGGGGTGGAGGAGCCCAGGTTCCCAGAGCCTCCTTTCTGTCTTCCCCGCTCCCCCACAGGTCTGGACCGGCAGAGATAGGAGGGGGCGCGCACCGGGCCGGGAGGCCGCCGCCGCCCCCGCCTCGCTTCCTCCGCCTTTGTTGCCGCTGCGCCCGGGCTCCCCGGCTCCCTCACTGCGGCAGCCGCGGCCCCATAAATCGTGAGAGCGACGTGCTCCGGAGCCGGGAGTGGAGAGGGCCAGGGAGCTGGGGGCGGGGCCGGGCCGAGCCACAAGCTCCCGCGCCCCCTCCCCCCGGTCACGTGAGCTGGGCTCCTGGCTCCCACCCCCCGTTATTGCCGAGGGTCTCTGCCCCTTGGGATCACGTGGAGAGGGTCTTGCGACCCCGCCTCCTGGGGGTCACGTGGGAGGGTACTGGTGGAAATTGTGCGCTGGCCTCTTTGACAGACCTGGGGGCAGTGCCCTGCACAGCGACCGTGATCTCGCTTCCTAGCTCCCACTCGGCCCCTCCGTTTGGTCCTCTGGAATAGGCGAGACCTGTTCCCAACCTGGCCCAGAAACTAGGGATTGGGCGAACTATACTGGAGGAAAGCGTGAGCGTGTGAGGTCGAGGGGTCCCCTGAGCCCGGAATCGAATTGGGGGGGAGCAGGACTGGCCGATGGCCAAATATATGCGCCCAGGCCCGTGTTTCATTTCTTTGCAGAAGTGTGCAAAGGTGCTGGTCTTCGCCCCTGTCTCAACAAGCGTATGGAACATCTTTCTCTAGCTGTCTCCCTACCTGTCTCTTTATCTCTGAAATGTTTGTTGCTTATCTCTCTTTCATTCATACATTTATTGAACAAATATTTATTGAGGCTATACTACGTCCCTGTTGGTCTTTCTCTCTCTCTCTTTTCTCTCTGTCACCGAGTCTCTGCCCTGAACCCCTTTCCCGTCCCTGATATTCTGCTTTGCGTCTCTCCGTCTCCGTCTTTGCTGTCTGTGGGCCTCTCTGGAGCGGCCTCTATGTCTCTCCCTTTCTCCAAGCCTCTCTCCCGTCTCATTCTCTTCCCTCTCTCTCTCGGTTTCTGGATCCCTCTCTTTCGCTGTGTCTCACTCCCTTTCCCCTCTCAGTGAATCCGGTTTCTGTTCATCCCCCCTCTCGGTGTGCGTCTCCCCCTCTCTCCATTTCTATGTGTCTCGCTTTCGGCGGGTCTCTCGCGCTTCTCCGCCGCTGCAGATCAATAAACCTTCGCCGCCGCCGCCGCCGCCGCTGTCGCAGGGAGGAGGGGCGGGGATATGGGGCGCGCTGATTTTCTCCCATCCGACGCCGTCCGGAGAAGCCCGGGGCCCAGTCCCGGGCTGGCAAGACCCAGTGCGGTGGGGCGCCGAGGCCCGGGGCGCCGGAGGGGTGAGGGGGTGTCAGCGTGCACGCGCCGCCCCGCGAGCGTTCTCGCCAGTCACCCACCCAAGCCCGGGTGCGCGGACCCCACGCCGCACACACGTGGTCAGGCCTAGTCTGCTGGGGTGAGCGGCGCGCAGCCTCGGGGGCGCGCGCTAGAGAGAAGGAGAACCGGGGTCCGGTGTCTGTATCCCTCCTCCACTTCCTTAGCTCTGCATCCTGGCGTCTAGGGGTGGGGGCAGGGATTTAACAAGTTCAGCTCTCTGGGGATCCTTCCCCTACTCCCTGGTCTGTTAGACACCCTGTTTACCTGCCCCTAGTTGCCCCAGGGGGAGAGGTTTGCTCCTTCCCCGCTCCCCCGCCGCCCACCCCACCAGGCTCGAACGGGTAGGGCACTGAAGGAGTGAAAGTGAGGGGTCGGAATGCGCACCGGGGGCGGCGAGAGCCGGGAGAAATGAAATAACAGGGTGAGGGGGCACCCCCTCCAGGTGGGGTGTGTTGACACGCCTTTCTGCAAGAGAAGTGGGAGGCTAGGAGGGGATGAAGTGAGGAAGAATAGAGAACTGTTTGAAGGGGCAGGCACGACCCAGTCCCCAGATCCCAGCCTGTCCTCCTCTCCCGTGGGGCGGGGCGTGGGGTGTGGCGCTAGGTTAGAGAGGTGCGGCCCTGGAGGGGGGGGTGAGCTGTGGCGCTAAGCCGGGGCCTAGCGGCACCTCCCTCTTCAGTGCCAAGGCTGGGAGGATGACAGATTCAATTAAAGCGCCCAAGCCAAGCAGACACCTCAGGTCTCCCAGGAGGTGTGGCTGGGGATTCCTGGCACCCAGCCCTTTGCCCTCTGTCTACCAGCTACCAACTGGGCACAGTCATTCCACAAGCAGTTCTTTCTCCCACATGCCCAGCTTGGGGGGGGAGGTGCATTTCAGGGGCTGTTCCACTCAGCCCAGGGATGGGAAAGAGGTGGCTTCTCTTCAGTTGTGGTTGCCCAGCAACCTTTGTATAAGGCTACTCCTCTCTGTGTTGAGGAAACTGAGGTACCTGTTTGACTTCCTCTCTGCTAGAGCAGGGTGTGTTGTGGAGGAACTGGTCAGTGCCCTAGGGAGGCACTACTTCAGAGTAGGGCTGGAAACCTGGGCGAAGCTCAAGGACAGAGGCCCCAGTGTGCCTGTGCAGCTGCTCCAGGCCTGGCACTGGTGGCCCCCTCCTCAAAGCCTGTGGAGAAAACAGTAGACTTTGGGCTTGGGGATAGAGAGGCAAACCTGGGGTGGTGGCTGGGAGCTAGGCCTGGTCTAACCCGTTTTCCTGCTCCCAGTGCCCCAGGCAGAGGCTCCTGCCCACCTGAGTGCCAGGGCCAGGGAGGGGCCAGAGTGACCCATCACTCCCATGGGAACCGAGTGGGGCTGGTGGTATTCCTGATGATTCAGGGAGGCTGTGCCCATTCTTACTGGGGTGCTCAAGCACCAGCTCTTACCTATCTGCCTTACTGCTAGGCTTGGAAGGGAGTGTCTGGGGAGGGGGTGGCACAGGCAAGGCCAAGGAAGTAGGGTGAGGTGAGGAGGGACCCTCAAGGCCCCATGCCATCCAAAGGCCTCCAAGCTCGTTTCCCTAATGGACCTAGTTACTGTTTGTGGAACTGGGAGGTGCCTGGCGACATAGGGAGTGAGTCTCTCCCCTCAGGGAGTTCCAGGGACCAGGGACCCCAGTGGTTTGATATTTTGCCAAGTACCCCATGCCTTCCTGTGTCCACCACACTCCCCTCTCACTGCCAAGATGTGTGCATTCTTATGCTAAGGAAATTAGGGGAAACTCCTGCCTACTTCTCTGAGTTTCTTTCTCCATTCAGATGTTTCTCCCATCCCCACACCACTCAGTACCACCATGGAGAGCAGTAAGACCAACACTTTGATGATAACTAGCAAGGCAGGTGGGGATTACAAGGGACCCAGCATCTGCTTCTCTGCTCATAGAAGGATCAGGGAAGTAAGAGGCACAGCCATCTTGTCTGGGCACTATGCCCACTACTTTTCCCAGCATCATCATCACCTGGGGCGTTGGCGTCCAGGTTGAGGAGGGAGGTGTATAGAGACAGAAGTTTTGGCTGGTTAGCGTGACACCACATGGAGCCTTGGTGTTGAGTCCCTTAGCTCCCTGATCTATTGTGTCACGTTATTGGGGACCTAATTGTCCGTGGCCTCAGGGTGGAGGTCAGTGGGACTCAAGGTACAGAGGCCAGTCATACTGTAGAGGGAGCGTGTGCCAGTGTGTGTGTGTATGGGAAGAGCAGGAAGAGAGCTTGAGATTGCTGGGGTCAACCAATACTGGCATGCCAGTCCAGCACACATATCACCTAGTTTTTCTATGTGTATGCCGCCTATGAGTGGGCGGTGGACATATTTGTGTGTGTGCCATAGAACTTGTGCATGTATATGCATGAAGCCTCCATACATGAGTCTGTGAGGGCAGGTCCTGTCCGACTCGCCTTTGGGGGCGGACTGGCAGCAGCAAGAAAGCATGCTGGGAGAGGCGATGGAGAGTGCGCATCCCTCGAAGGGATCCCTCCCACTTTCACACTTCCATTCCTTCTATCTTTCCTCCCCACTAGTGAATTATGGGGGATGGACAGAGGAAATCCGGGCCTGGGTCTGGGAGTCGCAGGGGCCTGCGCCGTTTCTGTGGTAACCAAAGCATACGTTCCCTTCTTCCCTCCACCCTTCTACCCCGCCTCTTTTTCTTCGGAGGCCGGCCGAGCTTCCCTGCGCCTTTGCTACCCTCTGGTGGCCACCATGAGAAGGGCAGAACAAGGAGTGGGTCTGGAAGGATAGTGGGGGGACTGCCAGCACTAGGGCCCTGGGGACAGAGACAGGGACTGAGAAGAGAGGAAGCTCAGAAGAAAAGCCGGGAGGCTCCGAGGACCCTGGGGAAGGTCTGCGGAGCGGTGAGGTGGAAAGTGGGTTGGCTTTGGGTTTGTTCTCTCTGACCCGCTTCCTCTCCCCACAGCCTGCGGCGAGAGGGCTACACGGTGCAGGTGAATGTGAACGATTATCTGGATATTTACTGCCCGCACTACAACAGCTCAGGGGTGGGCCCGGGGGCGGGGCCAGGGCCCGGAGGCGGGGCGGAGCAGTACGTGCTGTATATGGTGAGCCGGGCAGGCTACCGCACCTGCAACGCCACCCAAGGCTTCAAGCGCTGGGAGTGCAACCGACCGCACGCTCCCCACAGTCCCATCAAGTTCTCGGAGAAGTTCCAGCGCTACAGCGCCTTCTCTCTGGGCTACGAGTTCCACGCGGGCCACGAGTACTACTACATCTGTAAGTGACGGCCAGGCGGCGGACCAGGGCGGGACCTAAGAGTGCCAGGGAGTGGAGTCCCGAGGGGCCGGGGGCGGGCCAACGCTGCAAGGCACTAGGTCTCCGTCGCTTGGAGTGATACCTCGGGATGAGTGAGGCGTTGGGGCTGGGGACCTCAGGGTTCCAGCTCAGAGTCGTGAGGCTAAGAAAGAGGTTTAGTGGCACTCCAAACTTTGGGTCGCAGAGTCACTGTTTCTGTGAGGGACATTCCGGGGCCGGGACCTCAGGGGTCATTGTTTCTTGAGGGATGGGACCCAAGGGGCTTCTAGGGCTGACGGCGGAGCCACCACGACCAATGCGCAAAGGGTGGAGGAGGTACTGAAGGACACTGCCCAAGAGGGGCAGTTTGGAGGGGGTGAGAAAGAGAGTTTCTGAGCGAGGAGGGCATGGGGTGTAAATCTGGAGAAAGCGACTCAGGCCCAGTCTCCTCCCCAGCCACGCCCACCCACAATCTGCACTGGAAGTGTCTGAGGATGAAGGTGTTCGTCTGCTGCGCCTCCAGTGAGTATAATAGGCTCCCAGCCGCGACCCCATCCTCGGCTCCCCTGCTTTGGGGCTCCCCTGGCTTCCTGGGGGTGGGGGCGGAGGGCACAGGCGAGGGGGACTCGCTCCTCAGCTGTAACAGGGGGAGGGAATCCTGGCCCTGACTATCCCCTCCTCTCTCCCCCCCCCGCACCCCCCCCCGCAGCATCGCATTCCGGGGAGAAGCCGGTCCCCACTCTCCCCCAGTTCACCATGGGCCCCAATGTGAAGATCAACGTGCTGGGTGAGTCTGCGCAGCGCCCTCTGGTGGCCACTGCTGGAACCGCAGCCCCCTCCCCGGTGGCTGCTCATCTTGCATGTCTTTCCCGGGGGCACCGATCTTTACCACCCCCGTGGGTGGTCCACGTCCCCCGCTCCATTGCTGCTGCCGCTGCCGCGTGCCCCGCCCCAGCACGCAGCACAGCTCTCACCAGTCTGTCTATTCATCTATCCACAGAAGACTTTGAGGGAGAGAACCCCCAGGTGCCCAAGCTTGAGAAGAGCATCAGCGGGACCAGCCCCAAGCGGGAACACCTGCCCCTGGCAGTGGGCATCGCCTTCTTCCTTATGACACTCTTGGCCTCCTAGCTCTGCCCACTCCCTTGGCGGGGAGAGGTGGAGTGGGGCTGGGACAGAGCAGGGAGGCTTTGGCCTCTCCAAGGGAAGCCTAGCCTTGGGGCCTAGACCCCTCCTCCGATGGCTGGAACTGGGGTCTGCACCATACATCTGTGCCCACCCCTTCTGCCCCCTCCCCACCAAGTAGGGCACTGTAGTGGACCAGGCGCAGGGACAGCCAAGGGTTCCAAGTGGCCTTGTGGCTCTGGTAATGTTTGGTACCAAACCCGGGGGGCCATAAGGGGCAGTGCTCAGGACTCCCTGCCCCCTGGTACCTTTCTCTGACCCCTGGTGCCCTCCCCCCTTGAGAGAGACAAATGTGCCCCAGAGAGAGCAAATCGAAGTGTGGGAGACACCCCCAATCACTCTTTTCCAGGGGCAGAACATGGGGAGGGGACTGGATGGGCGAGGGGGTGGCACCGCCTGCTGCCCCCTTCCCCTGTTTACAGCAATAAGCACGTCCTCCTCCCCCTACTCCCACTCCCAGGATTGTGGTTTGGATTGAATCCAAGTTTACAAGTAGACACCCCTGGGGGGGCCGGCAGTGGACAAGGGTGACAAGGGGTGGGCATTGGGGTGCCAGGCAGGCATGTACAGACTCTATATCTCTATATATAATGTACAGATGGACAGAGTCCCTCCCCCTCCTTAACCCCCTGACCTTCCTTGACAACCCCTTCCAGCTTCAGACCCCTTCCCCACCAGGCTAGGCCCCCCACTGGGGGACCACCTGGCCCCTCTTTTGTCTTCTGTGAAGACAGGACCTATGCAACGCACAGACACTTTTGGAGACCGTGAGACAACAACGCCCCCTCCCCTCCAGCCCTGAGCGGGGACCCAGCTCCCAGGACCTTGCCCTGCCCATCCTCTGTGGTCCCCACCCATTCTCCTGGGCCTTTTTCAAGTGCTTTGGCTGTGACTTTCATACTCTGCTCTTAGTCTAAAAAAATAAACTGGAGATGAAAATAACTGAGTGTGTGTGATTTCCAGAGGCCATCACTCTTCTGTACATCGGTTAAATAAACCCCACAGGTCACAGGGCCTAGGGAGGGGACAGGACTCTAGGGCCAAAGGGTCAACTGAACACCTTGTTCTGTGGCTCATCTCCCCTAAGGAGGCAGCTCTGTGTGAAGGGAGCAACAAGGGCTTCCGAGCAGGGCATGGATGACTTTGGGCAACTCATTCAACCTCTCTGAGCCTCAAGTATCTCATCAGAAAATTTAGATTATAATACACTTCTCACAGGGCTGGTGTAAAGATTAAATGGCAGAGGGAGTATAAGGCTCAATCAGTGACGGTTTTCTCCTTTTCTTCCCATTCCATTCTGTAACCAGAAGTTCTTGACTGGAGTCTATGGATTTCAGGGGGGTGTGAACCTAGATAGGAAAAAATTATATCTTTATTTTCACTCGCCTGTAACTGAAATTTAACATTCTCCTACGTACTTGGGCAATAAGCCACAGTAGTGGGCTTCCCTGGTGGCTCAGTGGTTAAGAATCCACCTGCCAATGCAGGGGACACGGGTTCAAGCCCTGGTCGGGGAAGATCCCACATGCCGTGGAGCAACTAAGCCCGTGTGCCACAACTACTGAGCCTGCGCTGTAGAGCCCCTGAGCCACAACTACTGAGCCCACGTGCCACAACTACTGAAGCCCATGCACCTAGAGCCCCTGCTCTGCAACAAGAGAAGCCACCGCAATGAGAAGCCTACGCACCACAACGAAGAGTAGCCCCCGCTCACCGCAACTAGAGAAAGCCCACACGCAGCAACGAAGACCCAACGCAGCCAAAACTAAATAAATAAATAAAATTTTTTTTAAAAATGTGAAGGTAAAACAAAGAAGCTTTAAAAACAAAAAATAGCCACAGTAGTTTTAAGAGCGCCTGTGACTTTGTAACAGACACAGATGTGTTCAGACTGCGTTATAGTTTTTGAAAATATCTCAAAATATCATTTACTCTCATCACTACTTTGAAATAACCGCAGTTGTTAGATCTTGTTTTTAATGTGTTAATAAAGAAGCATATATATTGCTATACCAAAAAATGTAAATGTTCTGATAACTGTGTTTCAATATAATTGGTTTCCTTTATAATCCTTTGTAATTTTATTTTTTTCATTTAAAACATTATGGCCAAAAGGCTGAGAGTTTGCTGGTGTTGGAGCCGCACATAACTACAGCACCCTACATCCATCAGGAGAGTGAGGGGACAGAAGGCAAAAGACGGGACAGTGGCTGAAGCAGTCAAAAAGGTCACAGCCCCACCTAAGCCCAGTGAGGTCAGGGTTGTACAGGTGGGCACTTCAGGAGGGCGGTGAGGGGTTGCTGATAGGGGCCAAAATCTATCCAGGCTTCCCTTGCCCAGCCAGGCTCCCTGGCCCAGGAAGGGGGTGCATTTTTCCTCATTGCCAAGCAGTGACTCCAGCCCAACTAGGGCACTGTGTGGGCAGGCTGGGTCCTGGGTGAGTGCCCCTCCTGCGTGCCCTGTGGCTCTTGCCAGCTGCATTGTGAGTCTCTGAGCAGCAGGGGCTGTGTCTTCTCCCCCTCTGTACTCATAAAACATGGGAAACGGAATTTCGACTGGACAGCGGAGAGTGTGTAGGTTTCCCACTGGCAGCGCTGGGAGGAGTGGGGGTGGGAGGGCAGGTGGGGAGAGGATCAGGGGCAGCCAGTGCACTAGTCTGAGGCTCCCTACGTGGAGACAAGACTTGAAAAGGTAGGCTCATCGATCTAGTCATTCATGGATTCAATCGACATTTACTGAGCGCCTGCTGAGTGCCAGGCCCTAACCTGGGTACTGGGGATACAAAGAAGACAGTCTCTAGCCTCAGATAAGCTCATAATTTCGCATGTGCTGATATGTGACGAGGAATCAGTGACACACACATATAGGGCACTATAACCAGGTGTAACATGGGTAAATGCCAGGAAGCTATAGGAACATGGGGGAAAAAAATCACACTCTAGCCTGGGGACATAGGAGGAGGAGGTACTCATAACTGGGGCCCTACTAGGCAGTCTTGAGGGCCTTGAAGGCTGAGGAGTGTGGGCTTGTCCCATAAAGAAGTCTAGGCTGCAGGCTCCCTCCAACCCCAGGGCTACGTGGGGCAGGAGCTGGCCAGCTGGGATGGGGAGGATCTAGTGGGTTCAAAAATCCAAGAATGGGAAGGCTGCAAAAAGGCCAGGCATTTGGGAGCAGGAACTAGACCAAGCCAGCTTCCATTCACTGAGCGCCTACTACGTGCCAGGCACTGTGCCCAGTGCTTTACATACATTGTGTGCATCATGCCCTTGGAAGCCTTACTACCCCAACAGCACAGATAGGAAAACTTGAGGGTCTAAGAGGCTATGTCCCTCAAGGCTGACATTCAAAATGGGTCTGTCTGTGGCTGTACTCTGACCATTGGACCCTGCACCACCACCTGGAACCCTTTCCCACAAATTCTGATTGCCTCCTGTCATCCCCTCCATCAGAGTCACTCAGAGTTTTTGGAGAAAGACATCAAAGGACTTCAGCTCTGGATTGGGGTAGCCAGTCCAAACCCCACATTTTACATATGTGAAAACCGAGGCTCAAAGAGAGCAAGTGACCTGCCCTCAGTCACTTAGATGTCCATGGCAGAGCCAGGACTGGAACTCAGGTTTCCTGAGCCCCCATTTTTTCCTATCATGTTGTGATGCCCCAGAAGGGAAGATCTGCACCTTCCCAGGAATTGGAGACTGGTCTTTGAAACACCTTAATCCCCCACAAGCAGGGATTAAGGAGGAAGCACGACTCACTTCAAAGATCTCTTTTCATTTCCCCCGAGGCTGGGGCTTCAGGAAGTTCTGGGGTGCTGCTGGGATCCCCCTCAGGCAAGGCTTTAGTTCCCAGGGCACGTAAGATGGAGTGGGATGAGGGCTCAGCACTTAGATGCACAAATGACATGACCTTGAGCCCGCCTGGCACAGGGCTTCTGCCTTGTGGCACCAAGATCTGCATAGCCCAGGGTGTCCTGGCCAAGGCAGAGGTGAGATGATGCCAGTGGTGGGCCTGAGGGCAAGGGCTGGAGGTGCGAATGAGGGCAGGGGTGGCAGGAAGGAAGGAGGGGGGCCTACGATCCAGACTCAATACCTGCTGATGGAGAGGATAAAGCAGGGGAGGAGTGCACAGAACCAAATAGAACAGTTTGGGTTATGGGACTGAGCAAGATACTGGGGGGAGGGGGACAGAGGGCAACAGGACAACAGCAGGGCAAGGGAAAGCCAGGCTAAGCCACCTTCTTCCTGCTGCCACATCCCAGCACCTGGGATGCCCCTAGAATCTGCTGATGGCTGCCAGATGGTGCCCCAGGACCTGACATTCTGCTAGTGTCCTGTCCCCACCCCAAAGGACAGGGCCCTGAGGCCAGGGAAGTTCAATTCAGTGAGCTGTGCCAGCTCCAGACTGGCAAAGCCAGCTCCAGATGGCAGCGTGCCCACCCTGAGCAGGGTCCTCTTCCTCCTTGTTCTCTTGTTCTGGCCGCCTCCACAAGGGCCTCAAGAGGGGTCATATCAACACACACTGGAATTCCCAGAGGGTCCTCATAGGGACATCCCAGGACACAGCCAGACAGAGACTCTCACATGGCCCCTTCCTTCCTGCCCTCCCCAGGGTGAAAAACAGCAGCCACAACAAACAACTCAGCACAGATTTTGGCTGGTGGAGTGAAGTTCAGAGCCAGCCGCATCCTCCCCTTCTGGACACGAGGTCAGCAGGGCCGTTTGCAATCCAGGCTGGGTTCAAAGCCTTGTGCCCTGGGTTGGGGGCCTGCAAGGGTGGGTGCTGGCCCTTGAGGCAAGCAGAGGGCCGCGCTGGAGGATGCTTTAGGCTCAGCCTATTCTGGAGACTGAGGCAGAGTGGAGACATCCCAGTCCATCCTCCTTCTCAGAATTTCTCTGACCTCTTACCCCCTTCTCTCCCTCCCTTCAGTTCTAGATGCTATGGGGCTGAGAATGGACTTGGGCCAAGTCCACACCTGTCCAGCTTAGAGCTACTCAGCCCCAAAGCCTTACGCAGTCTCCCTTGCCATCCTTGTTCTGCCTTATTGGCAAACCCAGGAGCATGGGCTGAGCTGGGGGGACATGGGTCTTGGGTTAGATGTGGTGGTGCCATGGGCTGGGATGGGACAGAGATGGAAATGGAGGGACATGAGCTAGGACCAGGAGACATGGACTTGGATGGGGGGACACAGGTGTGGATGAAGCACATGAGCTGGGTGGGGGGGGCGAGGGCTAGCATGAGGGACAGAGGTGGGAAGTGGTGGGGACACATAGGCTGGGTAGCTCAGCCCCTGGATGACACACTGGCAAGTGTGGTGCTGACACAGGGAACGGCCCAGATGCGCTGGGGCCAGGCCAGCCAGGACACTTTGGGTCCAGAGCAGGAAGAGCAGCTGCAAGCAGAACCCAGCGATGCTGGCCTGAGATCTGAGCCGGGGAGGCCTGGCCTCTGGCTTAAACAGAGGTTGGGGGGCGTGGGGGCAGATACAGCCCCTCCTCCAGAGGGTCAGCGTCACACTCTTGCTTTCACCACAGCACCTGGCCAGGGTTAATTACAGGGCTGTCGCCAAGCCTGGCCAAAAGAGGGTGGACGAACCGGCCTGGGGACCTGCGAGAGCTCAACTCAAGTGGCTTGGGGTCCCCCAACCTGCCCCTGAGAGGCTGGTGTTGGCCAGGGGACGCTTCGGCTTCACATTCGCGCTCACGCACAATTTTGCACACTTCAGTTCACACCCGGTCATATAACCTCACAACCTTGCAACCCCACGCATTCAATCAAATTCCCTGCTCTGAGATGGGGTGGGGGGGGGAGAATGACAACCCTGAAGGGGCCTCAGAAAGGAAGGCAGGGGCTTTGTTTACACAGCTGAAGTGGAAGGGTCCTCCCTCGGCCAAGGGAGCAGCTCAGGCAGCACAGGCCCACCGGCGCCCCCCGCCCCTGCAGCCGCCCCGCGGGCAGGCCCCTGACACACACCACTTCGCCACTTCCACACATATTCCGGCGTGCATGCTCAACACACTTCAAAGCCACACTCCTACCCTTCACGGGCACCAGACACGCACAGGAAGGTCACACTGTCTAACACACTCAACAAACGAGAGCCCACACACAGGTGGAGGGGCTCATAGGCACCCAAGCCACACTTGCACCCAGGGTCACACAGGGTGACACACTTGAGGACTGGCATCCGACAGATGACAGTTGCCAACACAGACCATGCTGACAGTCCCAACTAAGCAAACAGTGTTTCGTGCAGGGAAGGGCAGCAGCCAAACCGGCTGGACAAAGTCTGGAGTCCGGGAAAATCTAGGGGAGGGAGAGGGTGGGGTGTGGGAGAGAGCAGTGCCACATTCACACCCTCTGGAACCTACAGGTTCCTAGGACCCCAAGGATATGCCCAGACACACTCACAGACACAGGGCGAGGCAGGGGCTTCTCACCCACGTCCATACATACACGGAGACATGAGTCCACACCGGCATTAGACACAGATGCCCACCGCAGTTCCTCCCAGGGGCCCTGAACAACCCTCCCACTCCTGCCGTACGCTGATCAATAAGGAGACAACAATGAAAGGGACCCCTCTCTGCACACCACGGACACTTCACACACACGCACCAGACCCTGAGCCTGGGGTAGGGACGCGGGGAGAGACCAACACAGCCTGCCCCGCTCTCTGTGGGCCATGTCCCCATACCTACCACCCCGGGCACCAGCACAGCCCACTCTGGGCACAGACCCCCCAGACCCTGCCCTGGGCCTGGAGGGTGATCCTGGCACCCCTCTGTGTCCCGAGGCCTGTCACCTGGGGGCTCTTCTAGGCCTGCCAGCACCTGGTCTGACCCCTAGAAAGAGCTCACAACGCGCCTTGGGAGCATTCTTCACTCCTTGAGGGCTAAGCACACCCCAGGCCCTATGCTAAGCCCTGGGTGTACAACCCAGAGGGAAAGGGCCACTTGGCTGGGCCTGTGGGCAGGGCCGTCAGGGAAGGCTTCTGGAGAGATGAGAGGCTTGAGGGATGGGTGGTAGATTGCCAGCTAGCGTGTGGGAGTTGGCTGGCGCACTAGGAGGGAAGACAGGCCCGGCAGAGGGGGCGGCTGACCAAAAGGGCAGAGGCTGTTATGTTTATGTTTCATAGCATAAGCAGTCACAAAAACATTCACACTCGCAGCAGAGCACACCCTTTTCACACAGTGCACCTTCATGCACACACACACCACCACCACCCCCTCGGGCACGAGTCTGCGGTCCCATTCCCTCCCGGGACTACCCTGCCGGCGCCGCTCCCACAGTCTCTGCGTGCATGGCGCCCCCTAGAGGTTCTCTCGCACATCTGCGCCCGGGCTGAGGGGCCGCCTGTCGTGCGTGGGTGTTCGCTGTGACACCCGCAGCGAAGGAGCTTCTTCTCCTGGGACAGGTGGCTGGGCAGCTGGGAGCATCGGAGCAGCCCGTGAGCCTCCCAGCGCTGGAGACAGCGGGGAAGCCAGGGAGACTGTGGCCGCCCGGGGCCTCAGAAGCGGCAGGTTCTCTTGTAGCCAAGAGCGCTTAAGCAGAGGCCTGAGTTAAAAATAGGCTGGATTTACTGCCAGGAGGTGGCAGGAGAGGAAGCGCTTTTCTGACAGTACTTATTCTGTCCTAAACACCTGGAGGCTCTGTGGGACACCCCCCCTGCGCCCCCTCCCACCCTTCTGGCCTGAGGAACCCAACCCAAGCGCTCAGTCTGCAGAGCGGGCAGCCAACATGCCCCTGTGGATGCTTGTGACCGTGACTTCATTTTTAGTCTCCTTTATTATCTTATTAAGCTATACTTTTAAAGGTGTGTGTGTGTGTGTGTGTGTGTGTGTGTGTGTGTGTGTGTGGTTCCATAAGATTACAAAATGTATCTTTAATTTATCATAGACTATCTTATTCAAGTAATATTATACCACTTATAGTGTAAGCACCTTACTTTGTCTATTTCCCACCTCCTAGCCTCTGTGCTATTGTTGTCCTGCATTTTATTTCTATATATCCCATAAATTCCACACACATTATTGTTTCAATCCCTCCACTATCATTTAAAGAGAATTTTAAAATAAGAAAATAGTCTTTATATTTACCCATATATTCACCATTTCTGGTGCTCTTCATTCCTTTGTGTAGATGGAGATTTCCATCTGGTATCATTTTTCTTCTGCTTGAAGGACTTTAAATCTTTTCTTTTTTTTTTTTTTTTAAAGAAAAATACATATTGCGCTTTTTTAAAAAAATTATTTATTTATTTATGGCTGTGTTGGGTCTTCGTTTCTGTGCGAGGGCTTTCTCTAGTTGCGACAAGTGGGGGCCACTCTTCAGCGCGGTGCGCGGGCCTCTCACTATTGCGGCCTCTCTTGTTGCGGAGCACAGGCTCCAGACGCGCAGGCTAGTAATTGTGGCTCACAGGCCTAGTTGCTCCGCGGCAATGTAGGATCTTCCCAGACCAGGGCTCGAACCCGTGTTCCCTGCATTGGCAGGCAGATTCTCAACCATTGCACCACCAGGGAAGCCCTAAATCTTTTCTTATAGTGCAGGTCTGCTGGTGATGAATTCCTTCAGCTTTTGAATGTCTGAAGCATCTCTATTTCATCTTCAGTTTAGAAAGACATCTCCACTGAATTCTAGGTTGACAGCTTTATCTTTTAGTACTTTAAAGGCGTTGCTCCACTGTCTTCAGGCTTGCATTGTTTCTGACGAGAAGTCTGCTTCTCTTTTTCCTCTTTACTTAACATGTTTTTTGCTCTGGCTGCTCTTAAGATTTCCTGTTCATCACTGATGTTCAGCAGTGATTAAGGCAGATTATGATGTGCTTTCATATTTCTTGTGGGTTTGTTGAGCTTCTTGGATATATACGTTTATAGTTTTTATCAAAAACACAAAGTCTTTTGGCCATTATTTCTTCACATATTTTTCTGTCACCCCTCTCCCCACCTTTCTGGTTCTCCAAACAGGTATATATGCTGCTTGATATGATTCCAGAGCTCACTGATTACTGCTACTACTACTACTACATCCTCCTCCTCTCCTTCTTTTTCTTCTTTTTTTTTCTCTCTGTGTTTCATTTTAGCTACTTTCTATTGCTAAATCTTCAAGTTCACCCAGTTGTTTTCTGCAGTGTCTAATCTGCTTTTAATCCCATCCAGTATATTTTTCATCCCAGGCAATTACAATTGAAAATTGTAATTTTCAATTCTAGAAGTTCAATTGATGTCTTATTTTATATCTTTCACATCTATCCTTATCATGTTCCTGTGTTTCTTTATCTTCCCGAACATATGGAATATATTTAATAATAGCTATTTAAAATCCTTTGTCTACTAATTCTATCATCTGTGTCATTTCTGGATCTGTTTTGATTGGTTGATTTTTCTCATTTTGGGTCGTATTTTCCTGCTTTTTTTCACGTGTGGTAGTTATTGGTTGGATGCCAGACCCTGTGAATTTTATGTTGTTTGGTGCTGGCCTTTTTTTTTTTAATTGCTTTGAATATTTTTGAGCCTTGTTCAGGGACACAGTTGAGTTACTTGGAAACAGATTGATCTTTTAAAACTTGCTTTTAAGTGCCATTTGGCAAGACCAAAACAGCCTTTCATTTAGGGCTAATTTGGTCTGGTCACTGAGGCAATACTCTTCTGAGGATGCTACTTGATGCCCATGTATCAGCCAGGAACAGGGAAAGTTTAATATAAAGAATTATTGGAACTTCCCTGGTGGTCCAGTGGTTAAGAATCCACCTTCCAATGCAGGGGACACTGGTTCGATCCCTGGTCAGGGAGCTAGGATCCCACATGCTGCAGGGCAACTAAGTCCGCGCACCACAGCTACTGAGCCCACGTGCTCTGGAGCTCGCACCACAACTAGAGAGAAGCCTGCGCATGGCAATGAAGAGCCCGTGCGCTGCGATGAAAGATCCCGCATGCCGCAACTAAGACCTGACGCAGCCAAAAATAAATAAATAATTTTTTTTAAAAAAAAAAGAATTATTAACCGTAACAAGAGATTGGTCAGTAAGAAATAAACAGAACTCTAAAGGCACATAAGAATAGCAGATATGAAGAGCAGCCACTACTTCTAGGGCTGAGAAGGACGAGCCCTCCCCCAGCTGCATCTGAGAAGCTGTGTATGCTACAGAAACCTGTGGAGAGAGCACACCAGAATCCAGAAGGAAAACTTCTTCCCCCTGCAATGTCTCTGCAGCATCCTCCTTTAACAAAGCCTAAAATCATGCCCATCATGTTTAGTGGTGATCATTTTGTACTGTATAGAAATATAAAATCGCTGTATTATGTACCAGGAACTAACTTAGTGTTGTAGGTCAATATACTTCAAAAACAAACAAACAAACTAGTAGAAAAAGAGATCAGATTTTTGGTTACCAGAGGTAGGGGTGAGGGGAGGGGGAATTGGATGAAGGCAGTCAAAAGTTACAAACTTCCAGTTATAAGATAAATAAGTCCTAAGGATGTAATGTAGAACATGATTAATCTAATTAACACTGCTGTGTGTTATACGTGAAAGTTGTTAAGAGAGTAAATCCTAAGAGTTCTCATCACAAGGAAAAATATTTATTCTTTTTCTTTTAGTTTGTATCTATATGAGATGATCGATGTTCACTAAACTTACTGTGGCAATCATTTCATAATGTATGTAAGTCAAATCATTATGCTGTATACCTTAAACTTATACAGTGCTGTATGTCAATTATATCTCAATAAAACTGGAAGAAAAAATAATTTTAAAATAACAAAAAATAGGGCTTCCCCGGTGGCACAGTGGTTGAGAATCTGCCTGCCAATGCAGGGGACACGGGTTCGAGCCCTGGTCTGGGAGGATCCCACATGCCGCGGAGCAACTAGGCCCGTGAGCCACAACTACTGAGCCTGCACGTCTGGAGCCCGTGCTCCGCAACAAGAGAGGCCGCGATGGTGAGAGGCCCGCACACCGCGATGAGGAGTGGCCCCCATTTGCCGCAACTAGGGAAGGCCCTCACACAGAAACGAAGACCCAACACAGCCATAAAATAAAAATAAATAAATAAATAAAAATTAAAGTCAAAGCCATTGTCTTAATAACAGGCTTTGAATTATTAAAAAAATAATAATAACAAAAAATATTTAAAGAGTTCATCTCCATTTTCACAGAGCAGGCAATGAGGAATCAATTTTTTTTTAATTAAATTTAATTTATTTATTTATTTTTGGCTGCGTTGGGTCTTCATTGCTGCGTGTGGGCTTTCTCTAGTTGCAGCAAGCAGGGGCTACTCTTCGTTGTGGTGCGTGGGCTTCTCATTGAGGTGGCTTCTCTTGTTGTGGAGCACGGGTTCTAGAGCACAGGCTCAATAGTTGTGGCTCACGGGCTTAGTTGCTCCGCAGCATGTGGGATCTTCCCGGACCAGGGCTAGAACTCGTGTCCCCTGCATTGGCAGGCGAATTCTTAACCACTGCGCCATCAAGGAAGCCCCTGAGGAATCAATTTAGAGCTGAGAGGCAATAAATTAATAACTGGCACAGAGTGATAACTGTTAGGAGGTCTTTCCACTTTGGCTGGTGGAACTATAACTGAGCAGGACCCTCTGGGGCCTTCCCAGGACAGACCCCCACCATGTCCTCCACCTGCCTCTTGTTTGTAGAAAAACTTCAGACTCCTAGGCCTTCCCCGAGTTCCAAAGAATAAATTTAATCAGAGAAGTGAGGAAATGTAGAAACAAAGGAAAACAGTCAAGTAAGACAAAATAATAATAGTTTAACCATTAAATAAAGTCAAGGACCTTTAGTTCCTCCTCAAGGGCTACAGACAATACTCTGAGCCGTACCCTTTGAGCTGTTTTGTAGATAATGAAATGCCCACAGGTGGAAGAAGTTAATTGTATGCTGCCCCAGACTGGTTGGAACCAGAAGGTTGATGATGTTGACTCTGGATTACCTCACCACCAACCAATCAGAAGAATGTCCACCAGCTGATCACATACCCTACAATCCCCCTCCCTCACCCTGTCTTTGAAAACCTTTCTCTGAATGCCACCCAGGAGGTCAGGTCTTTTAAGAACTAGCTGCCTGGACTCCTTGCTTGGCGCCCTGCAATAAAACCTCCACCTTCCTTCACCACAACTTGGTGTCAATAGATTGGCTTTACTTCGAGCGGGCAAGCAGACCCAAGTTTGGTTTGGTAACAGGAACACAAAGTATTCCTGGAGTCGTCTAAGCTCTGAGGAACGCCTCCTTTCCTATGGTTCTTCCCCTACATGTGTACACTGCTCAGCACACAACTGAAGACCTGGAGGGGATGCTCTGCAGATCTCCAGAATTCTCTCTCCATGCAACTCTCTCCTCTTCAGTGCCCTGACCTGTGAACTGCCCACCTCGGCCTCCCCAGACTCCCAGCTCCCTCTCCTCAACTCCAGGAGATCACCGGGCTCAGCCTGGGTGCCCCTCTCTACACCATGGCCTGGAAATTCTCTTCAGGCAGTAATCTTGGGAAATTTAGAGCTCACTTCATTTGTTTCCTCCCTCTCAGGGCTCGCTGTTCTGTTCTGCCTGTTGTCCAATGTCTGAATATCATTGTTTCATAGAGTCTGTCCATTTGTTCAGTTGTTTAATGCAGGAGGGTAGAGGATGGTCCCTATTACTCCATCATGGACAGAATCAGAAGTTGGCCTACGACTGGAAGAGACTTTCCTGCAAACATGACTTTGTTTGCTTTTTAAAAAGCCCTTGGGACTTCCATGGTGGTGCAGTGGTTAAGAATCCTCCTGCCAATGCAGGGGACACGGGTTCGAGGCCTGGTCTGGGAAGATGCCACATGCCGCGGAGCAACTAAGCCCGTGCGCCACAACTACTGAGCCTGCGTGCCACAACTACTGAAGCCCGTGTGCCTAGAGCCCATGCTCCGCAACGAGGGAAGATACCGCAATGAGAAACCCGTGCACCGCAACGAAGAGTAGCCCCCACTCTACGCAACTAGAGAAAGCCCGTGCGCAGCAATGAGGACCCAATGCAGCCAAAAATAATTAATTAATTAATTAATTAATTAATTAATTAATTAATTTAAAAAAAAAAGACCTGTTGGGTCTTCTTCAGTCTTTTAACCCTTTCTGGCTGCAATAACTAGCATAAACACTCCTGTGTATCACATACCTTTATATCCCTCTATTGAAAAGGGGGAAGCTTTATATTGTAATGTATATACCACCCCCTTTTAATTGTATATAATTAATTTTGTTTTATCACAGGAATGCATTACATAGTTTAGAAAGTCAAATAGGACTAAATAACTTTGATGAAAAACAATAGCCCCTGCCACATCCTTCCCCAACTCCCAATCCCCATTCCCAGAAGCAACCACACTCAAACTTTCTAGTTGCTTCTTCTGATATTTACCTTCATATTTCTAAACAATCTGATTTAGCTGGTACTGCTGTTTGTTATTTCTTTCTTTCTTTTTTTTTTTATTTTAGACTTTATCTATGACTTCCTCTTATGGAAGGTATTTAGTTCTCTATGTTCTACCCCTCAATGCACAAACACACACACTTTGCTTCTACCTTCCCAATACAGTCAAATCCAAATTTTTGGTAAATTCAATATTTAGCATTTAGATAGTTATGAAACTGTAATAATTATTCAGAATTGAGCCTTGTAATATACTATGATCCATTCTAGAATTTTCTTCAAAAACTTTTAATTTTCTTTGTAGTTAATAATTATCTGGAAAGACCAACAACCCAATAGAGAAATGGCCAAAGAACATGAATATTTCACAGAAAAGAAAGGCAAATGGCTCTTAAATGTTTAAAAAGTTGCTCAATCTCATACATAAGATAAATGAAAATTAAAACTACATTGAGGTAGCATTTCTCATTTATCAGCTTGGCAAAAATCCAAAAGTTTATAACACAGTCTGTTGATGAGGCTTCAGGGAACAGGCGTTTTCATATATTGCCAGTGGGAAGGCAAAACAGTGTAACTCACATGGAGCGGGATTTGGAGATATCAAGCAAAATTACAAATGCATTTACCCTTTAACCCAGCAGTCCCACTTCAGGAAATTTGTCCTGCAGCTATGTCTGCAGACATTTGAAACAAAGTATGTATACAGTTATTCACTGTGGCATTCATTTACAACAGTAAAGTATTGGGGAAAAAAGTGTCTTTCTATAGAGAGCTGGTCTAATAAACTACTGTACATCCATACAGTGGAACACTAAGCCACTTGACAAAAGAATGAGGAAACTCTCCGTGGAAAGATCTACACGATATAATGGAAAACGAAAACAGCAAAGTGTAGAACAATGTATATAGAATATTTTTTAAAATGAGATAGTATATTCATATTTACTCATACCTTATGGAAAAAACACTGGAATGTAACAATGTGAATATAGTTAACACTACTGAACTGTACACTTAAAAACGATTATGATGGGGGACTTCTCTGGCGGCCCAGTGATTAAGACTCTGCGCTTCAGTGCAGGGGGTACTGGTTTGATCCCTGGTTGGGGAACTAGGATCCCACATGCGGTGCAGTGCGGACAAAAAAAAAAAAAAATGTTATGGTGGTAAATTTTGTTATGTGTGTTTTACCACAATTTAAAAAAAAAAAAATCATTGGAAGTGTCCATAAGAAACTAACATAATATGGCTGCCTATTTGGGAGAAGGCAGGGTACATGGAGTCAATTATTTTGCTTTTTATATCATTTTGATGTTTCAACCATGTGAATGTATTACCAATTCAAAAATGAATTTAAATTTAAAATATTTCCTGGACTATTTTATTTATTTATTTTTGTTTTCTTTTCCTGATTACTAATTTGTTGGGGGGTTTTTTTGTTTTGTTTTTTGTTTTTTTTATTTTTTGGCTGTGTTGGGTCTTCGTTTCTGTGTGAGGGCTTTCTCTAGTTGCGGCAAGCGGGGACCACTCTTCATCATGGTGTGCGGGCCTCTCACTATCGTGGCCTCTCTTGTTGCGGAGCACAGGCTGCAGACGCGCAGGCTCAGTAGTTGTGGCTCACGGGTCTAGTTGCTCCGCGGCATGTGGGATCCTCCCAGACCAGGGCTCGAACCCGTGTCCCCTGCATTAGCAGGCAGATTCTCAACCACTGTGCCACCAGGGAAGCCCCCTGATTACTAATTTATCCCCAAACTCTCTGATGGATCCTTCCTCTCAATGTGGTCAAACTCATCAATAGCTTGGCAGTGCCCTTTTTCTTGGAGACAGTCTTCCTGGAGTCATTCACTCCTTTGCTCTAATCTGTGTTGGTTTGTCTTTAGTTCTGTTGCACAGCTGCCACCTTGGAGCTCCTCTTCATCAACAGTCTGGGAATTCCCTTCTCCTTTATCCTGTGTTAGAGCCCTGTTTCCTGGATCCCATGTCCCATTCTCTCTGTGTTTACTTCACCTTTGTGGACATATTTCCAAGAACTTCCTGAGAAACATTTGCTTTCTTTTGTGTGTTTGAGTGACTTGCAGTGCTCTTTATCCTAACCCCATCCTTAACTGCTACTTTGGTTGGGGTAGAATCATAGGTTGGAAAACATTTTCCCTCAGGACATCAAGGTCTCCTAGTTTCTAGCATTGCTACTGAGAAGTCTAAGACTGAACCAATTCCTGATCCTTTGTGTGAATGCAAATCTTTATCATTCTCATTCTAAAATTTTGGTTCTTAGAAAGTTTCTAGTATTATTTCTTTTTTTTTTAAGTGTATTTATCTTATTTTATTTTTGGCTGCATTGGGTCTTCATTGCTGCACACGGGGCTTTCTCTAGTTGCAGTGAGAGGGGACTACTCTTCCTTGCCATGCCCGGGTGGCTTCTCTTGTTGCGGAGCACAGACTCTAGGTGCACAGTCTTCAGTAGTTGTGGCTCACGGGTTCTAGAGCACAGACTCAGTAGTTGTGGCACTCAGGCTCAGTAGTTGTGGCTCACAGGCTCTAGAGCACAGGCTCAGTAGTTGTGGCACATGGGCTTAGTTGCTCTGCGGCATGTGGGATCTTCCCAGACCAGGGCTCGAACCTATGTCCCCTGCATTGGCAGGCAGATTCTCAACCACTGTGCCACCAGGGAAGCCCTCTAGTATTATTTCTTTGATAATTTCCTCCCATCTCCTTTCTCTTATTAGTTGGATGTTCAATCTCCTGGGTTGTTTCTCTAATTTTTATATTTCCTCCCCTATTCCCCAACACTTTGTTTTCTTCTACTTTCTTAGAGATTTCCTCAGCTAAACTTTTCATTCCTTTGGTTAATTGTTTTTACTAACGTATGTCTAATTTCTGATTAATTAAATGTCTAATTGCTTTTTAACATAATCTTTTTATTTCATGAATCCTCTTACCTCTCTAAAAATATCAGTTACCATTTTTTTTAAAGATTTCTTCTACTCCCTGCATTATTCCTATTTTCTTTGTGATTTCTTTCTCTCTATGTGCTTTATCTCTGTCTTTTTCCCATTGGAGCCTTCCTCAAATGCCTGTTGATCCTTGGCTATCCATTCATACTTCAGCATGAGGCACAAAAAAAGCTGTTGGGTAATTGTATGTACAAGCTGGGTTTGTGACTGTACTCTGATAGAATACTAGCTCTTCGAGGCAAAGATCTACCTCAGTTTTGTTTACAGATAGAGCCCAAGCACCTAGAAGATTGTCTGGCACATAGTAGATGCTCAACAAATATTTGTGGAAGGAAGGAAGGGAGAAAGAAACAGAGGGAAAATTGGAAGGAGTGAAGGTTGGAAGAAGTGAAGGATAGAAAGAAGAAGGGAGGAAAAAAAGTACATCTAGAGGCTTTCTCATCTTTTCTAAAGGTTAACCTTTTCTTTGGGACCATTCTCTGGGACTTTATCTAGAAAAGAGTCCTCTAATCTTGTTCCTGGGAGTGCAGCCCTAGATTTCAGGAAGCAGGTAGGGAAGGGGGCAGGAATTTCATCATTCAGCACACAGATTATTTTTATCTATACTCCTTTTACCTATTTTTGCCTGGTGTTCCTGGGGCTAGATTATTTTTTCAAATCCTACTATCTTCCTGGCATTATTCTCTACAGTAAGGAACAGAGTCCTTGCCACATGAAGCTTAAAATCTACTGGGAAGAAACATAAAATAAACAGAAAAGAATATATACATATTTAATAAATACATAAAATCTATTTTAAATATAAATATATATATATATGTGTGAATATAAATGTCAGGTAATGACAAGTGCTATGAGGAAAAGTAAAGCAAAATAAGAAGAGGAAGAGGGGACAGTTTGGCAACGAGGATGGGATGGTTGGGACTTCCAGCTTGCTCCAGAGACTGAAGCTGAGACCTCAGGACCACTGATGAAGCTGGCAAGGCCTCAGATGGAGTGGGAATAACAATCATGCCATGTTCACCTTGTATTCATCCAGTGGAGCCTTCTCTTTACCAGTGATAATAAGCATGGTGACCTGGGATGCCACAGTTTGAAGATAACAGAATCGCAAGATAAAGGAAGTTCCAAATCTTCACTTGGAGGAGAGTCACCTGCCGATCCGATGTCTGTTTTGGACTTTATATGAGTAAGAAATAAACATCTTTTGTATTATGTCAAAAAAAAGAAGATGACGAGGAACAGGAGTGCATGCATGTGACCTTCCTCGTGCAAGTTCTTGCGAGCTGGAGTCATCAGAAAAGACCTCTCAATGCAGGGGACATGTGACTGACTAAGTGTATATCTTGGGGAAAAGTTTTGCAGCCTGACGTTCAAAGTGCAAATTCTCTGAGGCTAAAGCAAGCTGGGGAGGTCAAAGAGCATCAAGAAGGCCGGTGTGGCTGGACAGGGGTAAGTAAGGAGAAAAATGGTTTGAGATAAGGTGGGGGAGGGAGCCAGGGGCCAGATAATGAAGGGCTTGGTAGACCACAGTGAGCACCTGAATTCCATTGTGTGACTGGGAGCCACTGGAGGGTTTGGCCAGGGGAGCCCAGGATAAAATTTACACTTAAAAGGATCTCTTGGCTATCTTGTAAAGAATAGGATTATAGGGGTGAGAGTGGAAGCTGGGAGACTGGAGGGAAAGCTGTTGCCTAGATCCAGGTGAGGGGAGGTGATGGTGGCTCGGCCCAAGTGGTCGAGGTGGAGGTGGTAAGCTGGGGTCAGCTTCAGGATGTACCGGAAGGCAGACCTGACAAGATGTGATGAGGACTGGATGACGGTTGAGAGATAGGACAGTCAAGGATGACTCCCATTTTGCTCTGTTTTGTTTTGGTTTTTCTTGGCAATTAGGTGGTGCCATTTGCTGAGGTGGGAGTCACTAGCGGGAGGAATGGGTTTGGGGGTGGAAATCAAGAGTGCATTTTGGCCATCCCAAGAGTGTGGGATGCCAATTAGACTTCCTGGTGGAGATGTCACATAAGCAGTAGATCTGTGAGTGTGATGTTTAGGGCAAGGGATGGCTTAGATATAAACCCCGGGGTTTCACTGCCGGGGGCCAGGGGGTTCAATCCTTGGTCTGGGAACTAAGATCTCGCATGCCACGGCGCACGTATGAGCCGGGAGCCTGATGAGATCTCTTAGGGCGTTCATTCACTCAGGGCAGTGGGGAGGTTTCCTATGGGGTAGGGTTTACAGGGGTGTAATTGCTTCACTTCTGGGGATCCGGGAAAGTCCTGGGGGCCTAACTGCCCCAGACCCCCCTTTCCTAACCCCATCTCCATTTCCAGCCCTGGGCCAGATCTTGCCTTGAGAGATGCCCTACTCTTCCAAAATCCTTTGGCAAGAGTCCATTCTGCAGGCACCCAACTTAGAGCTTCTTCCTTTCTCAAAAAATCAGTTTCCACTCCCCAACCTGCTGCCCGTCTTCCAAAATGTGTTAAACCTCTCATCTTTGGAGGAGCTATATTATTATTATATAATGATTCACAGTCATTCTAGTGTAGTTTTAAGAAATAGACATGTGTGATTAACCCCTCCTGTTTCCCCAAGTCTTTAAAAGGGCAGAATTTGTGCATCAGCACGGAAAAAGCTGAGGATTCAAAGTCAGACAGACCTGAGTTCAGGCCCCAGCTCCACGATTTTCAGGTTTGCAAGCCTGGAAAGGCTTTTAAACCCCTCCATCCCCACTGTGGGATGGAGATGATACCTACTCCTTGGTTATCATTAGGAGAGGCTAGTTCCTTCACTCTCCCCACCCCCTTATAAAACCAACTCCCCAGAATTCATATAAACTAGAATGGGAATAAAAATAGTAAAAGGGGTGGGACTTCCCTGGTGGCGCAGTGCTTAGGAATCTGCCTGACAATGCAGGGGACACGGGTTCGAGCCCTGGTCCGGGAAGATCCCACATGCCGTGGAGCAACGAAGCCCGTGCGCCACAGCTACTGAGCTCATGTGCCACAGCTACTGAAGCCCATGCGCCTAGAGCCCGTGCTCCGCAACAAGAGAAGTCACCGCAATGAGAAGCCCGTGCACCACAACGAAGAGTAGCCCCCACTCACCGCAGCTAGAGAAAGCCTGCGCACGGCAGCGAAGGCCCAAAGCAGCCAAAAATAAAATAAATAAATATTGAAAAAAAAAAAAATAGTAAAAGGGGTAATGAGAAAAAAGAGGCAGCCAGCCTATTGGGGTGAAGGTCCACCCCCTAGCTCAGGTATATTCACAGCTATAACCCTTCATGCTCATCAGTCACTTCCTTCTATCCTGGGAACGAAATGTGCTTGACCATGGTGCATTTGTCTAACTTCGAAGCACAAACAAGGAAGTAACATTAATATGGTAATTGAGGTCCAAACCACAGAAGGAGCTGCATTTCCATTTGGTGATCATAAACCTATCTACCGCTCACCCACACTCCCAGATCCTCTGCATCTGGGAGAAGAAAACCCATGGAGATTGGATATCGGAAATGGCTGCTTAGTTATGCCTAACACCTTTTCCAAAAAGGACCATAGCTTCCTACAGTTGCTTCTCAAGCTTAAACCAAAAAAACTCCCAGAGGAGTACGGATGTCCTCGGTCCTGGCCAGCCCCAGCTCTCTATCACATGCCACGTATACACTGTGCGTCCCACACATGCTCTATCACAGGCGTTGTCAGAGAGGACTTCGCTCAGGGATGAGTTTCACAGTACTGCAAGGAACAATGCTAGAGTTACACACTAAAGCAAACAGCACTTTAGAAATTTCTAGAAGTTTAGAAACTTTCTTGTTCTTGTCTGAAAACCCATGTCTTTGCCATCCTGTTTTTAGGACTCAGGAAACAGGTCGTAACCCCTCCGTCCCCAAATCAATTCTGACAGTGGTGCTGTTCCTTTGGAGCATCACTCTCCGTAACAATAAGCGTGGGCACCTGCCACTGTGGGCCGGGCACTGACAGAGACCTAGGAAGCAGAAGTGTGGGGTTTGGGTTCAGTCCTGCACACTTGGGTCTCAAGGATGAGGCCACTGTGTGCCCGCTGGGCTGTACTGATGCCCCTCGGGCCTCTGAGGACACTAATTCCAGCCATGCGGGGTTAGCGTGAGGGCTAATATGGCAGGTTGTGTAACCCCACATGCCTGGTGCACCATAGATGCTCAACAAGTGGTCATGATAAGTAAAAGTGGTGCTGTTTCCTGGATGTTAAGCAAGTGTCAAAGTCATGAAGGGTTACAAGAGTTCAGAGGGTGGAGCTTACTAAATTGACCCAGGAGGCTTCACAAAGGAAAATGCACCTTGACATAGAGCTGTCAGATAAACTACAGAACCCCCAGTTGAATTGGAATTCCAGATAAGCAATGAATACTCTTTTTTAGCATACGTATGTCCCAAATATTCCATAGGACAATACTTATACTAAAATATTCTTCATTGCTTATATGAAATTCCTATTAAATTGGGCATGCCCCGTTTTTATCTGCTAAATCTGGTAAGCCTAATCTGGAAGAAAGGGTAGCATAGACAGGCTGGGAGAAGAGGATGGGGGACCCCCACAAGCTAAGTGGAAGAACTACCACACATGTGCGCTTACATCTGTCAGGCGTTGTGCTGGGCAATTTACAAGAGTATCCCAAACCCTTGTAAGGTATTTATTATTCCTTACGTTCTGCAGATGAGGGAACTGAGACTCAAGACTCAAGAACTGAGACTCAAGACCACTTAAATCCCCACCCCACACCCCACCCCCATCTGCCTGGCTCCTAAGCACCTGTCTCTTCCCAGGCACCACATCTTCCCAGGGGGCGGCCAGGAAGCAAAGGAAAAAAAGCGTGAATACCCACCTTCATGAGAGAGCCCACCCCAGGCATCTGTTCCAGTTCTGTTCCAAGACAGCCTCACTACTGAACACCAAGGAGCCTTCATCTTTTGCTTTTTGTAATTTTTTTTTTTTTTGAGAGCTGAATACAATAGCTAGACTTATAGACTGCCACTCCCTTTAACATTTCTATTTAACCAGGCTACATTTGGGGTGCCTTTCAATTATTCACACTAATCAAGTGTTTTTTCCATACCCAGTTTTGAGTTCCCCGTTATCCATCCCAGAAACCACTACAGGGAATGGTGCCCAGTTGCCAGAGTGTCACCATCCTTCATCAGTCAGATGCCAGGAAATTTCATAATAAAGACAAATTTACCACAGGCCATCTTGCCTTCCCACAAAAGCTGTCCCCAAACAAAGGATTTCCTAACAAGATAAACATTATGTATCAGAACTACAATAACATAATACCACATTTTCTTCAAATTAGATTTTGAATTCCACCAATTCCAAATTCAGCGCACTCAACACTCTAAATGAGGCAAACTTCAAAGAGTATTAAATAAAAATATCTTAAGGTGTGATGGCTTTTACCAAATTAGGTCTGTGCCAATGCAGAGTCTTTATTTTCTGCAAAGTAACCCTCTTTAAAAGAACAAAAACAAAAACACAGTTTAATTCAGCAAACATTGACTGAGAGCCCACTCTGGGCACAGAGCTGCAGGGAAGACGTTGAGAGCCAAGTCGGTTCTGGTCCTCAAAGGATGTGTGACGGGGAACGGACACTTATTCAGCTAAATTTCAGAAAGGAAGGAACAAAGTAAACATTGTAAAAGACAAAATGTCATGGGGGCCCAGAAGAGGGAGTGATTAATTCGCACCGTGGGGAGGTGGTACTGAGCCAGCTGGGAAGGATGACTAGGATTTTGACAGCTGGTGAAGGCATCCAGGCAGAGGAAACAGCTTAAGCAAAGGTAGAAGGCCATGATGTGTGGGAGTACTAATCATCATCATCTAATTGATCAAAATGTGTATTGCGACATTCTAATTATTATATGTTGTCAAATATTATCACACCTACTTGCTTTAGAAGTAAAAATCACATACCTGCATGATTACCCCTATAGGCCTTTAACTAATGATGTATATATGTATGGTGGTTTTTAAAAAGATGCCAATTTCCCAGACAAAACCACCTTCCCAGGTCCCACGGCCCTTTACACACATTCCAACACGAGGAACACACACCCTGACCAACAACAAGACTCCTTTCTTGCCCCTGATTCTCGTCGTCTCCTCAGCATCACTATTTCTAAACTCCCTCATTAACACATACTCCAGGCCACACATGCACACATAGTACCAAGTCCCCATACGCAGTGCCAGACAGGAAACACATTTGGAGGATTTTAAACAATTTTAAAATGTGCCTTCAAATTTTACAACTTGCTGTACTTGCCCGAGGGAGGAACCAAGCCCCTTGTATAAATATCACCCCAAACAGGCCTGCTCTACATGCCACCCAGCTCGGGGATCTTGGTTTTTCTGTGTGAGGCTCAGGGTGGGTTTGGGGGTTTTGTTTATTTTGATTTTGTTTTTTTTTTTTTCATTTCATCTGTGTCTACTGTGGTCACTGGCTTTTTCAGTCATGTTTATTTTATAGGCATTCCCGGTAGCCAGTGGGAGAGAAGGAGCAGTCCTTGTTCCTCAGAGCACCAGCCACACAAGCAGCCCAGGACAAAACCATGTATCAGGCTCCGGGTGGACCTATGAGGAAACTTCTCAAGGACATAGTTTCCTGCCATGAATCGGACAGTTCCTAGAGCGAGCCTGGCTGTGGGCAAAGGAAAGGACCTCATAGCAGGGACTGGGGCACCCAGAGGATGCTGGCTGAGACAGGCCCCTCTCAGTGCCCCAGCCCCTGGCCCAGTGCCTTTACCCACAGGGGACCCTCAGGAAGCCACCCCAGCTGCTTCATCCACTGTCCCTGTCACTGGTTCACAAACTGGAGTCTCCAGTTAACCTTTGTTGTTTGTTAGCTGTATTTTTTTTGTATCGCCTTTAGAGAAATATAATTTGCACACAATAATATTCACACATTTTAAGTGTATAGGTTCATGACGACTTTCTCGACAAATGTATTCACCCCTGTAATCACCACCCCTGTCAAGATAAAGAATATTGCCATCTCCCAAGAGAGTTCCTTCACGCCCCCTTCCAGCCAGTACCCCCATCCCCATCCCCACCCCCTATCCCAGGCAACCACTGAGCTGTTTTCTGTCCCTGGAGATTAGAGCTACTGGTCCTAAAATCAATTAAACTCTTCTGGCGGGGCACTGTCGCTGGCTGGTACCCTGCCCTTCTCCACTCCTACAGAGGATCCAGGTGTTTCAAATGACATAGGGGATTTTTTTTCTTTTCTTTTTCTTTTTTGGAAGAAGAAAGAGGAGAGAGTTCTGCTGAAACAGGAGTCTGGGAAGAGATGGGGACTAGGCAGTGGGGGAGGTCTTGGGTCTGTCCTTGGCCTGGTAGAAGGGTGGGGGCAGAAGGCGGATAACTGGCTTTGATAAGGGCCTTGGGGCCTCAGGGCTGATTTGGGCCTTTGGTGACTGAGCACAGCCCAGGGATGGAGAGAGGGCCCACTCCCAACCTGCCTTGCCAGGGGCCCGGCTCCGCCTGGTGCTGGTGATCGGCCGCTGTGTCCTTGGCCCCTCACCATTATCCTTGGCTGTCCTCGCCTGGGGCAAGGCCGGTCTCTTTGCCCAAGCTTTCTGCTGGGGATTCAGCTGGGCTGCTGTGGCAGGAGGGGCTGAGGCAGGTCACCCACCTGAGCCTTGTGTGTGCACTGGGGTTGGCAATCACCAAGCAGCCAGGAGAGAACACCTCACAGAAGTGCCCTTGCCGGAGGCGCTGTGGAAGCTCCCCAAAGGCTCCGTGGCAAAGCTGCCATCCTCAGAGAGGACTAGAGGTCCCAGTACAGTACAGCAAGGTGGCAAATATGCACACCCATCCTCAGCCCAGCCCCGGGGGAAGCCTGTCAGGCCTCATAGAGAGAAGCAGCTGCAAATGAAAACTGAAGAGCTGACCCACCAAACCACATCATGTGGAGACACCAGTGGCCTTTCTCAGGGACCTTCCTCCCCTCCCCCGACCGAGGTCACACAGGAGAGTAGAGGGAGATGCCTGCCGCCCCACTCCCACCAGCAGAAAAACACTGCACCCAGCAGAACAGCTGCAGCGCTCAGCGCGCACAGACACGATGATGAACCCACTTGAGACACCCTATGGGGACCATCAGCAATATTTGAGGGGGACTTGGCAGGGGGCTGGAGGTCCTATGTCAGCAGGTGGGAGCCAGAGCCAGTTGTATTGGAATTCATTACTGTTACTGTGAGCCCTCTGCAATAAAAATCATAATAATTACCATCATAATAGCTAATCCTGAGGTCTTTCCATATGCCAGACACTAGCCAGCTTTTCTAAGTACTTATCTCATTTAATCCTCTTCGTGATCCTTTGGGTGGGCCCTGTTATTTTCATCTTCATTGCATAAATGAGAAAACTGAGGCTCCGGATAGGATTTGCCCAGCGTCACATCCTAATAGGCGATGGAGTTGGGATTTGAATCTCTGCAGTCTGTCTCCAAAGCCCAAGCTCTTAGCCTGGGTGAGGCCTGGGAACGGGTTCTCTAGTGACTTCCTTCCAGTACCTCTCAGCCCTCCTCCCACCATCATCTCCCTACCTGCCTCCACTCAGAAACAGCTGCTCCTCCTTTCACCAAGATGGACTCCTACCCTCCAGCCTGAAGCCCATCTCGACACGTCCTTCCTGGGGCCTGCTTCCTCAGTTTCCCCTCTGTATCTCCAGACTCTTTCCAGTAGTTTTCTCCTCTTAACCTATAACTGGGCCCAGATTTCTCCATCCAAAAGAATCCTTCCCTCCATTCGGCAAACTTCTCAAGCTACCAAGCTCCCTTAGTTGACATCTGCTTGTTTGCTTGCCCAGCTTCCATTTCCCCTTCTGGGGACAGAAGTCCAGTTTTCCTGTGGGACCCCCCTCATCCTCAGTCCACCTCCCAGGTCCAGTAGTGAGCCAGTGTCCTGAGCCTGGCCAGTGCCAGCACAGCAGCCCCAGGCCACAAGGATTGGTCTGGGAATGGGCATGTGGTCCAAGGAAGGACAGTGCGAGTTCTCCTTGGGCTCTTGCTGAAACAGTAAAGATGCTCTCCCTCTGCTGGGATGACTAAAGCAATGGGATGCTTGCCTGAAGCCTGCATGTTGCCTCCCTGACAGATATAGCTGGGCCCCCTCACTCTTTCATGATTCCTGCCTGCCTCCCTGCAGGCACTGTTTGCAAACCAGCTCTCCACTCTCTCATGTCAGCTCCAGCACCTCAAACCCTAATTCTCTGCTCCATCTCCACACTTCTAACTCAAAGCACTGTCCTCAGGCCCAGGGGCCAAGAAGAAACTTCTTCTCAACCCATTCTCCAGGCTTTTTCTTTTTTTTTTTAAATAAATTTATTTTATTTATTTATTTATTTATTTTTGGCTGCATTGGGTCTTTGTTGCTGTGCGCAGGCTTTCTCTAGTTGCGGCAAGCAGGGGCTACTCTTCATTGTGGTGCGTAGGCTTCTCATTGCGGTGGCTTCTCTTGTTGTGGAGCACGGGCTCTAGGCATGTGGGCTTCAGTAGCTGTGGCGTGCAGGCTCAGTAGTTGTGGCGCACGGACTCAGTAGTTGTGGCACACGGGCTTAGTTGCTCCGCGGCATGTGGGATCTTCCCGGACCAGGGCTCGAACCCGTGTCCCCTGCATTGACAGATGGATTCTCAACCACTGCGCCACCAGGGAAGCCCTCTCCAGGCTTTTTCAAGCACTCTTTTTTTTTTTTTTTAATTTATTTATTTTTGGCTGCGTTGGGTCTTTGTTGCTGCGTGCGGGTTTTCTCTATTTGTGGCGAGTGGGGGCTACTCTTCTTTGAGGTGTGTGGGCTTTTCATTGTGGTGGCTTCTCCTGTTGCAGAGCACGGGCTCTAGGCACGTGGGCTTCAGTAGTTGTGGCACACAGGCTCAGTAGTTGTGGCTCACGGGCTCTAGAGCGCAGGCTCAGTGGTTGTGGCACACGGGCTTAGTTGCTCCGCAGCATGTGGGCTCATCCCAGGCCAGGGCTCGAACCCATGTCCCCTGCATTGGCAGGCGGATTCTCAACCACTGTGCCACCAGGGAAGCCCTCTCCAGGCTTTTTCAAGCACTTTTAAACTTAACCTGCTGAAACAGAACTCCCTGTCCTTCCCCCAAAATACACATCTGCAACTGACCCTTCTGGTCTCCCAGGCTTTAGACCTTGGTATCATCACCGACTCTCTCTGTACCCGTCCAGGTCCTGGCTTGCCAGTGACAGAAACTGACTCCAGGTCACTTAAAGCAGAAAAATGATTTATTGGAAGGAATTCCAGTAGTTCACACAACAGATGGAAAGGCTGGGAACCTGCCTTGGGAGATGGGCAAGGACCAAGGTGCATGGGGCAGCCAGAACTTCAGCCAGGATCACAGGAAGAGTCTAGGGAGAAATGAATTCTAACTCCCCACATCTCTGAGTCCTTCCTTTGTAGTAAGAGCCCTGGGTGGAAGCACCTGACTGACTGAGCTCTAGCAGAAAGGCCTGGGAGAGCAAGGCTTTTATCTGGAGGCTTTCATGGCCCTGCCTCCCACCTGGGTTCCAGAAGGTCAACTAACAGCACCATCTTTCTCCCACATCCAAACAGCTGCTGCATCCTGTAGAGATCATCTCCAGAATGGCCTTGCATCACTCTGCACCCCCAGTGGCTTGCACTAGTTGCTCCTTTCTAGGAACAGCTGGATAGTATGGTGCAGTGGTTAAATCAGGACCCTCGAGCCAGATAGCCTTGTTTCAGATTCCAGCTTCACAGCTTTACCAGCTGTGTGACCTCAGGGAAGTTATGAACTTCTCTGTGCTTTCACTTTGCTCATCTGTAAACTGAGGATGATAATACTACCTATCTCGTATGGTGACTGTGAACAGTAAGTGCTTAATGTACACAAAGTGCTTCAAATGAGCCTGGAATGGAGAACGTGTTCTATAAACGCGAGCTAATGTTATTATTCCCAGGGCAACCTGCCCATTATCCACTCTCAAGTCTCCAAACCTCCCCTCTCTCTCTGCCTCCCCTCAGCCTAGGGTTCCCCAATGAAATACAACCCCCTCGGCTTGTCTCTGAGGCCATTCTGGGTTGGCCTGCTCCAGCCCAATCTGGAATGTCCTCAGCCCATGTAAAAGCAGTTTCCCTGTAAGCCACATCTCCAAAGGGCCTCCTCCAGGATATCTATCCCAACACCTCCCCACATGGGGACTCGTGCCCACGTCAGGAGCTCTTTCTTCCGAGTCACAAAGCACTGGGAGCCCATCTCCCCGAGGTATTTACCACATTCCGCCTGCATTCCAGCTATTTGTACACTCCTGCCCCTCCTCCCTCTCTGCGTGGTTCCAGCCCCCTCCCTGTGCCCAGCCCCAAGCTGTGTCGCCCTTTCATGCTGTGTGCCCTTCCACCCCCCCTTACTTCATCAATTCCTATTCCTCTTTAAGACCCAGCTTGGGATCTCCAGGACCCAGCAGTGCCTGGCCCACAGTTAGTGGATGGAGAGGGTGATGGAGGGGACTAGATGGAGCCAGGGGGGCAATAAGGAACATGGAGGGGGTACAGATCCTCTCCCCATCTCCTTCCCCTCGCCCCTGCAGGTCAGGGGAGAAAGGCCTGCACCTTCCCTCTGGGCATGAAATGCCCTTACCCACCATCCCTACCTGGGGAACCCTCAAAAGGATTTCCCCCATTCATCTCTTCCCCCACTGCACCTCAGAGCTCTTGGCTGCCCTGTCCCTGGGGCATTTATCAAGTACTACGTGGAGGAACAAATATTTGTGTTCCTAAGGCTCCTCCTCCATCGCCTTCCCTGTATCCTGAAGACTCCCCCTCCTCATTCCCAGTGTCAGCACATTTACCCCCAGTCAGTCCAGGAGGTCAAGCCCAGGTAAAGAGAAATACACACCAGTCCTTACTGACAGTCTTCTCCCCCAGGCTTAGCCCCAGGCCCCTCACAGCTGCTATTTCCTTTGATCCATATAATAATTCCAGGAAGAAAGTAGCCTTGCCCCCATCTTACAGATGAAAACAGTGGAGGCTCTGCAACGAAAAATGCCTTTCCCAAGTTTCCATATCTGGGACTCAGACCCAGCTCTCACAGCACCACTCTCTCTCTTGCTCACAGGTTGCCTTATCGGGCCTTCCCTGCAGTGCCTAACAGAGTGCCTAGTAAACAAACTGACCTCAAAAAATGTTTGGTGAAGCGGAAAGTAAGCCATTATCCGGACATCTATTGCCTGCAGGGACAGGCCAGGGCAGGCTTCAGCGCTGGAAGACTGCATCTCACAAACCTGACCCACAAACCCCCTCAGGTCCCTCCCCTCCCACCTCCCCAGCCCCTCTCCTCCCTCTCCCTCAAGGGCTCTGGTGAGGGAAGGAACTGCCCCCTCTCCACCCCCTTCCTTTCCCTTCTCCATACACACTCCCCCATTTGCCCACAGCAAATTCAGCACTTTGGGCCCAGGTCTTTCCTTTATACCCAGGAGAGTTGGGCAGTGAGGTGTGGAAGGAATAAGGTGCTGTGGACCCAAGCCCCACCGAGGTTAACCGTCTGAGTCCTGAATACCATCATCTTTCCGAGCCTCAGTTTCCTCACCTAGTCAGTGGGGGCATAATTCCTGCTTTTGCCCACCTCAAAATGTGTAGGAGTCTATAAAGATGAAATAGTACGTGATAAAATACACAGCTGAAAACACTGGAAGAGCGTAAAATGTTACACAAATGTAAGGGATTCCGAGCTGGCCGTAACATGGGCATTAAACTGTAACCTCTGAAAGATATTTACCATAAAAAATTCCAGAGCCATGGGGAAAAGAACTGTGAATTGTGCTTGCTCCTGAGATTTAACTTCTTTGGGTGATTTTTTTTCTTTCTTCATTTGTGCTTCTCCAAGTTTTCTGCATTGATCATGTATTCCTTCTGTAATTAGGAAAAAAAAAAAGTTATGTAAAAGTAATGTCTCTGAAATAAAAGTGTCTAAATTCCTGCTTTTACACTACGTTATAGTGAAAGATTGGGGGGGGGCGGGACAGGGAAGTGGAAAAGAGGTTTATCAGCTGCATTGAGAGTAAATGTCTTCCTGCCCACCCTCACCCGGCTTTTCTACCCTGGAGGACCAGAGGACCAAGGCTGGGTAGCTGGGAAGGAAGGATTTCTCCCCAGTCAAAATCACAGGGAAAGGATTCCTGGCTCCCATCCCCAACTGCCTCCCTTAGACACCTCCACCTGGAAATTCCACTGATCCTTCAAATGCAACATGTCTGCGCAGGCCCTGTTCAGTGCTCATCCTGCTCCCAGTCTAACAAGACTCCTGTTTCTTTGGGGAACAGAGCAGATCCCATTTGAGGGAGGAGGGTCCCAGGACCAGCCCCAGCCCCAGCCCTCCACAACCGTCCTTTCTCCTGCACAAATGCTGCTGTAGCCATGGACACTGAACCAGTTCTGTCCCGAGAGTAAGTTGTCTAGGAAGCTGCTAGGAAAGATTTTCTTACCGGATAGAAAGAGACCCTTAGGAGGAGAAACCCTCTTGCTCCCACCCCTTCTTCCTGTGGCTCCTGCAGCTTGAATGTAGCTCTTGTACAATCAGTCATCTTGTAACCAGAGTCATGAGGACAGCAGAGCAGAGAGGCGGACAGCATTGGGTCTTTGACGACACTGTCGAGCTGCTGTCCCACATCAGAGGGCTTTGTGTTGGGGGAAACATAAAACCTCTTGCTTAAACCACTAGTAGTTGGGTATTCTGTTATTTGCAGCCAAAATCACTCCTAATTGATACAATGTCCAAAATTGTCCTCTTTATTTATCCTTCCTGGGTCTGTTCCTCACCTCCATTTCCTATATGTAAATGGCACTTCTGCCCACCAAGCCATCCCAGACTCCTCCCGGCCTCCTGCCCATGGCTCAGCTCTCATCCAACTCTGTCTAATCTGTCCTCTGCTCTCCCCACTCTGCTGCACCTCAGCTTCAGGCCCGTCTCACTCCCACCGGAACTCCTGCAGCTCAGGCCTAACCAGCCCCCTTACTTCTGAGCTCCCTCTTCTGCCCACATTCTGTTACCCTCAGTGATTTTTCTAAAATACAAATCTGATTATGTTTCCTACTTAAGCATCTATGGGCTACAGAATAACGTTCAAAATCCTGAGCATGGCAGTCAAGGCCCTTGGCAACATGGCCCCCAAACCTTCTGCTTTCATCTCTTGCCACTCCCCCAGACCCATTTTGTAATTTTAGCTACACCAGAGTATTCGCTGCACACACCCTAACCCCTCTACTTGTGTTTTTTTTCCCCTCATCCCTGAATATGAATGCCTACTTATCCTCCAAAACCCATTTCAAATATCTCCTCCTGAGTCAGCCATGTTGGCAGACTCAAAAGCAGGCAGAGGAAAAAACATATATATCCCCTCCTTTGTGAAGCATTCCTGACCCCAAATAAACATTCCTTCCTCTGTGAGCCCGCAGCCTGTTGTTCCATTTATACCACTATTATAATTCTTATTTTATATTCTCAGTACATATTTGCAAGCAGATTAGATTCCTTTAGGAGAAGGGTATATTTCAGAGCCCCCAGCACCTCCCAGTACAGTATTTGATATAAGTGATCAATGTTTGGTGGCATCATTAACAAACACCTTCTGGTGCTTTCTGTGCAGAAACCACGGTCCAATCCTTTTTTTTTTTTTTAATAAATTTATTTATTTTATTTATTTTTGTTTTTGGCTGCGTTGGGTCTTAGCTGCTGTGCGCGCGCGGGCTTTCTCTGGTTGCGGCAAGCGGGGGCTACTCTTCGTTGCGGTGCGCGGGCTTCTCATTGCGGTGGCTTCTCTTGTCGCAGAGGGCTTCTCATTGCGGTGGCTTCTCTTGTTGCGGAGCCCGTGCTCCACAACAAGAGAAGCCACCGCAATGAGAAGCCCTCGCACCGCAGCGAAGAGTAGCCCCCGCTCGCCGCAACTAGAGAAAGCCCGTGCTTAGCAATGAAGACCCAACGCAGCCAAAAATAAATAAATTAAAAATATATAGAGAGAGAAATATCTCATAAACAATCACAACAAATAAACTTCAAAAATATTTTTTAAAATATTGTTTACAAAGAGTTTATACATGAAAATATCTTCTGTCGTAAAGTTAAAGGGGAAAAAAGAATTACAAGATAGAAATGAGTCATATTTAACACAATATCTAAAAGCAAGCAAACAAAACCTTACAAACAAAAAGCTGGCAGGGAAGGGTTGAAGATGTTCACAGTAGCTGGTGGTTCCCCTTTATTCTCCTGTTCTCTTGTTCAACTTTTGAAAAATATACACGCATTACTAATAAAGTGGGAAACATACACTTCATTTTTCAAAATGACATAGGGAGAGGAGCAGAGACTGCTTCAAGCTCTGGATCACCTCCTCTGCGCCCTGCTTCATCCCAGTGCCCAGTGATGCCCTTAGAGGCTGTGCCAAGTTAGCTGTGTCCCAGGGCCTTGTGGTTCTGGCCTTCCCCACCCCAAACCACAGGGCGCTCAGCAAGGCAGTAGCAACCAAGTAGCTCTGCACGGTTCAGACTGGAAATGTTACCTCCAGGCCAACAGTGCCCCACAGGTGGACAGCACCTCCCTCCAGAGGCTGGGCCTCCCCCACGGCCCTCAGAGGGTTAATCCTGTCCCCGAGGAATTTCCAGAAAGGACTCACGAGGGGAATTTCCCAGACAGGCCGGCAGACAGACAGACACCTCAGACGGCTCCCGCCACTGAGCACAGATGTTTGCCTGAGGGTGGCGGTGCTGAGAGCCAACACAGGCGCACAACTTTGTGGTGAGAGGTAGCCCAAAGCAAGAACCAAGACAAGACCCGCCTGGGCAGGCTGGGGGCTGGGATGGGGGAGGGCATGGGGCTGAGCTGGTTTGCAGGCCGAGTCTCCGAGCCAAAGTCTCTTCTGCGGTCTCGGTCTGGGTCTCTCAGTACCTGCAGCTCTCCTGCCGGTCCACCAGGAGTCGCAGCGGCTCTCGGAGTATCCAGGCAGCGCGAGGGCGGTTGTGGGTCTGCAATCTCGGCTTTTCCTCGCAGCAAGTCTATTGTATAAATGGTGGCTTCTCTATTTCCCCTACTGGTCTGAGGGCTAATCAAGGGCAGGGATTTTATCCTAGACGCACCCTTACCTTCGGTGCCCATCACAACAGCTGGGGTCTAGAGGTGCCCCATTAGTTCGGACGAAAGACCCCCATACGCACAAATACTAGGATAGGAGAAGAGTGATTGAGCTCCAAGCTTTCAGAGAGAATGCTGGGGACAGTGCCAAGCTGGGGAAAGAGGGCTCCGCGTCCCGTTCGTGCCCAGAATTTCCCCCCACCTCTTCTCCACCCAGCTTGCTCCAGCCCTACATGCAGGCAGGGCGGGAACGGACATGGCCCCGCCGGGCTGGGCCGAGCGAGCCCGAACCTGCCCGGCCAGAGCGGCGCAGCCCAGGGGACCCCACACGTTCCCGCCCAGAAATCCCGGCGGTCAGAGAAACGGCGGAACGTGCCCCAAACTGTCTCCTCCAGGGGGCAATCCTGGGCCACCCTCTCTGAAGAACTACCATCACCCCTTCCTTCTCTAACCCTTCTGGTTTCTTTTCAGAGCAGTACGTACCGCAGAAGTGACACTGAACAGTGATTTCACTCACTCAACAAAGATTTCTTGACCACCTACTACGCGTGCTAGGTGCTGTGCCAGGCGCTGGCAATACAGCAGTGAACCAGCAAAACTCCCTGCCCTCGTGGGACTTCGATTCTATGGGACACGAGCAGAGGGATGGGGTAATCTCGCCTGGGACACGTGGGTGGCCGACACCCAGGTGCCCTCCTAGGTGAGCAAAACGCGCGTGAGGCGCCGCCCTGGGGCTGGTTCGGCGGGTAGACTTCGGCCCCGGCGGGAAGGGCGGGCTGCACCTCGGGTAAACGCGGGGCCGGGCACGTCTCCTGGGGGCAGGTGCGCGCGAGGGGGTGGTGGTAGGGGCCGTGCGCAACGCCTGGCCGGGACCCGGCCGCGGGGTTACCGAGCCAAGCCCCTAGTTCGCGCGGGGTAAATATTTATCCTACGCGCGGCGGAATCTGGCTGAGTCGAGCCTCTAGCAACTTGCGCCCCCCACGGGGTAGGGCCGGCCCGGGCCCTCCCCCGCCCCAGGCTCCTCCCCGGCGGGGCCAGCGCCGGACTAGCCGCTGCGTTCCAGCGCCGGACTAGCCGCTGCGTTCCGGCCCCGCGTAATTACAGGGGCTGCGGCCAGGCCTGGCCGTAAAAGAGGAGGATGAAACAGCCTGGGAACCGGGGAAGCTGGGCTCGAGCCTCTAGGGGGCCCCGGGTCTGCGGCTTCCCGCGTTGCTCAGCCGCTTGGAAGGGCTGGCCAGGGGTGTGCACAGACTAGCAAAATCAACTCCGGACGGGCATGCAAACAGCCACACAATTACACACATGAATCACCAAATGCACGCAGTCATACAGCATTAGGACTTCCAGCTCCAGATACAGACACACACACACACACACACACACACACACACACACACACGAACCTGATCAGACACCTGCCCGCCCTCTCCGCCCCGAGATCTGGGAGGCAGACACCCACCCGCCAGCCCCTGCCCCAGACGGTGCAGATCCCGGCGGGGAGAGGAGCCCCGAGAGGCGAATTCCAGCGGGTTTGTTTACACTGCTCGGGGTGCGGGGTAGCGAGCTGGATACTGGGGCCTGACTGACTGGGAGACCCAGCCCAAACTGGGCCAGACCCAGTCACCCAGTCTGGGACGCTGCACAAAAACCCCCTCCCCACCTTCAACCCCCAGCCCCCAGACGTTGCTCGCCTGTGCATGTTTCCCCTCCTCTTCACACGCTGTTCACAAACATTAGCATACGTACGTCAAAGTTTCACACGCTTCCCCACACGCGGCTGTGATACTACTCACAAATGCTTTCACACTTGCGCGCCATCACACGTATTTACACATGCCAGATGCACATCTGTGGTTACAGTTTGTCACCCTTCAGGCCCAGATTCTCACAGTCCATATTCAAAGCCTGTTCGCACGGTACACACGTGTTAGCACACACTCACACACAGGTCATTAGTGCCCTTTGGAGCCCTAGAAACAAGAGCGAACCCCCTCGCGGGCCCAGAATCCCGAGTGTTCCTCCCTCTCACAGGCACTGACGGACAGAGGCGCCCTAAGCCCCGGCCGCACACGTTACACACTTGATCACACACAGGGTTGCACTTTATTCCCGGCATCTAGGCGATGACACAATCTCCCGAACAAAGACAACATTGACAAACCCAACAAAAACAAACAGCAGCGTGTGTGGGGAGGGGCAGCCGAGCGCAGAGTCCAGGAAGGGGGTGGGTAGGAGGAGAGTGTGGAAACGCGGGCGCCCGAGCCTGGGTGTGCAAGGCTCGGGAAAGGTGCGGGACCTATCAACAACCTCGCACCCTTCAAGATCGGCGCAGGGCGCCCGCCAGCCGGGTCCGGCACCCGCTGGTTAGCAGACCCGCACGTGGAGTTCGTTCCCTTCTCCCGCACGAGACTGCGCGGGGGACACAGACCCACCACCCCGCACAGGCCCACAAAGCTGCACGCGGATCCACGAGTGAGCAAACACACAGCGCTGAGCAGATTTGTCGGGCGGAGGTGCGCGCTTTGCTCCCCTCTCCTCCCCTCCCCTCCCCCCCTGCCCTCCCCTCCTCCACCTCCCCAGCCCCCAGGCCCAGGGCAGCCGCGCGCCGGGCGGGGCGGGGGCGGGGGCGGGGCGGGGTGTCGGGCGGCGCCGGCCCAAAAGGCGGAGTCGCGAGGCGGAGGGCCCAGAGCTGTGAGCACTGTGCTGAGTGCGCCGCGGAGAAAGCCTGCGGGAACCCAGACCCGGAGGAGCCCCTCGTCCCCGCCCGGCCTGGCCCGGCCCCGCGCTATGGAGTTCCTCTGGGCCCCTCTCTTGGGTCTGTGCTGCAGTCTGGCCGCTGCTGACCGCCACACCGTCTTCTGGAACAGTTCAAACCCCAAGTAAGCCCCGAGTCTCCGGCCGACAGCCTGGGCGCCCGCTTGGCACTGCTCCCCCCTCCAGGTTAACTGTCCCGGCTAGCCCCTAACCTGAGTCTCGGGGAGGTGACCGGAGGCGGGAGGGATCCCATAGACTTTCTTCTCCCCCATAGCTGGGAGTACCCCACCCCAGGGCAGGACCCTGCCCGCGTCTGCTTGCACAGGCACTGTCTCTGCCCCTCTTTTCCTTCCCTCTGGCACCCCTGTTACTCCGAAGTGAGGGACCCGCGTTGAACAGTTCCTGCCCTTAGCAGGGGCCACTCTCTCTGGCCGCCAAGGCTCTTGTTCTAGGCCCTTCCACTGAGAAAGCCTCTGTGCCTCTCCTTGTGTGTTACTTGGGCATCTGCCCACACTGACAGGTCTTGACATCCGGAGTAAGCAGAATGCTTATTGTAATCCTGGAAGGACCCTTCAGGAGGGACCTGGGCTGCCAGCATTAAGTGTTCATTCTGTATTTAAGGTCACCCTGGAAAGCCCTCCCCCCTCAAGAGTCTTTTGAGGTGGCATGAATGAGGCACATGCTGTGTGTGGGTAGGCTTGAGGGTATCTGAGGTTCAGGTAGTAAAACTGAAGAGAAGGGGAGAGGGAGGTCGTGGGAAAGGTTCCAGAGGACAGGAAGGGGTTAAAAGGGTTACAAAGGGCTCTGGGCAGGAAGGAGTTAATTTCTCCGGGGCAGGTTTAGGGCTGTGAGGCAAATGGTACAGGGAGGGAGAAGCTCCATCGGACCCTTTGTTCTTTGTTCTTGAGTTTTCTGAAGTTATGGGAACAATATTTGCAGGAAAACGGGAGAGGGGGGTAAGGTGGAGTAAGGAGAGGAGGGCTGGACACCTTGGGGTCGGGGGGAAAAACACTTCACTCAGCCCAGCCACCCGCAGCCCTAGCAGGCCTACCCTCCACTCCCTTTGAGAAATAGACTGTGCCAGTTTCCTCTTGACCCTGTGGCAGCATTGCCTGGTATGGGGTCTGTCGTCTGTGGCGAGTTGGGCAGGGAGGGAACAGCCAGCTGCCAACCCCAGAGGGCAATGCCCTCTTGCCCACTGGCCGCCTGACAGGGCAGTGCAGTCAGCCCTCCCCCACCTCACTCCTTGCTGTCTGTTCTTTGCTTCTTTGACCCAATCTTGTCCTAGAGGGAGAGAGCAAAGTCCCTGTTTATGCCCGTGCCAGGTGTTGGCTGAAGGAGGAGGAGGGGACAGGAAGCCATGAGTAGGGAGGGGGGGACCCTGGCCTTTTCCGTTCCCAAGCTCCCAGGTTTCCTCTCTTTCAGGAAGGAGCCTCTTCCTTGCCCCCCCTCCCCGCCTTCCCTGACGCCGCTGCCCCCCTTTCCCAGATGGAGAGCAAGAGTCAAGGGAGTGCTAAGTGGAGCAGATTGTACCCCCAGGAGGGGGGTGATGGGCGCACCCACCAAGCACAGCTTCTGCCCTGTCCATCTGGACACACACACACACACACACACACACACACACTCTACCATACCCAGGACTAAACAGAAAGCCAGCCCAGAGTGGAGGCCACAAGCAGCCAAGCCAGGCCCAGCTTGAGGGCAAAGACGAGGTGGTAATGAGCTGGGTGGGTATGAGGCTGGCATGGGTGACTCAGGGCAGTGGGCATCAGCCCTGGGATCTCCAGGCCCCAGGCAGGGGGCAGCATGGGAAGAAGGGCAGTGCCACTGTGAGCTGCACCCTGGCCTCCTTGGTGCTAGAGGGGCAGGTACCCCACCCATCCAGACCTGTCGGCTCCCTTTGCCTGGAGGACAGTGCCCAGAGCAAGTGGGCACTGGGCTATCCTGGGGTCCTGGGGGCTGTCCACATTTGACAAGGGAAATTTTCACAGGGTCTCATGAATGCCGGGGTGGGTGGCAGAGGTAGATGAAGAATGAGTCAGTGCCCGTCACGGGAATGGAGGAAAGACGCCAGACCCAGAGCTGAAATACCTGTTCTGAAATGGCTTCTATGTTTATCTCTCCAGAGAGGAATTTTAAAAGCCTCTCTCTGCTCCTCCTCCCTCCCTCTCTCTCTCTCCCTCTCTCCCTCTCTCTCTCTCTCTCTCTCTCTCTCTCTCTCTCTCTCTCTCTTTTCCCCAGGGTGGGGGAGGGGCCTTGGTAAGCCCAGCTGGAGCACTGGCATGCTCCTGCAAAGCCAGGCCTCTCAAGGGTCATGCTGACTGGGCAGTGGGTGCCCACCTCAGAGGCCTCTTGGCCTAACCCCTGCCCCTCTCCCCACCACCCATGCCCCTGGCTTTGGTTTGAAGCAAGTTGGCAGCCAACTCTGCTGAGTCTCTAGCTGGCAGTGCTTGGGGGAATTCAGAGAAGCTGACCGGCTTGGAGAGGGAGGTGGGGAGGCACTTTTTCCCCTACTAGGGCCCCACCTAGACTGGAGCCAGGTGTCTAGAGCTGGGGGGGAGGGGTCAGTGGGCAGTCCGGCTGGAGCCTTTGGAGCCTGGGGGGAATGGGCTGGGGGAGGGGAGCTGGCTCCACCTTGGGAAGAAGGAGAGGAGAGGCCTTCTCAGATCTGAGAACTCCAGCATTTCTGGAGCTCATTTCACGAGAGGTGAAAGTATGGCTTTTGGAGCTAAAGGGACAGAGAGGTTTTGGGGTGCTTTGAGAGAAGTGGACAAGGAGAGCTGAGCATAGATTTGAGTAGCTAGAAGGGGAGATTTGAGGGGACTGGACGAATTGATTAAAGCAATTTAACTCAAAAGGACTGGACATTATCTGTGGGCATGGATGTCCTGGGTGTTGGGGGAAAAGTGAAGTTGAACAATGTGAGATATACTCAGTGGGTCAAGGGGAAAAATGAGAGGAGTAAGAGAAGTGAAGACAGATTGTTGGATGCCGAGTACTAGCATGGGAAAGAAAAAGGGTGATGTGGATCTTGATTATAGAATGGGCCAGTAGGGTCTCAGATTGAGGTCTAATAGCAGTTAAAGGAGCAAGTGGTAGAATAGAGTTGGGGAAATATTTATAGGTAGAAGAGTGAGCAGAGGAAATATTTAGAAGCCCATCCTTGGGTAAATATCAGGGAGGTTATGGGAAGTGCCTTGGTACCTGAAAGATACTAAGTGGATGCTATTTAGAGGATTAGTGGCAGACGGTGGTGGGAATGTTTGGAGATGGTGGAAAGATATTTAAGAGATCAAGATCAGTAAATTAAATACTGGAAGTTAAGATTTTTAAAAAATCTTTGGTGGGGGCGGTGGTCCAGTATGAAATGTGAGGGGTCATGTAAACATTTGGAAGCTCAAGGCTCTGGCCTGGCTTCCGAGTGACCACCTGCTTTCTCTACCTCTGCACATGCCCAGGTTTCGGAGTGAGGACTACACAGTACACGTGCAGTTAAATGACTACCTGGACATCATCTGTCCTCATTATGAGGATGACTCTGTGGCAGACGCTGCCATGGAGCGGTACACACTGTACCTGGTGGAGCATGAGCAGTACCAACTGTGCCAACCCCAATCCAAGGACCAGGTCCGCTGGCAGTGCAACCAGCCCAGTGCCAGGCATGGCCCAGAGAAGCTGTCTGAGAAGTTCCAGCGCTTCACACCCTTTACCCTGGGCAAGGAGTTCAAAGAGGGACACAGCTACTACTACATCTGTGAGTGCCCGGGAGGCATGCACACAGGTGCACACACTGGGGGACGCACCTGGCATGATGTACATGCTTCGGTACATGCTTAGTGGGAAGGCAAGCAGCAGACGGCCCCTTCCAATCCTGAAGTCTGTTTTTGTTCATTCCCATTACAAATGTGGAGTGAGCTTCTACTGTGTCCTGGGCACTCTGCTTGGCACTGTAGGCGCAGAGATAAATAAAACATTACAGAGTCTCTGTCCTCCAGGAACCTGGAAAGGGACATACATAGATTAACAGACCATTAGAACAGGATGATATGGTAGATATGAGCTCAGGGGCCCTGCGGAAATGACTTGAGTACCTGCTAGTCTGGGGTTGGGGGGCACCTCAGAGAAGGCTTCCTGGGGAAGATGACCCAAGAGTTTAGGACAGACAGAGGAGCTGGCCAAACAAGGGGACATGTGCAAAGGGAGCATGACATCTTCAGGGAACTTCATACGGTTCAGACTGACTGGAGCAGGAGGGACACTTGGAAGTGGGGAGATAGGAGCTTGGAGAAGTAGACAGGGCAGAGCATGGGGGCCTAAGAAGTGCTAAGGAGTTTGGACTTTATCCTGAGGGCAGTGGAGAGCCACTGGTGGATTTTACAAGTTGTGAGATCAGCTTTGTATAGAATGAATCCAGGCCTCACCCTGTCAGTGGGGCTTAGGCAGGGCGAGGACAAAGTGGCCGGGTAAGGGGAGCATATTGTGCAGGTTGCCCCCAGCTTCAGGCTGGGAGGAATGGAGGATGGGCTGTAGGGAGGGGACAGTGTCTATGTTCTTTTTACCACCACCTCCAAAGTCAGGGGTTATTCCCAAGAATGGGAGCTTGGACTGAACTTGGGGCAGAAAGTGGGCAAAAACTAAGGAAGGTGAGAATCAAAGATTAGAGGGAAGAGAGGGATTAAAATGAGTAGGGACCGAGAAAGCAGGGTCAGAGGCATTTACGCTTTTATTTTCTCCCAAAAAAGTTTCCTTCCTTATCACTCTCTGGACTTATTTTGTAGCCAAACCCATCCACCACCAGGAAGACCAGTGCTTGAGGTTGAAGGTGACCGTCAGTGGCAAAATCAGTGAGTGTCACAGCCTTGTGGGTCTCCTTGCTGCATCCCTATCCTGGGCCTGGTCTAGTGATGTGGGATGGTTGGGAAGTCCCACTGCCCAGCCCACCCAGCATTCCCACCCCTCTGCCTCCTTGGTGTACCAAGTACCTGACCTAAGACCACCCTTTCAGCTCACAGTCCTCAGGCCCATGCCAATGCACAGGAGAAGAGACTTCCAGCAGGTAGGTGGCTGGAGCAAATTGGGCCTGGGGCACAACAGGGGGTCTGCTTGAAGAGGTTGGGTACAGGAGGTGGCTCTTTTGCCAGGCAGGGGCAGGGGAAGCCTCGCTGGGCTGAGGGCCAGTGCCAATAGCGGGGGCCGCTCACCTTGGGGGCCTCTGCCCTCTCACCTTGCAGATGACCCAGAGGTGCAGGTTCTACATAGCATTGGTCACAGTGCCGCCCCCCGCCTCTTCCCACTCGCCTGGGCTGTGCTGCTCCTGCCATTCCTGCTGCTGCAAACCCCATGAAGGTGTATGCCGCACGCACTGTAAGAACTGGAACTGAGGGGGCAGGGCGGGCCTCCCTCACCTGCCTGGGGCCCCTCCCAAAGCCCTAGTCCTGGGAACCACTCCTACCACATGCACAAGCTGCCACCCAGCAGCCTCAAAACGGGTCAGTATTAAAGCTTTCAACCCAAAGGAGGTCAGCAAGCCTGACAGTGCCATCCTCGCCTCCACCTCAGAGGGATGGACAAAGAAGTGGAGACAGTCCTTTCCCCTCCATTCCTGCCCTTAAGCCAAAGAAACGAGCTGTGCGGACATGGCCTCTTAAGAAGGGCACTGTGGGAGCCGAGCTGAAAGGGGCTTGGGCTTACATGGATGGACACTGAGCTTGGCGAAGATGTCCCTCCCAGAGAGAGCCAGGATGGCTCTGAAGGAAAAGCAAGAGACAAGTTTCCTGCTTGGGAGCCAGGGACAGGAGAGGCAGCATGCTTGGGCTGACCCAGCATCTCCCCCAAGACTTTCCTCTGTGGAGGTGCCACGGAGAGGACTGTAGCCAGGCACTACATCCTCTCCCACCCTGGGGCATCACTCCACGGAGCTGCGCCAGCAGGGGGGCTGTGCCAACCTGTTCTTAGAGTGTAGCTGTAAGGGCAGTGCCCATGTGCACAGAGTCTGTGCCTAGACTGACTGTAGCCTGAAGGGCAGGGCCCATGAGTACAGAATCTGTATATGAACTAGATGTGTGTCTGCTGATTTCTACAACTGGAGTTTTTTTATACAATGTTCTTTGTCTCAAAATAAAGCAATGTGTTTGGTTTTTTGGACATGCTTTTCTGCCCTTCCATCCTAATTTATGACCATTGAGTCCCTGCTGCTGCTAGGCTCTGTGGTATATCAGTAGCAATTGGGTTTGAGTTTTTTCCCCTCTCTGAAAAGAATACATGCCCCTCACCAGCCCACAAGGGTGGGGTGTTTCCTCCTCTGAGGGTTGTCCAGGACAGGAGTGCTCCCCACAGCAGTCTCTCGGGTTCTAGACTGCACCCCACTCTGGAAGTTCCTCCTGTCCAACCTCCGCCCCACTCGCACCCTCTCAGCGCTGGGCTTTGGCGTACTGTTGAGGTACTCAGGCTCTTGGGTGAGTCAGGGCAGCCGCTCAGAACGCCTGCCAGCTGAGGCATGCGGCTCGCCCCACAGCCCCACCAGCAGAGATGTGTGGGAGGCTGGGAGGGAAAGTTCCCGGCAGCAAGTTGGTTGGACTAGGGGGGTCGGTGATATACGTTTGTCCAGTGGATTGGCCAAGTCAGGGAAAGCCGGCAATGTGGCTGAAGGGGGAGGGCATCTCACAAAGACTTGGTGATTCCTGGCAGTCCCTGTTACTTAGGGAAGAGGCCGGAAAGAGGCTTCAGCAAACAGCGAAAAATCTCCCAAACCCTGGGCAACTGAAGTTCTGAGCTGCGGCCCTCCGTGAAAGCGTGTTGAAGTCCGCGTAGCAAGCTTTTGAATTCTACCACGTAGGCTCGCGGCCTGTGGGAAAGTGAGTTGAGGCTGGGGGTCTGGGTGATCCAAGGAGTAAGCAGAGAGTGTGGAGCGGCTGATGCCGGGGACAAATCCGCGGAGCCTTAGGAAGGAGACCGGCCAGAAAACCGAGAGCAACAGGAAGACAGGCAACCCTGCGAGCCGACAGCGGGCCGGTAGGGTCGGGAAAGGCCCTCGGAGGGGCGGGACCTGAGCTCCGGCTTGACGTTCTAAGGGTGGGCCGGGTTCCGGTTCAGTTTCCGGGGGGACGGCCGAGCGCGCAGGGGCGGAGCCGGGGGCGCAAAGGGGCGGGGCTCCGGCGTCGCGGGCTCCGGATCCTGCTAGCTGGCCCCAGGCGCCGAGCTCGGGATCCGACTCGGGGAGGGATGGAGGCGGGCGGATTGGCCGACTCGCTTCTTTCCGGAGCTTGCGTGCTCTTCACCCTCGGCATGTTCTCCACCGGCCTGTGAGAGCGCGGGCGGGCTGGGCTGGGGCAGGACCAGGAAGTCAGGAAAGGAGAGAGAGGGGACAGAGACGTGGCCGCAGCCCCAGGCTGCATCTGGAACCTAGGGTCAAAGTGGAATCGGGTCGAGAGGGCCGGGGTACAACGGCAAGGCTGGTCAGTTTACCTGAGGGAGAAGGCCAGGGTGCTGAGGGTAGGGCCGGGGGTCTGCAGTTGTCCAGAAAGGATGACAGGCATCGGGTATTTCAACGCCCCAGCAGCCTGGTTCTCCCTTTCCACCTCTCCCCCCTGCCTTCGGGTCCCCGTTACAGCTCGGACCTCAAGCACATGCGGATGACCCGGAGTGTGGACAGTGTCCAGTTCCTGCCCTTTCTCACCACGGATGTCAAGTGAGAGGGGCGATGCCTGCGGCGGGAAAGGCTGTCTGAGGGAGGTTGGGGAGGGGTGAGGAGGAATATGGACGAGGCCCCTCGGGTCCCCCCGCTCACACTCAACCTCGCGGGCGAATGTCCCTCCCCTCCACCCTGCAGCAACCTGAGCTGGCTGAGTTATGGGGCCCTGAAGGGAAACTGGACGCTAATCGTCGTCAACGCCGTGGGTGCTGTGCTTCAGACCCTGTATATCTTGGTGTATCTGCACTACTGCCATCGGAAGGTAGAGCCCCTTCCTCTGCTGCATGCCCTGCCCTGCCTTGCTGGCAGGGCAAACATTGTTTCCTAGAAGACCGTAACAGGCTGGCACTGCCAACTTTTCCTGGAAGACCCCTCCAGCCTTGCAGTCCTCCTTCCGCCATGAAGCCAGCCTTCTGAGACTCACATATTGTCCCCCATTCTGGCAATGCTGGTAGCTCTGCCTAGCCTGATGGTGCCTTGCTGCCCAACAAACTGCGTGGAAAGGGATTTTGTCTCCATAGTTCCTTCAAAGTCAGTGCCAGTGGCTGAGAGAGATGATCCGCTCTGCTTCCCCATTCATACAAGCATTAAGCTCCTACTCTGCGTAGCAAGGTCACCAAAAAAAGATACCTTTCCCTCTCCTAGAAACCTCCAGGGTTGTGGGTGGATCAGACATGTGCTTAAGTCACTGGTGGGAAAGAGGATGTGACAAGTGCAATACTGGAGGCTTGGGCAAAGGTTGCCTCCCCAACTGGAGCATGGGAGAGGGCAGGATGAATTAATTCCAGCAGCAGAGTCAGAGAGGGCTCCTGGTACATCCAGAAGTAAGGCTACTCTCTCCTCTGCAGCATGCTGTGCTCCTTCAGACTGCAAGCCTGCTGGGGGTCCTTGTCCTGGGTTTTGGCTACTTTTGGCTCCTGGTGCCCGACACTGAGACCCGGCTTCAGCAGCTGGGCCTCTTCTGCAGTGTCTTCACCATCAGTATGTACCTCTCACCACTAGCTGACTTGGTGAGTGGGGGTGTCCAGGGAGGAAAGGGAGATAAGTCTCCCATAGCCAGAGACTGTAGCTTATACTCCAGAGGAAGGAAAGACCTAAATCCTGGAAGGAGACGGGGCAGTAGAGTTGGGTGAGTGGGGGGCAGGAGGGAAAGTTTGGGTAACAGAAGATCAGGGAGGACGTTTGACTTTTTTTCTGAGGAAATTCTTAGGCAAGGTGGGAGATTTACTATGTGCCTTGCTAAGAGTGTCTTTCATCCTTTCCCACAGGCCAAGGTCATTCGTACTAAATCGACCCAACGTCTCTCCTTTTCACTCACCATTGCCACCCTCCTCACCTCTGCCTCCTGGACGTTCTATGGGTTTCGACTAAAAGATCCCTACATTGTGGTAAGCAGAACAGGGGCAGGGTGACAGGTGTACGAGGTGGAAAATCAGCTCCTCTCCTCATAGCAGCCCTTGTGATTTCAGGTGCCCAACCTTCCAGGAATCTTCACCAGCTTCATTCGCTTCTGGCTTTTCTGGAAGTACCCCCAGGAGCAAGACAGGAACTATCAGCTTCTACAAACCTGAGGGAGTTCACCTGACCACTGGGCACCTTAATGCCAACCTACTACCAAAGAAATCTCCTTGTTTCAGCTCTTCCTGCTGGTCACCTCCACTGGTGAAGTGCGTTGTGGTAAAGGAAAAGAACTGCTTTGAGAATCCAGGGACTAAAGAAAGGGCTTTACTTAGAAGACTGGATGGAACCTGGGAGATGAATCACTTTTATTTTTTTTTCAAGATTTTATTTTTTAATTTTGGAGGTCGGGGTGAAATCTTCAGAATGTGCCTTAAAATAAACTGTTCCCTACCCCCTGCCCATCAAGGCTCGTTCTCTGTTCAGGGATAGTCAACCTGCCTGGTTTGGTGAAGGGTAGAGGGGAACTGTCTGATCCACAGTTACTCTTGGGCTGGTAGGGTTGGCTCAGAAAAGGTATCTGAAAGAAACAAGAAGTTGTAAAGACGTAGGAAGGCCTTAAAAAGAACAGAGCTTGGATGTTATGAAGAAGAATAGGCTTCAAGAAGTCCTTCCTAACAGGGCTAAAAAGACCAGGAAAGTGAAATGATTTTTCCATTCTGAGAGATTTTGAGAAGGGCGTCTTTGCCTCCTTCGGAACAAATAGGAGGAAGTACCAGCAGAATGCAAAGATAAAGGCTGAGAGAGCCTCAGGAAGGTGGCTTTTCTACCTCTCACTTCTCAACAGCTGGTACACAGAATCCCCAATTCCCATCATCCATACTCCATACTCAAACCAAAGATAGAAAATAAACTGGCGCTTTAATGGGGGAGGGGAGAGCAGGCTGTCCGTGCGGCAATGAGGTTAGGGTGTCAGAAGCGCATCCCCCTGCGGGCCAAGTCGGCTCGGGCCTCCTGGATCTGGCTCTGCAGCTCGCGGGCGGCGTCCTCGCAATCGTGAAAAGTGGCCACGCGATAGCCCACAGTACCCAGTGCATAGCAGCCGGCGGACACCAGCAAGTAGGCGGGCAGTGACCACAGGACCTCCCGGCAAGACGAGGGCAGCTCCAGGCCCAGGGCTCCCATGGTCAAAGCAGCCCAGGTGGAGCCCAGGAGCGCCAGCCCCCACAGCCACTGCGCTAATTTCGTCATGGTCACTGTGGGAAGAAGAAGCAGAGCTCGAGGTCCCTGACACCCCGCTACCCGCTCTTCATTTGAAACCCATTCCCTGTCCTTCTACCTCACCCCCACTCCGTACCACCTAACCTCAGGGCCGCTCCTCCGTCGCTCCCGCCCTCCGCTCTCAGCCCTCAGCCCTCCTTCTACACTTACCTCCACGGCCAGCGTCTTCCCTGCGCCGCACGGCTCCGACGTCAGCGTTCGGAATCCTCCACGGCTCGTGCTCCGCCGCCGCGCGGCCTTCTGGGAGTTGTAGTCCTCGAGAGGCGCCTGGCAGGCTCGTGGCCGCGGTCTTGACCTAGGCTGTGCTCAGACGGCTTCGCGCCGGCAGCTGCGACCTGGGCCCAGAGGGCTTTCGGTGCTGCTTCCCTCCCTAGAGACCCCGCTCCAAGCTGGCGTGGGGCTTGTAGACAGCCTGAGGACACCCTTAAGCCTTGCGACAAGATGGGAATGTAATATCGTTCCTCTTAAACTCACTTCTCCTGCACAAAAATTCCACTCATTCATTCATTCATTTATTCACTTATTTATTCTTTTATTCATTCATTCAGTGGAACGTTTCTTGAGCGTCACGACAGACTTTGGAGAAATAGAGATGTCAAGACACGGACCCTTCTGGGGTGGAAGGAGGAAAGCAGGAGTCAGGAAAGCAGATGCATTGACAACTAACAGGTGCCCTGAGATAGGTGCCCTGAGATAGGTGTTAGAACAGAGGTTGTCATATTTTAAAAGAGAAACTCAGAGGAGCAACCAGTAAGACTTGGAGCCAGAAGAAGAAGTGCTTCAGGAGGGTGTCTTTAAGGAAAAAAACTGTGGGGACAGAGGAATCACCTGATGTGTTTAAGGTATTAAGAGAAGGTGTATATGTCTTTCACAATTTGGGGGATGAATTCATAATAGGTATATAGAAAACCGAGTGAAAGGAAAGATCAGGCAATTATCAACTTCAGGGAAAACAAAGAGTTATAAAAGAAAGGAAGGAGAATTATAAAAGCCTGTCTGATAAAGGCCACTAAGAACATAACTGTAGTTGGATAGTTAGGTTTATTCACTTGCTGCTGCAAGAGAGAGCACACACCAGAGGAACTGTGGAGCCGCTCATCAAACAAAGGAAAAAGCCAAGTCATTACAGGAATTACAGGATACACGGGAAAGGGTTGAGTTCAGGTGGTATTTAAATGAAGCAGTATTTTGACAGGTTCAAGGTAAGCACAGATGTAAGTGAAGGAGTTAACAACAGCCTGGACTGAGAAGTGAACTGAGAATCCACTTGGAAACTACAAAGTTAACTAATTTTAGATAATTATGTAATAGATAACTACATAATTAAGATAATTGTACAATGTTATGTCCAAAACCCCAATATCTGAAGCCTTGCACCTAGGCTGGAAATTGAGGCTGTTTCTCTGTATCAAAGTAATCAACATGCGTTAAACCTCCAGCAACAGTGGGATGTTCCATTCTCACTGCTTGATTTCAAACAGAAAATCTGTGACTGTATGATTTTAGAGAACGAAGTTTCTCAGCCCCATGTCCCTGATGTTAATTAGTAAAACCCGTTTTTACAGATTCACAGAGTCTTAGCACAAACACTACATAACTCAGCTGTGTAGAATATTTTCACAGCCATAATAATGTAAACACTAAGTGTTGACTTAACTAAAATTTGGAATATATTTGAATTGAGAGGGTGGAGGAGGGGAGTATATGGGGAGAGTCAGGATTAGAGAGAACTGTATCCTCATTTTCCATGGCAGGCAGTCAATTGATTATATCTAAAATAGAAAAAAAAAAAAAAAGAAAGAAAGAAATAATAATATGAACATGTTATTTAGAAATATTGGGAATTCCTAGTGGTCCAGTGATCAGGACTCAGCGCTTTCACTGCTGTGGCCCAGGTTCAATCCCTGGTCGGGGAACTAAGATCCCAGAAGCCGTGCAGCACTGCTCAAGACAAAAACAAACAAACAAACAAAAAATATATAGAGGTAAGTACCCAAAAAAGCAGCCAAAAAACTTGAGAGTGGTTTATGGAGGAGTGTATGTGTAGGGAGAGGGTAGGAGAATGGAGCAGGGGACTGTTATTTTTCATTGAATGCCTTATAGAACTAGTTGGCCTTTTAAACTATGCAAATTCCTTTGTTAAAGTAAAAATTAAGGCAAAATTAAAATATTTTTAGAAACCTGCTATATGAGCTTCAAAGGCCCACCTCCACTCCTTTCCCCAAAATCCTACTGGTTACCCACTCAAGACCTCACTAGTCACAGCGACTTTCAACACAGTTCAGGGGCCAGGCATCAGCCTTGCAGATCCAGAAATTCTATCTTATTCACCCACAATAGATGTGGCCCTGAAAGATTGCCACTCCCCAGAAAATTCTGGGGGGAAAGATAACGAGAAGGGGCTTGCCCTGCAACACATAAAGACAGAAAATAAATTATAGTGTCATAATAATCAGCAGAAGATTAAACATTCATTGAAGGGCTATTATGTGTCATGCCCTTTGTGACACTGCATGTTTGATTTTCACAACAGGCTGCAGTAGGTACTTTTATATCCCCATGTATGAATGAGGAAACCAAAGCAGAGAGAAGGCAAAAGGTAAGTAACTTGCCCGAGGTCATGCAGGGTAGTAAGTAGCAGACTGTCCCATCTGACTCAAAGCTATATGCTTAGTAATTTCACTTTTCTGGGTTACTGGTATAGGAATGGGCAGATAGGGATCGTCATAGCAGCTGACATTCATTGATTGATTACTCTGTGCCAGGCACTGTAATGAGTACTTTATGTGCATAATCTAATTCAATCTTTACAGCCACCATATGAAGTAGGTACTATTATTATCTCCATTTCACAAATGAAGAAACAGGTATGCCCCAGATAGTCAGACTAGACTGCAGAGCCTGCAAACTTTGCCACTAAGGTATAGCATCTCCCTACCTAGATCGATGGAACAGAATAAAAAGTGAAGAAATAGATCAAACATACACCATTTCAGCATATGATAGAGATGGCATCTCCAGTGAGGAAAGATGGATTATTTGAAAAACATTTGCAACAAGCTTACCATTTGAAAAAGTAAATTAAGTTATATTTCAACCTCACATCTTATACTAAAATAAATTCCCAGTGCATTCAACAAAACTTCAGGTGAAAAGTGAAACCCTAAATACGCCATAAGAAAATGTGCGTACATATTTGTCTAATGTTCAGCTCAAGCATCATGTCCTCCAAGCAGCCTTCCTGGGCCTTGACCCTGTCTTGCAGGGTTGGATACCATCTTCCTCCTCTGAGCTCCCACAGGCTCTCTTTTATAGATGGCACTTACCATGTTGAGCTGTAAGTATTTTGTTTCCCTGCTTGGGCCACCCAGGACCATTGTAACTCCAGGACCAAGCACAGCGTGGGAAACCCAGAGGGCTTCTATAAATGTAAGATGAGGGGCAGGAGGAAGGACAGGTTAGCATTTGATGGTCTCCAGGGAAACTGACCCAGCTGTCCTGGTCCCAGGAAATATAACTACTCCAGAGACTCCCATCTACTGGACACAGGGTCTTTGGCTTTGGATAGCATTGGACGAAAGCCAGCAGATTCTTATGGTCCAACTCCTTTCTCTTCAATCTTTTTACAGACCGTTACCCTTCTGCAGCTACAGCAGGCCACAAGTACACATGATTATAGCAGGGTATGAAAGGCAGTACAGCTGGGGGGTTAAAAGTTTGGGCCTTAAGAGCCCCAGATGTCCTGAGGTTGGGTCCTGCCTCTTTCCTTTACTTAGCTATGTGACCTTGGGCAAGTAAATTAACCTCTCTGAGCTTCAGTTTTCTCACGTTTGTTGGAGTTTTCTCCTTTGGCAAGCTTTTTCTTCTTTTTTTTGGCTGTGTTGGGTCTTTGTTGCTGTGCGCAGGCTTTTTCTAGTTGCATCGAGCGGGGGCTACTCTTCGCTGCGGTGCATGGGCTTCTCATTGCAGTGGCTTCTCTTGTGGAGCACCACCTCTAGGCGCGCGGTGGCTCGTGGGCTTAGTTGCTCCGCGGCATGTGGGATCTTCCTGGACCAGGGCTTGAACCTGTGTTGCCTGCATTGGCAGGCAGATTCTTAACCACTGCGCCACCAGGGAAGTCCCACCTTTGGCAAGCTTTGGTCTCAGTGAGAGACAAATTCCAAATCTGGAGCCCTCTATTTATATATTTATTTATTTTATTTATTTATCGGCCGCACCTCGCAGCTTGCAGGATCTTAGTTCCCCGACCAGGGGTTGAGCCCAGGCCCTCGGCAGTGAGAGCACAGAGTCCTAACCACTAGACAACCAGGAAATTCCCGTGGAGCCCTTATTCTAAAGTGCACTAAAGATGGAAGAATATGCAAAATTACATACAACACAGAGGAAGGGATTGACTGTTTCAGGGAAGGCATGAGCCTCTATCAAATAGGTCCTAAAGCCCAAGGTGATACTGGAAAGATGAGTAAGAGAATTCAGGTGGCGGTTGAGGGCGGAGCTTGCAAAGCCAAGGGAAAGCCTGAACAAAGGCAGGGAGGCTTGAGAGTTCATTGTGAGTAATCCTCTGTGTCTGTCTCTGGCACAAAGACTGCTTCATGGCGGAGTGGCAGGAGGTGAGGCTGGAAAGGCCAGCCAGGGTCAGGCTACCTAAAAAAGACCCCTTAAAAGTATTTGTGTTGGGGCTTCCCTGGTGGCGCAGTGGTTGAGAATCTGCCTGCTTATGCAGGGGACATGGGTTCGAGCCCTGGTCTGGGAAGATCCCACATGCCGCGGAGCAACTAGGCCCCTGAGCCACAACTACTGAGCCTGCGCGGCTGGAGCCTGTGCTCCACAACAAGAGAGGCCGCGATAGTGAGAGGCCCGCGCACTGCGATGAAGAGTGGCCCCCGCTCCCTGCAACTAGAGAAAGCCCTCGCACAGAAACGAAGACCCACACAGCCAAAAATAATAATAAATAATAAATAATTAAAAAAAAAAAAAAAAACACCCTCACAGAAACATCCAGAGTGGGAATTCCTTGGTGGTCCAGTGGTTAGGACTCCACAGTTCCACTGCAGAGAGCATGGGTTCGATCCCTGGTCGGGGAACTAAGATCTTGCACGCCACATGGTGCGGCCAAAAAATAAAAAAAAGAAACATCCAGAGTAATAATGTTTGACCCAATATCCGGGCAATGTGGCCCAGCCAAGATGACACATAAAATTAACCACACAGAGTAAGAATATCAATCTCATATGGTTGATGTAAGTGTTGAAACTGAGAATATCTGTAAAGCACTAAGTTGGCTGGCAAGGTCATGGTTGTTATCACGTGGGAGAAGAAAATGACATTTGTCAAATGCCTAGTAGGTTGAGCGCTATGCTAGGCTCTTCCACGTTGTTATTTAATTCCAATCCTCTTTACCACAATTTGAGGCAAGTATTACTATCCTCATTTTACAGGTGATGAATTTAAGGTGCAGAGAGGTCACTCAGCTTGCCCAAGGACCCTCACCTGGTGTCAGAGCCAAAACTAGAACTCAGGTCTGTCTGATTTCAAGACCTGGGCTCCTTCCTACTGCCCCACATATGTCTAGAACCTGAAGCTGTCTGAGTCAGAAAAAGGCCCGGGTCACAGAGGCTGGAAATGAGGGCTGGAGGCCCAGAGCAGGAAGGGGAGGGATCTCCCTGGAGGGTTAGCCTAGGCCTTCACACACCGGTGTACATGCACCTCAGTCCCAGAAATTCCCTTGAAGCAGCCTGAGGTCAGCCCTCACAGCAACTCTTGGCCCAGAATGGGGGTGTGTGGGAGGTTTTTCTGTGGGGTCCTGACCTGTGCAGAAGGGAATCCCACTTTTCAGTCCCTTCTGTTAGTGCCTCAGCCTAAAAGTAGGGGAAACATGTCCAGCTTATTTGAGGTGAGTGGAATTCTCAGAGAAGGGCTCCTCAAAGACCATAAGGGCCATTTGGCTCAGGCCTCATTGTCACACAGGGCCTCAAATGTAGCCTTCTGAAGTTATCTCCAAGTGTGGTTTCATTCAGTCACACTGTCACTCTCCCACAGAACAGAAAGAAGGGATTTACAGTACAAATGATTTAACTTTTACTGTGGAATATTCAAATATATACAAAAGTAGAAAGAATCCTACAATGACTCTGATATGCCCATTATCATAGAACTTTACATTATAAAGTAGGGCCTGCAGTTCCCTGTGAAGGGAAACATTTCTAAAAATCCTGTAATGACCTTGCGACTAGCATGATTATATTGTATCATAATATTGTCTTAAAAAGTGTTAATTTGTCAAGTGTACACATTTCAAACATGTCTCAGTTTTTCTTCATTTTGAAATGCATCTGGAACCTCAGTAGACAGAAGGGACCTGGACTTCTCTCCACCTATCAGAGGACCTGTCTCCCAGGGGAGTGGCTGCTGAGAACTGTGGGCCCAGGTAGGAGAGTTGGAAGGAAGGAGGCCCACCCCGAGCCCCCAGGGACGCGGAGGCTGGGGTGGGAATAGCTGGCTCTTCGCGCGGCCCAGGGGAAGCAGGGGGCGGGGGCGGGGGCGGGGTGGGGGTGAGGGCAGCTCTAAAGCCTGCTTCCTGCCCCAGGGCAGGCAGTTCACACTTTGCCCTCCACCCCAGGTAATGCAGTGCCTAATTCTAGGGCCAACTAGGGGTCTTCTCTCTCTGCCAGGGCGGGAGCTCAACCAGATAGCATTTATAGTGCAATCTCTGGTGGCCAGCTTGCTCTCAGCCCTGAGGGGGTAGGGAGGTGAGATTTGGGAGCATGATCTTGGCCTTGCCCCCGGAGGAACTTCCAGCCTGCTGGGAGGGAGGAAAAGAATGTACTTGAGGTGAAGCAATTAAGTGCCACCAACTGTGCCCGCACAAGGGCTCTGGCTATAGTTTGCTTAGGAGATGGCTCTGTGAGTAACCCTAAGTCAAGTAGTGTGCACACGGCAGGCCAGTCCAGAGGTCCCTGAGGGCAGGGCCTCCAGCTTCCCATTCTTTCACGGTTCCCATAGCGCTCAGCGCTCGCTCAAGCTCACAATGAGCTTCAATACTTGCTTTTGACTGAAACTTTCCTCTTTGTATCTGTCTCTGTGTCTCTCAGCATCTCTGTCTCTACCAATCTCTGGCTTCTCTTGTTTCCCAACATCCTTCCCGAGCCCCTGGGGAGCAGAGCTGGGGGGCCGGGCAGTGGGAACGGGACAGCGTCCTGTTCTCACCAAGGACAATAAGGTCCGGAAAGGGCTGGAGCCAAGGCCTGGCGCAGACTCCCCCTCCCTGTCTGCCCTGCCCCCCCCCACCTTCTGGCATGCCCTAAACGCCAGGCATCCCCTCATGTCAGTGCCAGCCCAAGAGGAGTCCAGCCTCTGCCCGGGCAGGGGAGCCCCCTCATCTCACCTTCCCACCACCCTCTTTTTAGGTGGCATCACCTTCTGCCCCAAGAAGCACACCTCTGGGCCAGGAGCCCTCTCCCGCCAGCCTCCCCACTAGCATCCAAGGCCCCCTCCCCCTGTATTATTTACTCCTGTTTCTGGAGAAGGCAGCGGGCGCTGGCGGGTGTCAGGGCCACGTGTGAGGGAGCAGGAGGAAACATCTGGCTTCCCTCTGTCCTCCAGGGGCGGACCGCCCCTCTCTCCCCTAGGCCTCCAGCCTCCAGGGTGGTGCAGAGACCCAGGCATCCCGGGGCCGAGAGGTTAGCACCTTTGCCCTTCTCACCTTTGGGTCTCCAGAAGCCATGATGGCCTCACGCCCCCTTACTTAATGATGGTGTTTGGTGTCTGGGATACCCTTCCCAGGGTTAATTGGTAGGTCAGGTGGAGGCAGCCGGCAGCTAGGCACCCCAGGGATAGGCTGGGTGGAGAGCTGAGGTCAGCGCCAACCTGCCTGGTAAAGGCACCCATTCCCTGAGCAAGGGGCCATTATTCCTGGCCACATACTGTCCCTGATGCCTATGTAGTGGGTGGCAGCAGGTGCCCAGATCCCTGGACATCGTCCTGGCACCTGCTTGGGCTCTCCCCTGTCCTCCCCTAACCTGGCCCCACCCAAGCTCTTATCTTGGAAGGCATGGTGCCCTGAGGTGGCCAGATTCCCCAGCTGTGTCTATGCTCACCTGGGCTGGGACCTGGCCCTCTGCCCACTGCTCCCACTCCAGGTCAGGAGAAAGTCTAGGTTTGACAAAGCGAGACCTAGAACTAACCCAGCCTCCCCGGAGGTCCAGGACCCATTTTGGACAACCTTTCCTCTCCCCAAGGGTCCCACATACGGTAACCCCCCAACCATCACCAGGTAAGTTGGAGCCTAGAGCTACCATTCCCTCTCAGGAAGGCTCTGGTCTCCACTGAACTCTCTGCCTCCATTCCCAGACTGGAGGAGCAAGAAGACTTGATTCAGGCTTCAGCCCTTCCGAATGGGCCAGTCTTTCGGGTCCTCCAAGAGTTGGCTTCCACCGGAGAGACTCAGCAAGAACCCTGAGACCCAGCAGCAACCCTCCCAGCCTTCAGGGCCAACAGGCAGGGGAGTGTTGCGAGTCTCCTGGAGGAAGATGTGAGCTTGTGCCGCCCTCTGCAGGCAATGTGGGTAAACTGCATAGCACTCCCTCAGCTTAGGCATAGAGGAGAAAGGGTCCGGGAGTCTGGCTACAAGTGGGGGTTTGGCGGGGCGGGGGGGGGGGGCCTCTAATCCTTGACCAGAACTCCTTTGACTCACTTCTTCATCTTCATTGGGTCTCATTCCCAAACTCAGCCATATCCCATGTATAGGATTTTCTTTTCTAGGAGGACAGGTTCTTTCATTCAACCAACCCACCAGTCCTCACTGCCCATTATCAGGCACTGTGGAGAATACAAAGCTGACCAAGGCACGGTAAGCACCCTAAAGCCCACACCACCCAGCAAGAGGGACGGTGCCTAGGTGCCCTAAAGGACAGACACTCTGGACAGAGAGGCACTCCTCATGGCAGAGCATGGACAGAGCAGGACCTGAGAAGTCACATCCCTCACTTCCATTAAGGCTGGCTCCAAGGTTGGTGGCCTTGTTCCTATCGTTTTATGTATTCAACACTTTGCTAAAACTTAGGAAGTGTCTTAATTCCTTGGCTGTGAAACAGAGGAGAAAAATGAAGGCACAGACCAAAGAGGATAGGGACCGTGATCAAGCTGGGAGTCTTTCTAAACACGGGCACACATCCACACTGCAGAACAGACAGGTCCAGGAGGGCAACATCAGTAGGGAATTCCCACCTGCAGACTTGGAGCAGAAGGGGCAGGGGGCTCAGCTGCTCAGGGTGGGGAGCTAGAGTAACAAAGCCCTCACAGGTTAAATGGAACTCCATGGGGACGTGTAGGGATGAGGGGCCTTTCCCTCCCTGACTCCTCTGTTCCAAGATCTATCCCAGTTCCGATGGGCAGGCATTCCTGCATTGCAGTCTTTACCCCTTTTCCCAAAGGGCAAGACTGCCGATCATTCATGCACTTTTCTTCCATGAGACTCTTACACAAGTATAGGCCACTCCAGTGCCTGGCAAAGTGCCTGGCACTGATGGCACTCAATAAATATTTGGTAAAAATGAACCTCGGAGGAAGGAAACCCCACCATCCCCAAGGTCTGAAAACAGCAAGTACCCATCTGCCCCAACATTCTGCACACCCATGCAGCCATGGGCAGGAGAGGCCCACAGCATATCACAGCTCACAGAGCTACAAAGAATCAACTTTATTAAACATTCAGGGTCAGTTTCTCTTTTTGCCCTTGCCCGTAACCTTGGCTGGTGTGAGGACTGGAGCTGTTGCCTGGTACAGAGTGGAAGAGATCTTGTTGATGTAGTACAGACCAACCATGGAGAAGATGAAGCTACGGGGTGAAGGAGAAAGGTCATGGTATAAGTGGGCATGCTGCCAGCCTGGTGCCTCCTAGAGCAGACAGACACCAGCATGAGGGAAAGAATCCAGGATCAGGTTTAGGAAAATGGGGAAGGGGACAGAGGGAGAACAGAGTGGGTGGGACGTATGGGGAAGTCTGGAACCATCACAGGAGGATCGAGTGCCAAAGGACAGGATGCTACACCCCTTACTCAGCTGTCAGGCACTTACCAGGTGGTGACACAGACTCGGTGGATGAGGCCAGATGCAAAGAGAGCCAACAGGAGGCAGAGGAGAACTGGGGAGGCAAGAGGGGACAAGGAGGGTGGTCAGAATGGATACACCAGGCATTCATATGTGGAGTCTAGAAGAAATCTGGGGCCCTCTGAATCTTGGGGGAACTGCTTGGAGGGGAAGGGCATGACAACAGCAGGAGGACCTCAGATGGGCTTACTGATGCCCAGAACACGGAGGCAGGAGATGCATGCTCATTACCAGCTCTGCCCCAAATATCACTTAACTTCCCTATCCTGGCTTCCCTCCGATAAAAAGGAAAAGGAAAGGTGACAGCAGAATCTCAAGGGCAAGGCTTGCTCCCATTTGAGGAAGAGGGTCAAGGCCTTTCCAACAGAAGCCAGCCAATGGGGATCAATTCATTAACCTGGCTGGCTAGTTATGGAAGTCGAGGGCCTCAGTTCCTGGACATAAGTTGGAGAGCAGAGTGTCTGGATACACACACCCATGGGGGCAGAAAAGGGTCTCAAGACATCTAGAGTAGGACTAGAGAGAAGATGGGAGGGCAGATAGCAAGGGCAATCCCACCTGCCCAGCTGGGGAGGGCAGGGCAGGTGAAGAGGGCCAAACAGCTTGCCCCACTACAAAGGTTTCTTTCAGAAGCAAATGAAGACAATACACTTAGAAATAAAATCTAACAGAGAAGTTCTGAAGCCGCTGTATGAAAGGAGCTCCGGAAGCCTACAAAGGCGCCAGGTGGAAAGAGCAAAACATAAGGAGGACAAAGAAACGAGGGCCACAGTGACAGGTCTTTGCTCTACCAGGTGAAGGCTTCACAAGAGATGGCATCTGCTGTCAATTTGGGGCATGTGGCATCCCTTAGGTGATCTGGCCTTGACGCCTAATTGGCTTTATGAACTTAATTCTCCATAAATAACTGAATCATCAATTCTTGATTAGAATAGTTTCAAAAGGAAAACAATCTGACAGTTACTCTAATTTGGTCAGGATTCCTGCTGACACAGAAAGCTGGTGTATCTAATACTTAGGCTCTTCACAATCATCTCAAATAAACAGAATTCACTAATATTGGGTCAATTTCACCTCGGAACCCCTCAACTGATCTGGCCCTTCTTCTTCTTTTTCTGGTGGAAACAAAGAACATCCCTTCTTGGATGTATTCATTACAGGCCCAAACCTGCCCGTTTCCCTCACACCTTCCCTGGGAACTGGCCAGGAAGTAACTGAGTTTCTTGCTTTCAGAGGCCCTCTCTTCTAGCTCCAATTCCGGGAGCTAGATAAAGTGCTGCATCCAAAAGCATCATCTGTCTCCAGACAGTCTTAATACACATATTTTTTCCTCCTAAAAAACCTTTACTGACTAAGCACCTGGAAATTCAGTACCGTGTTGGGGGAGGTTACCGGAGAGGGTTCAAATACTCAACCCCCAATTTTCACTTACTCTCAGGGAAGATCTTTGCTTGGAATCCTTTGCCAAAGACAAGATTCTCCAGATTATTGAAGGCCTGGGTTGAGGGAGTTAAGGAGTAGGACGTGCAGTGGGGGCAGAGATGTGTGGCTAATGGGAAGGGTACAAGCCTGCGTGGCCCACCACCCTTCCTACTCTCAAACACCTCTGCCCGCTCCCCCGCAAAAAGGATACAGTGAGAGAGAAGACGAAAAGGCCGGAACCAAGCAGGCCGCCCTGGATGGTGAGCCACTCGGTGGAGGCCAGCTGGCGGCTGTACATTTGCATCCCAGCGAAGAGCAGCAGGGACAGGAGGGAGGAGAGCGCCAGCGATGTGCCTGTACCCACCACTGGAGTGGAGAAGAGACGCAGAGTCAGGCCCAGCCCTCCCTCCAGGAGCCGCAGGCAGATTCGGCAGGTCCGGGAACTCGAGGGCCCAACCACCTGCAAGCACTCCCGGGACTGCAGCCACCCTCCCCAACTCCCTACACCCCGCGGCAACCCCCAAGAATTCCTCAGCCCCGGACGCCCCGAACCCCCTGGCCCCGTGGAAATGCCCGTCGTCTGGAACCCAGGACACGTCAGCTCTGCGGGGAGAGGACCGCGAAAGCTAATCTGCCCAAATCCGACCCCTACTAGTCTGCCCGGTGGGGGACCCCGCTGGTCCCGTTACCCATCATGCCCTGCCCTTGGGTCCAATCCGCTCCTCTGTACAAGAGGAGAGCCGAACCGGGCACGGTTGGCTGTGCGCATGCGTCAGCCCCCAACGTGGCCTTGCTTCTCCCCAACGTCTTCCTCTTTCTCCCTCTCGGCGCCTGAATGCAGCGCCCTCTTCCTGCAGGGAGGAAATATTGCGTCCAAGAGCGTCCTTGGCCACCACCCTCGTCCCCCGCCCTTCCCCGCACCCAGAGCATCTGCTGCCTCTCAGTGCAAGCTGCACTTAACTCTTCAAGTCACTGGGCCCATGGACTATAGCCTCTAGACCACTTCTGTCTTCTTTGTCAATTATGTCAGCTTTAGTGCCTGTTCCTCAAGACTACCTCCCCCATGATCATTGCCTTGATATCTCCCCTGGACTCTTGCCCAAACCAAAATCTAGTCCTTCCATTCTGGAGCCCACCTTTCTCTGAAACTATCCTTCTGCTTTATATGAGTAAGATTAGAAGCCAATGAAGAATTCGAACATAAGAAATGGCTCCCCCTCAAATACGATTCCATGTTACCCAGCCAACCCCACCCCACCCCCCGACGCGACAGCCTTCTGAGAACCACGTGGGAAAAACTATTTCCCACCTCCTACCTCGACCAGCGCCGTTCGAGGCTGGTCCCTGGAGCATGCGCAGTGACATCTCACCCCACCCCTCCCCACATCCCCACCGGGCTCCTGCATTAAGCCCGGGGTTCGCAGCCGCAGCCGGGATCGGGCACACGGGGGCGGGCGGGCATGGTAGGGCCATGGCTGAGGGTGAGGAAATGCAGGCCTTCACTTCCATCATGGATGCACTGGTCCGCATCAGTGTGAGTTAAGGTGGGGTCGAGGGGAAGGGGAGGGGGAGTATAGGGGTCCCGGGCAAGCCGGGACCTCGAACAGGTGGGGTTCCCGCAAGATGCTGGGATGTAGACAGGGGGCGGGTGATGGCAGAAAGGACTGGGAGGGTCGGGATACAGGTATGAGAGGGTAATCCCGGGGGCAGCCGGGAGGTGAATGCCGTGAAGGCGTCCATCTGCTGGGGTGTGAGGAACATGTAGCTACCCGGACGCAGCGGGTGGCTTGGGGTAGCCTCCAGCCGTGCACCGGGGCTGGGGCTGCAGGGCAACGGGGCTATGCTATGAGGAGGGGGCGTGAGTGAGCTTGGATATTTTCCAAGAAAACTGAGGACAGGTGGGGGACGAGGAAAGGGCCGCCCCACGGTTTAGTTCCCAATTTGGGCCCCTCCGCAAGACCCCACCCCACCGCACCCCCACTCAGGGCTGCCTCTGAGCCTTCGGTTGTCATGGCAACCTGGGCCCGGCTCTCCCAGGGGCGGTGCCAGCCCTGCTCCCCCCCACCACTTCCTTCCCCCTCCCTCCGTGTCCCTCCCTCCTTTGTGTCAGCTGCGCCCCTGACCGGGATGGCTGCGAAGAGAGGGACCAAGGTGAGGTGTGGGGGTGGGGCATAGCTTGAGGACCCCCGCCACCAAAAAAGGGAGGGGTACTTCCGGTGGGGAGGGGGCAAGTAGGCGGGGCGCTCCTTTCCCCCTTGCTTGGGGAGGGGGTTGCGGCAGGCCGGGTTATGCCGGGGGAGGGAGCTGGAGGGCCGGATGGTGGGGGGCAAAAGGGAATGGGTTAGGAGGAGCCGGATGGGTTAGTGATGGGGAATGGAGCCGAGGGCGGCTGCAGGCTGGAGCCGCGTCAGGAGGACAGACTGGGTGAGCAGGAGGATGGAGAGAGCCTGGCTTTAGGGAGGAGTCACGCGGGGGAGGGGGGGCAGGGGAATGCCAGAGAAGGGGGCGGGGGTCCGCACCGAGCTGCTGAATGGGCTGTATCCTTGAGAGATGTGCCTGGGGCCGGCGGCCCGGAGATGGGGGGATAGGGGCAAAGGCCAGGTGAGAGGGGCTGCAGGTCCGGCTGGGACTGGGACAGTGAAGGGGGTGGGACTTGAGGCTGGGGTGACCCGAGCTCCAACCATCCCTCCTCCTTAGGTCTGTAGCTCTGCAGGAGTGAAACAGAAGCAAGAGACAGGGAACTGGGAAGGCCTGTGAACCAGGCCAAGGCTTGTACTGGGGAAACTCCATAGCTTGTCTGGTCCCTTGTACTTGTCTTGTCCATTCCTGAGACCTTTAGGTCTTTAAGGGGCAGTTGAGGGGCTGTTGAGATATGCCCAAGTGTCCAAGCTCTGACCCAACCTCCTGGTCCCTCCACAGACGAGCATGAAGAACATGGAGAAGGAACTGCTGTGCCCAGTGTGTCAAGAGATGTACAAGCAGCCACTGGTGCTGCCCTGTACCCACAATGTATGCCAGGCCTGTGCCCGGGAGGTGCTGGGCCAGCAGGGCTACGTAGGCCATGGTGGGGACCCCAGCTCTGAGCCCACCTCTCCTGCCTCCACCCCTTCTACCCGAAGTCCCCGCCTCTCCCGCAGAACTCTCCCCAAGCCAGACCGCTTGGACCGACTGCTTAAGTCAGGTGGGGCTGGCACCTGTGGGGTGGGGGTGGGGATGCTGGGATGTCCATCAGGAAGATGGAAGGGGTCCATCACTGGCCAAGGGCATTTGTCTGTTTTTCAGGGGGTGGAGATACTGCCCATCCAGGCTCTAATGAGAGCTGCGCTCTGGCACAATAGAAATTAATTTTTTAATTGAAAAGACTTCCCCCACTCTGAGCCAGCTATAATTTTCACCTCCCTACTTCCCGGCCCATCCACAGGCTTTGGGACATACCCCGGGCGGAAGCGAGGTGCTCTGCACCCTCAGGTGATCATGTTTCCGTGCCCAGCCTGCCAGGGCGATGTGGAGCTGGGGGAGCGGGGCTTGGCAGGGCTGTTCCGGAACCTGACCCTGGAGCGTGTGGTGGAGCGGTACCGCCAGAGTGTGAGTGTGGGTGGCGCCATCCTGTGCCAGCTGTGCAAGCCCCCGCCACTAGAGGCCACCAAGGGCTGCACTGAGTGCCGCGCCACCTTCTGCAACGAATGCTTCAAGCTCTTCCACCCCTGGGGCACCCAGAAGGCCCAGCATGAGCCCACCCTGCCCACCCTCTCCTTCCGCCCCAAGGTGAGCCAGCCCTTGCAGGGCCTGGGAAGGGAGGGGCATGGTGGCGCTGGGTGGGAGGGCGTGCCCAGCACTGTGGGCTTCAAAAAGGAGCCGGCCAGGGGGTTGCCATTGCCGCTCTCCTTTTTCTGTAACAAAAAGGCACTGGACAAATCTTTGAGCGTCTTTGAGCCTCCATCTCATCTGCTGAATGAGGATTATAATACCTGCCCTGCAATATCTGTGCTTGCAGGGTTGTTGAAAGGATCACTGAGATAATGTTTGTGAAGGTTATTTATACGCTAAAACGGTCTGTTATGCATTCATTCATTGAACAGATATTTATCAAGCACCTATGTGCCCGGTGCTATTCTAGGCGTTGGGGCTACAGCAGTAAACAAGATAGCCAAGGCTAATTATTAAGCACAAGGCTAAGATTACCATCATTATTGTTATTACCACACATTTCTGTGAGGTAAATGAAGGGAGAAGCAAGGCTAATGCCTGGAGCTTGCAGGGAAGGCTCTCCTTGATGCCAGGGTGTACCACCAGGTGGCACCATGGAGCACCACCAGCTGAACTCCTCTCCACCCCCATTGGGCCAGCAGAGGGAGGGCACCAAACTGCTCTGTGGTAGGTCAGCACCCTTACACACACCACTGGCTGACTGTCTCATTGCTCTTTCTGTCCCTAGGGCCTGATGTGCCCAGATCACAAGGAAGAGGTGACCCACTACTGCAAGACATGCCAACGACTGGTATGCCAACTCTGCCGTGTGCGACGCACCCACAGCGGCCACAAGATCACACCTGTGCTCAGTGCCTACCAGGCCCTCAAGGTGAGGACCCCGCCTCACTCTACCCCAGTGCTGACCCACACTCACACCCTCTCACACCTCCTCTGAACTGCTGGCTTCTTTGGAGCCAGGTGTGATGCCCACCTCTTTTTTCCCCCTCAGGACAAGCTGACAAAGAGCCTGACATACATCCTGGGAAACCAGGACACAGTACAGACCCAGATCTGTGAGCTGGAGGAGACTGTGAGGCACACTGAGGTGAGGGAGGGCATGGAGGTGGGCCCTGGGCCCTGCCTGGGAGTGGGAGCAGGAAGGGGGTGTGGATGGGCACAGCCCAATCACCTGGTTGCAAGCCCAGGAAGCCCATGTAGGGTCCATGGATATGTCGAGGTTCTGGTTAAACCAAGTCATCAGGAACAACAGTGCCCCAGGCCAGGTGGTACCCGAGGCTACAGTGGAGACAGGGTGTCTATCACCCAGGAGAGGAAGAGCTTGAAAAACCCCAGGGGTGGAGCTCAGACGCCCTCAGGCTCAGCTGCCTGCTGAGGATGGTGCACATCCCTGGACTAAGGAGGGTGAGGCGATGGCTCTGATACCTTTTGCCAGATTGCTTGAATCAGCTGATATGGGGATGGGCGATAAGGATGGCACAGATGCTGGAAGACGTTAGTACAGTGCAGGTGGACATTAGTGTAGTCATGGCCTCTTATCTGGGGGAGTCCTTAAGGGATCATGACTGATTATGGTGTGGGCATCCAGGAAGGTTAGCACAAATGGTCAGGAGTTGAGCCCATCTGGGTGTACAGGAGCCTTTGGAGCCATGAACCTGGCCCTATTAGAATGGGTAGGTAGGATTTCCCCAGATTCTTTGTGATCCTAGCCATGGCACGGTGCCCCAGGAGTCTGGTGCAGGTGCTGCCTTCAAGAAGAAGATAGTAAATGTTGCTCTCTGGGCAGGTGAGTGGTCAGCAGGCCAAGGAGGAGGTGTCCCAGCTGGTGCGGGGGCTGGGGGCTGTGCTGGAGGAGAAGCGGGCATCACTGCTTCAGGCCATTGAGGAGTGCCAGCAGGAGCGGCTGGCCCGTCTCAGCGCCCAGATCCAGGAACACCGGAGCCTGCTGGATGGCTCAGGTCTGGTGGGCTACGCTCAGGAGGTTCTTAAGGAAACAGACCAGCCTTGCTTTGTGCAAGCAGCCAAACAGCTGCACAACAGGTACTCAGGGGCATGGCACAGGGGCATGGGCTCCTGCGGGGTAGGGGCAATCGTGTGTGTAGTCCATGTATAAGGCAATGTCGAGAGTACTGCCCGATGGAGAGCTGGGTCCTGAGGATTTTCACCAGGCCACACTGATATCAGTTTGCCCGAATGGACAGGGAAGAGACCCCCCAGCAGATACCAAGGCTCTAGGGGCAGGCAAGGCAGAATCAAGGGGAAAGGTGGCTGCCAGATGGCAGTGCCTGACCCTTGCCTGCCTCCATCCCAGGATTGCCCGAGCTACGGAGGCCCTCCAGATGTTCCGGCCAGCTGCCAGCTCCTCCTTCCGCCATTGCCAGCTGGACGTGGGGCGTGAGATGAAGCTGCTGACAGAGCTTAACTTCCTGCGAGGTGAGGAGATGGCCAGGCCCCGTGCCCAATTAGAGCCTTCCTCCCTTCCTCCCCAGCAGCGGGCCCGGGGGGCAGCGCCCACCGGGGAACTCCCCAGCCTCCTGCCTGGCCTGGCCAGCGCCCTGCCCACCTAGCCCACCCCACCCGGCCACACCGTCCCACCGCGCTCAGCGCCGCTTCTCCCTCTCTTTGTTTGTAGGCTGTGGCCACCGCGGACTCTGCTCCGGAGCACCCCAGGCAAGTCAGCGGCCCTGCCCCAGGGGTCCTGCCCCCCACCAGGCCCCCTGCCCTGCCCTGCCACTCCCACACAGCCCGGCTACCCACTCATGGCTTCCTTCTCTTTCCTGCCCTGACCAGACCCCATCCCCGCCTTCCTCTCCCCTGACCAGTGCCCTCTGTCTCTCTTATGCCTTCCTTTCTTAATCCTTGCCTTTCTGACCTTTTGTCCCTGTGACCTTTGCCCTCTAGACTTTCCTTCTCTTCCCCTTGACCTTGTCCCCTGCCATCAAGCTTTAGCTTGCCCTCTGTTGTCCCCTATTTTCTGTCTTGCTGACTCTTGCATCTATCTCCCTCCCACTTGGTTCCCTCCTTCCTGTTCAGTGCCCTCTTGCCTGGGCTTCAGTGGCCGTTGCCTGCCTTTCCCTGGGGCTCCTCTTTATTCATAGAATAAAAAGGGTCATAGAAAGAAGAGACACCATGTGATCTCATACCCTCATTTGACAGAGGAGGAAACTGAGGCCCAGAAAGGGGACGTGACTGGCCTAAGGCCAGAGCAAAGGAGTGGCAGACCGGAACTGGCATCAGGCCTCCTGTCTCTCCTTCTCCTGTGGGCTCTGCCCTGCCCATCCCTGCCCAGGGCCCAGACAGGTGTCTTCTCCAGATCCCTCTCACTCACACTCACCCCCCCGGCTCCCGCTGCTTTCCCTTTTCCTGCCCACCCTCCATGCCAGGCCCGCGGCCAGGCCCTGACTGACCCCCGCTGTCTCTTCCAACAGTGCCTGAGGCTCCGGTCATTGACACCCAGCGCACCTTTGCCTACGACCAGATCTTCCTGTGCTGGCGACTGCCCCCCCACTCACCACCTGCCTGGCACTATACCATTGAGTTCCGGCGCACGGATGTGCCGGCCCAGTCGGGCCCCACCCGCTGGCAGCGGCGGGAAGAGGTGAGGGGCACCAGCGCCCTGCTTGAGAACCCTGACACAGGCTCTGTGTACGTGCTGCGTGTCCGTGGCTGCAACAAGGCCGGCTACGGCGAGTACAGTGAAGATGTGCACCTGCACACGCCCCCAGCGCCCGGTGAGTGGGCACAGGGTACACTTGGGACCCAAGCACTGACAGCTGGTGCTGGGTGGGCCCCGGAGAGATGGCATAACACAGTGCATCACTCTCACTAGCTCTGAAGCAAGACTGCCTGAGTTCAAATACCAGCTCTGCCTCTTGGTCAGCTGTGTGGCCTTAGGCGAGTTATTCACCCTCCCTGAACTTCAAGTTCCTCTTCTGTAGGGATAGTAACAATACTTATCTCATAAGGTTGTTGTGAGAATTAAGTGAGATGATAACGTGTAAGGGCTTAGCTGAGTTTTTGGCTCATGGTAAGGGCGCAATAAATGTTGGTAAAGTGACTCTCCAGAAAATAGTGGGGGCTCTGGGGTGTAGGCATAATAGAGAAGCATCACCATCCAAGTACGGGGCAGAAGAGTTAGGGGTTAAGTGTAAGGACCAGGTAAGAGCACCAGAGTGCAGGCTGGAAAGTGTAGGTGGATGGTGGTGGGATGTCACCAGGTGGAATGGACAGCAGTGGGGACCCTCCATGGCGCAGCCATGGGAAAGGGGTGGGAGGCAGCATAGCGAGTCAGCTGGGTCTGGGAGACTGGTTCCTGTGCCCACTAGTCATCACTAAAACTCTTCCTGTGGTCCCATGCCCACTTGGGATGGGATGCCCCTTCTTTTTTCCTATGCTCCCCATTCCAGTTCTCCAGGCCCTGTTCCCCAGAGCCCCCTGCCCATCCCTTGGCAACTTGTTCCATGTTCTGAAATCTCCCAGTGTCTCATGCTAACACCTCAAGTTCCCCCCAGTGCCAGTGTTTGTCCCTGAAGTCCTTCCTTCTGTCTCAACCCTCCCCAACTCCAGTCCTGCACTTCTTCCTCGACGGCCGCTGGGGCACAAGCCGAGAGCGGCTGGCCATCAGCAAGGACCAGCGAGCAGTGCGGAGTGTTCCAGGGCTGCCCCTGCTGCTGGCTGCTGAGCGGCTACTGACGGGCTGCCACCTGAGCGTGGATGTGGTCCTGGGCGATGTGGCTGTGACCCAGGGCCGCAGCTACTGGGCCTGCGCCGTAGACCCAGCCTCCTACTTGGTGAAGGTGGGCGTCGGGCTGGAGAGCAAGCTTCAGGAAAGCTTCCAGGGTGCCCCTGATGTGATCAGCCCCAGGTCAGGCCTCTCTGGAAGGGATGGGGGTTTGGGGACCTGGGTGGGGGAGCTGGGGACGGGGGGGCGGTGTGCAAGGGGAGGACACACTTGCTGGGATGGAGCTGGGAGGAGATTAGGAGGAAGTAATAGGAGCCAGGCTGGGGGGGTGGCTGTGGTCTGGAGAAATGTGGGCTCAGTGAAAGAGCTTTGTGGACTGATTCGGAGTGGCTGGGGAAAGGGACAATAGAAAAGGGAGCCATCTCCACTTCCCTCCATCCATCTCTCCAAGTCTCCGTGTCCTTTCTCCCTAACACCCCATTTCCAACATCCTTTCTGCACAAAGCCTTTTCCCTCCAGTACCTCCTTCACCCACATCTTTTCTCAACATCCTAAAATTCTTCCCTTCAACTTTCCATCTCCATATTGTCTCATCCACAACATCCTGTTTAACACCCACCCACACATACTTTTCTCCCTGACCCCTTCCTCCCCAGCACTCTATCCCTCAGTACCCCATTTATTCTAAATGCCTTCTTTTCGACACCAGTTCCCTCTTAACCCTATGGTCCCCAAAACCCTGCATCCCTCTAACATCCTTCATCTAAGACACTGATCCTCCCTCATCTCTCTCCCAACATCCACCTTCCCAGCTTCCTTTCTCTGCTCTCCCCCTCTCCCCAGTACCTTAGTCACTAACCCTTCATCCTTCCAAGATTCTCTAACCCTCAAAATGCTCTCTCAGTATGATATCCCAGCACCATTTCCTCACCACCTTCCTGTGTTGGAAGCTCTGCATTTCTTCAGTGTGCTTTAGCAATACCCTATCTTTCTTCCCCTCCCCCCACCTCTCTGGCCAATGTGCTTTCCTTTCAACACCCCTTTCCCACCAAACCAAACCCCCAGCCCTATATTTTAACCCCTGTCTCTTCAACATGTTTTCTTCTCAATGCCCAGAATCAATCCTTTTTTTTAAATTTATTTTAAATTTTTTTTTATTTTTGGCTGCGTTGGGTCTTCATTGCTGCGCGGGCTTTCTCTAGTTGCGTCGAGCTGGGGGCTACTCTTCGTTGCGGTGCGTGGGCTTCTCACTGCGGTGGCTACTGTTGTTGCAGCGCACGGGATCTAGGCGGCGCGGGCTTCAGTAGTTGTGGCACACAGGCTTAGTTGCTCCGTGGCATGTGGGATCCTCCCGGACCAGGGCTCGAACCCGTGTCCCCTGCATTGGCAGGCGGATTCTTAACCACTGTGCCACCAAGGAAGCGCCCCAAATCAATCCTTTGAACCACTTGCTCCCCAACATTCCATCCTTCCAACATCTCAGCCCTCTGGTACCCCCTCCCCCACACATTTACTCCACCCACCCCCAACATCCTCCTACCCAACGCCCACCCCTGCAGGTACGACCCGGACAGTGGGCATGACAGCGGTGCCGAGGATGCCACAGTGGAGGCGTCGCCACCCTTCGCTTTCCTAACCATTGGCATGGGCAAGATCCTGCTGGGGGCCGGGGCCAGCTCAAATGCAGGGCTGACAGGGAGGGATGGCCCGGCGGCCAGCTGCACAGTGCCCCTGCCGCCCCGCCTGGGCATCTGCCTGGACTACGAGCGGGGTCGGGTTTCCTTCCTGGATGCGGTGTCCTTCCGAGGGCTCCTGGAGTGCCCCCTGGACTGCTCGGGACCTGTGTGCCCTGCCTTTTGTTTCATTGGGGGTGGTGCAGTACAGCTACAGGAGCCCGTGGGCACTAAGCCTGAGAGGAAGGTCACCATTGGGGGCTTTGCCAAACTGGACTGACCCTTCCAGGCCTCTCCTGGGCCCTGGCCTTCCAAGCCTCCTGAAGCCGGGTTATTCCTCCCGCAGCTTCTCCCTCAAACTCTTCCTCCCATGTGGTCCTGTCCCTTCCCCTATGTCTGTGTCTTCCCAGGGCCTTCTCTTGACCAAGGGACTCTCCTCTGCTCACCTCTCTGGATGTCCCCCATTCTCTCCACTGCCTGTTAACCCAGGCTCCCACCCCCACGTCTCTGCCCCGTGACCTGCCCTTGGCATCTTACCTGAGTCATGGAGACAGCCCCTTCCCCATCCCTGCCCTGTGCTCCTCCCCAGGCTGATTGGGAGGGAAGGCACCTGGAACACTGGGCATGCTCCCCAGCTCTGCCCTCTGCCCTGCCAAGCTCCCTGACTCATCCATGCTGAACTACAGCTTTGGGGCGTGCAGGCTTTTTGGCTGGACACTGCCCAGGCACTCCCTGGTGAGGGGAAAGGGACCCTATCATCCTGCTTTATTTATTTGGGTCCCTGTACCCCCAGCCGCATGCCTCTTATCCCCCTCTTCTCCCTCTTGCATGCTTTACCTGTCCTGCACCCATGCCAACGTGCCAAGTCTCCCTTGGGGAGCCAGCTGAGGTTGAGTGTCCCCATTGGGTTGGGCCTGGCAAGGCCTCTGGTGCCCGCTGTTGCCTCCCCCTGCGGTGGGCACTGCTAGGCCTCTGTCAAGCAACAGCTGTTATTTTCATGGTTTATAAACAATAAACTGTGATGCCAGGCTTTCCTGTGATATCTTTGCCTTCCCTGAGCCCATTCCTCTTAGTTTCTGTGCTGGACGTGGCAGGCGGGGCGGGGCGGGGATCGAGGGTTCCCTGCTATAACTCAGAGCAGGGGTGCACGGTGGATCTGGCGCCTGAGGGAAGGAGGTCGCCAAGCCCGTCGCTTCCCCGCCTTCTGCCACACCTGTACCCAGCCCAGGCCCGAGCCGATCGTGGCCGCCAGGGGGCGCATCGCTGCGGTGGCTGTTTGCGTCCGCCCCGCGACGGGGCGTCCGGGCGGCGGCGCCGGGCTCTGCGGGAACGCGGAGGGGGCGGGCCCCGTGCCTGGGCCCAAAGGGATCAGGGAACCAGAACCACTTCCCCATTCCCAGGGTGCTGGGTAGCAGACCCCAGAGCCAGAGGCGGGTGGGGCGGCCAGGGAGGGGCCCAGGCCCGGTGCCAGCCCCCGGATATGACATGAGCTTATCGTGGCCCTGTTGACTCTGCAGCTGTTATCGCCGCCGCCCGAGGACTTACTTCACACCCGGACAGCTAAGAATAGAGCCGCCTGGGGGCACCGTGCCAAGGGGAGAGGAGGGCGCGGGAGTGAAACCCAGGCCCGGGGAAAGGGGAGAGCCACGGGCCTGCGGGCAGAGCCGGGTCACGCTGGCCGATGGAGCCGCCGGGTTTCGTTTCCTCCTTCCTCTTGCGCCGCCAGCCATGCAGGACAGGTGACAGAGGTGACTCGAGTTCTTCCACCAAGCACTCCTGCGCCCCCATGTCACCTACTTCTCAAGTGAACCCCGCTCCTTCTGGCTTTCTTTCCTCCCTCTCCTTTCCCAAGGCCTCTTCCAGACCCCCTCACACACATTTTGACCGCCCCTCTATCAACAGGTCACAGAAGACAGATCAAAAGTTGGCGGTCAGCGAAGAGGAGGCCCGAGTTTTATTCAGCCATGTTCAGGTTCCCACTCCCATCTCCGAGCTGTCCCCGCCAGTCCTCCTGGGAGCCACTGCCTCAGGCTTGTCCCCAGGGGCTCGGATGGGCTTCGCCAGGGCTAAGATGGGTTAGGGGACTTGGTGGGGCCTGTGAGGGAGACTGTGGGCAGCCCACCTGAATGCCCAGCTCACCAGCCCAGAACAGAGTTGGGGGCAAAGGGGGGGGGGGGCTGCAGCAGTGAAGAAACCCAGGGAGGCAGTCGGCGCTGGCTGGATGCTCAGCAGGCAACGTGCCCCTACAGGTTGGCGGAAGTGGCTGCCAGGTTCGCGTAAGAGAGAGTGCTGCCACCATTGCCTGCAGAAACCTAGGTAGGGGGAGAAGGGATCTAGGGTGAGGGGCAGAAGCTTTCCTGGGAGAAGCTTCTTCCCCAAGGCCCCTGGATGGCACCCCGCGGCTGGGGTGAACGGTCCAGGAGCCTGACTAGCTCTCAAAGGGTTAATTTGGAGAGAGCACCTGCTGGTCACCACCAGCAGCCAGGTGACTGTAAACAGGGCCACTCCTCCTTCTGCTCCCCTTCACTCCCTCCCCTCGGCTCTTATCAGCTCCCCCTGCTTTCCCCTCCTGCCCCTTTTTCCCTCCATTCTCTGCTCCTCCAGCCCAAGGGGGTGTGTGTGTGTCTGTAAAACTGGAAGAAGGAAGTCCCCAGGGGGAGGAAAAATGGGGTCAAGAAAAGGAAACTCCTCTCCCTTCCCCCACTTGAAGTGGCTTTCCAGCCCCAGGTGGCCAAGTAATTATTTACTAGGTCCTGGAGAGAAAGGAAGAAAGAGGGAGGAGGGGTCTGTGCTTCTCCAGAGATTCCCAAGAACCTCCCCCTCACCCGGCACCCAGGCTCACCTGGCTTGGTGAGACTTCTTCCCCAATTCAGAGACCCCTCCTCCCCACTAGCCTGTCTCAATCTACCCTCCATTCTTAGGAGACAAGCTGGGGCACAGGTGCTCCTTCCATGAAGGGCTCCCCTGGGCGCAGTGCCCCACTCATTTCGCCTCTGGGCATCCCAGTGAACAGCCCTGGCACCAGTTCAGCGGAGCACTGAATGCTCTTTTGGGAGTGCTGGTAGTGGGGGCACCCCCTACTGAGATCCCCCTTCTTCCATGGTCTCTTCCCAAGGCCCCTCCCCCAGAACTCCCCTGACCTCCAACCCCAGCCTTGTCAGGTCCTCATTGTCTACTGTCACTCTCACCTCTTCTAAGTTCTTTGGGCTTTCCCAGTACCCTTTCAGAACCCCTGCCAGCCAAAGCCTCTGCCTCCCTCCGCCATCCTCACCTCCTCAAAGGGGCTCCGTTTGGTACTGCCAGGGGGCACATAGCGCCCATGGGTGTGGTAGGTGGGGTACTCGCTCATAGGATGGTAGGCATCTCGGGTTGGAAAGAGGTCCAGCTGCCCATAGTTCTTTTGTCTGCACTGACACACAACCTGGGGAGATAGGAGGTAATGGGGGGCATGGGGGTTCCTTCTAGCAGAGGGACTATGGTCAGGGCTGGGGACTGAGCACTTACCAGGGCAATGAGATAAATGATGGCCAGGGCAACCAGAACACAGACCAGTACCAGCAGGGCAATGCCCCAGCCAGGCACCCCAGATCCAGACTGGGCAGAGGAAGGAAATGATGCATCACGCACTAAAAGGAAAAGCAGCGGTCAGAGCAGTCTCTCAAAGGAGGTGACCCTCCCCTTATTAGTGCCAAGAGGAAAAGCAGGAATCCAGATGCTGTAGAGAGAGAGGGTCCCGGGCAGTGTGGTGTTGGCTGGCAGCTGAGGAAGTGGTCTCACCACTAACTCCACTGATGGTCAGGTTATATTTGACTGCTGCTGCTTCAAGCTGACGAAGCTGTCTCTCCAAGTTGTGGGCAGTGGTACCCTCTCGGAAGGCCAAAGTTAATTCTACCACCACAGATCCTGGCCTGGTCAGAGAGAAACAGGCAACTCAACCATGGGTCCCAGCTTCTGGGTCAGCACACCACCCACCCCCCGCAACCACAAGTACACCAGCCCCTCCCCACAGTCAAGACAACATCCACCCATCCCACATAGAGTCCACACCCAGAACTGTACCTGAACTTGATACCTAAGAGGCCCAGAAAATCCTCTTGTTTATAAGTCTGCACAAACTGGGGTGAGAGGGAAAGGACTAAGTTTTGATGCAAGTTCTTCAAAGAGTTCTGAAGGCTGCTTCAGGGGAGCCCGGTTGAGGAAAGGCAAGCTACTCACCAATACAGAAATGCTTCTCTGCAGCTTCTGGTAGTAGCTGGTGCTGGGATTTTCCAGGGAAGAGTTAAACTGGAGGTTCGTAATGTGAAAAGACAGGAAGAACAGGGAGACCCTAATAGGCAACTGCTGAGTAGTCTTATGACTGGAGGAGGTCAGAGGTACTATGCTCTGGTTAGTGCTGCTGGCAATTGTCCTGGTAATGTGGCTGGTGCTCGGAGATGAGGCTCCACTAGTGGCCCGGGGTGAGGTGCCACCGTGGACCGAAGGGGCAGCCGAGCCTGAGGCAGGGCTGGCGGTCGGAGATGAGGCGCCACTGGTGGCCCAGGGTGAGGTGCCACCGTGGACCGGAGGGGCCACCGAGCCTGAGGCAGGGCTGGCACTCGGAGATGAGGCACCACTGGTGGCCCGGGGTGAGGGGCCACCGTGGACCGGAGGGGCAGCCGAGCCTGAGGCAGGGCTGGTGGTCGGAGATGAGGCGCCACTGGTGGCCCGGGGTGAGGTGCCACCGTGGACCGAAGGGGCACCCGAGCCTGAGGCAGGGCTGGCGGTCGGAGATGAGGCGCCACTGGTGGCCCGGGGTGAGGGGCCACCATGGACCGGAGGGGCCGCCGAGCCTGAGGCAGGGCTGGCACTCGGAGATGAGGCACCACTGGTGGCCCGGGGTGAGGGGCCACCGTGGACCGGAGGGGCAGCCGAGCCTGAGGCAGGGCTGGCGGTCGGAGATGAGGCGCCACTGGTGGCCCGGGGTGAGGGGCCACCGTGGACCGGAGGGGCAGCCGAGCCTGAGGCAGGGCTGGCGCTCGGAGATGAGGCGCCACTGGTGGCCCGGGGTGAGGTGCCACCGTGGACCGGAGGGGCCGCCGAGCCTGAGGCAGGGCTGGCGCTCGGAGATGAGGCGCCACTGGTGGCCCGGGGTGAGGTGCCACCGGGGACCGGAGGGGCCGCCGAGCCTGAGGCAGGGCTGGCGCTCGGAGATGAGGCGCCACTGGTGGCCCGGGGTGAGGTGCCACCGTGGACCGGAGGGGCAGCCGAGCCTGAGGCAGGGCTGGCGGTCGGAGATGAGGCGCCACTGGTGGCCCGGGGTGAGGTGCCACCGTGGACCGGAGGGGCAGCCGAGCCTGAGGCAGGGCTGGCGGTCGGAGATGAGGCGCCACTGGTGGCCCGGGGTGAGGTGCCACCGTGGACCGAAGGGGCAGCCGAGCCTGAGGCAGGGCTGGCGCTCGGAGATGAGGCGCCACTGGTGGCCCGGGGTGAGGTGCCACCGTGGACCGAAGGGGCAGCCGAGCCTGGGGCACGGCTGGCGCTCGGAGATGAGGCGCCACTGGTGGCCCGGGGTGAGGTGCCACCGTGGACCGGAGGGGCCGCCGAGCCTGAGGCAGGGCTGGCGCTCGGAGATGAGGCGCCACTGGTGGCCCGGGGTGAGGTGCCACCGGGGACCGGAGGGGCCGCCGAGCCTGAGGCAGGGCTGGCGCTCGGAGATGAGGCGCCACTGGTGGCCCGGGGTGAGGTGCCACCGTGGACCGGAGGGGCAGCCGAGCCTGAGGCAGGGCTGGCGGTCGGAGATGAGGCGCCACTGGTGGCCCGGGGTGAGGTGCCACCGTGGACCGGAGGGGCAGCCGAGCCTGAGGCAGGGCTGGCGGTCGGAGATGAGGCGCCACTGGTGGCCCGGGGTGAGGTGCCACCGTGGACCGAAGGGGCAGCCGAGCCTGAGGCAGGGCTGGTGCTCGGAGATGAGGCGCCACTGGTGGCCCGGGGTGAGGTGCCACCGTGGACCGAAGGGGCAGCCGAGCCTGGGGCACGGCTGGCGCTCGGAGATGAGGCGCCACTGGTGGCCCGGGGTGAGGTGCCACCGTGGACCGAAGGGGCAGCCGAGCCTGAGGCAGGGCTGGCGCTCGGAGATGAGGCGCCACTGGTGGCCCGGGGTGAGGTGCCACCGTGGACCGAAGGGGCATCCGAGCCTGAGACAGGGCTGGCGGTCGGAGATGAGGCACCACTGGTGGCCCGGGGTGAGGTGCCACCGTGGACCGAAGGGGCATCCGAGCCTGGGGCACGGCTGGCGCTCGGAGATGAGGCGCCACTGGTGGCCCGGGGTGAGGTGCCACCGTGGACCGAAGGGGCAGCCGAGCCTGAGGCAGGGCTGGTGCTCGGAGATGAGGCGCCACTGGTGGCCCGGGGTGAGGTGCCACCGTGGACCGAAGGGGCAGCCGAGCCTGAGGCAGGGCTGGTGCTCGGAGATGAGGCGCCACTGGTGGCCCGGGGTGAGGTGCCACCGTGGGCCGAAGGGGCAGCCGAGCCTGAGGCAGGGCTGGTGGTCGGAGATGAGGCGCCACTGGTGGCCCGGGGTGAGGTGCTTTGGTCACTTAAAGCCTGTGTACTGCTGCTGCTTGTACCAGAGACTGTAAGAAAGATTGTTAGTGTAGGGTTGGTGGCAGCTGTCAGAAGTTGAGGTTACAGAGTTGGGTTGGGGGACAAATCAGCACAAGGAAAAAATACATTCTCTGGCATCTGAAGAAGTAATGCCAGGAGAATTTGGGGAGTGGCCCCTAGGTCAGCCCTCCTCCTCCCTCACTGCTGGCAGCCTCCCTCCCTCTTCCCATATCTGTCTGCTCCTGGCTTGTCGGGTTTCTCCACTCCTAAGATTTACCTCTCCTGACTCCACCCCCACCCCCTCCAGACTTCTTTCAGGACGTTCGCCTGCCCCTGGCACCCATTCTCCTGGGGGGCTGTCTCTTCTCAGCCTGTCCTTAGCCTCACTCCTTTATTCTTTATTCTGGCACAGACTGGGCCACCACTGTCTGCAACTTCTGCCTCTTGTATGCCATCTCCCAGGAAGCAAAACCCACAGAAAGGCTGGGAAGACCCCCTCCCCACCTTGCGCCCCTTACCTGTAAGCACTTGGAATAGCAGCAGCAGGAAGAAGAAAGGGGCCTGGAAGTCCGGTGTCATGGTGGTGGCCAAGTGGTGGGGAGGGGGCAGAACAGACTCAGGCAGGCAGTGCGCACGAGGTGGAGCAGGCACAGGCGCCTGCTGCTTTATACCGGTCCCCCGCCCGCCCTAGGCTCAGCCAGAGCAGGTGACAGGTGACAAAGCTCCGCCTCCTCCCCCTTTCCCTACCTCCTACCTCTTCCTCTTCCTCTTCCTCCCCAACCATTCCTGGCCCCTCAAATAGGGTACGTGGGCTCCAATCACTCGACCCTCTGACAACCTGTTTGTTTTCCAACTGGCCTCCCCCTTTCACCAACCACTCCCTGGCTCCAGAAGGCGGTGGAGGGAGTCTGGAACCTGACCTGGGTCCCCATGGTCCTATTTTAGCCCCAGGACAACAGACAAGGTGAGAAAAGTAACAGAGAAAGTGGGCTAGGTCAAAGTCCTGCACGGCAAGGCCGGGAAGCTCATCCTCAGGTCCCCCGCACCATTGCCCCATTCTCCCTGGGTCCCTTGGAGTCCCACTCTGGGGGCTGAGAAGGAAGGGGAAGGCTCGATAATGAGTAAACTAGTTGCTAGTTTTGGACCCCCTCCCCCCAACTACTTCCCGGAACAGCCCCACTCTTCTAACCGCTCTCTGTCCCGTTCCACACACGGTTCTACCCTGAAACCCACAGTCCCGCCCCCTGCCGGCCTTTCCAGCAGCCTGAGTTCCTTCTTTGACTTTCTCCCTAGAAGGGGGCGGGGGAAGAAATTTCCACTTAAAGAAATATGAAATCTGGGTTCGGCCGAACCCTAGGGTCTTTGCTTTCCCAGTCCTCCACCTTGTAGCGGCGGCTCGCTGGCCGGGCTCTCCTGCCCTCTAGCGGTCACCGGGAGCCTCACCGGGCCTGCCCGAGCGGGCTGAGGGGTGCCTCGTCCCGGGAGAGGAGGTTGGGTGGCGCTGCCTAAGTGGGGGCAGAGAGAGGCTGGGGAGGGCAGGCCCGGGCCGGAAGAAGCAGTGGCTTGGACAGAGAAGGGGAGGAACATACTGTACCATCGACGGAGGGGCTGGGAGCTTTAGGAGGGGACTCAGGCACGTGGGGGCGGTGTCTGGAGGAAATGGCACTAAGTGGGTGGGGTCCTGAGTTAACGCGGAACGGGCACCGAGGTATTTGGCGTGGGCAGCGGAATGTGGGAGGGAGAATGGGACAGATTAGTTATGTATTTAGGAGGCAGAGAATAGGTGGGGCGACAGAATGGTATTTAGGGGCACGGAACTATCCTTTGCGGAGCAAAGTGGTATTTGGGGCCGGTGGGCACAAGCTGATGGGGGTGGTGCAAAACCGTTTGTGAGCGCGCATGATTTGGGAAGACCAAGTGATATTCTGAAGGGCAGAAACATGTGGGACCAAGGAGTATTTGAGGCCACAACGGCGCACGTGGAGCTTATCGAGTCCCATCCGGAGGTCCTGGGGTTGCGGTCTAGACCGACAGAAGCAATTACGTCCGCATTAGGAAACAATTCTTAGCCCCAAAGAATACAGATTGAGAAATGAATTTTAAGAACACTTCGGTGCGGCGGGATTGCAGGGAAGCCGGGGAAGAGGAAAAGGACCACAGCTCCCAGACGCGCGCGACTCCGCCGGCTTGGCGCGGCATTGTGCGGCAGCCGGACCCGGGTGCGGGCTCGGGGCCGGAGGGCGTTTACGTCATCGCGCCCGGGCGCGGCCGGGAGGCGGGGAAGCACCCCCAACTCGCCGGCTAGAGAAAGGGCGAGTATTTAGGTGGGCGGCCTCAAAACTTCAAGCCCTGGCGTTGCCAGGCAATAGCCATTCAGTTCGGTTGCTGGGACACGCGTCACCATGGAGACGGCCCCGCGCCGCGCAGTCTGAGTATTTAAAGAGCAAGCGCGCGCAACGCCCCGGCGTCTGAAAGCGGCCTTCCAGGATATCGCGGTCTCCCTTTCTCCCTTTCTCCCTCCCCCTTACCACCCTCTTCACCCTTTTCCGGGCGCCAAGTCTCTCTGGCCTCCAAGGTGAACCCAACTCCCCAGCGCGTCCCGGGTTCTCGGGCTGGTCCGGCTTCAAGCGGTGGAGAGCGGGATTCCGGGCCCCGGGCGGGCGGGAGGGACGGGACGCGGTGCAGTGTTGTTCTTTCCCCCGCCAATATTGCACTCGTCCCGGCCTCCGGCCCCCTCGGCCCCCCGGCCTCCCCCTCACCCCGAGCGGGGCAGCCCCAGCCCTCCTGGCTCTCGATCCCGGCTGCTCTAAGATAGACTGGAGTGTCGCCGCTGCCACCGTGAGTAAGTGGGGCTGGGAGGACTTTAGCCATCCTCCGACCACCACCCCATCCTTCACCTAACCTCCGTCCTTCACCTAACCCCCGTCCAGCACCTTCCTCACCGTGCCCCAAACTCAGCCAAACTTCCTCTAGATCTCTAACTTCCATTCTACTAGTCCTCTCCCCGCCTCAGGTTTTTTCCTGCTCCCCCCACACTATCCCGGCAAAATCCCTAAAATAAGTAATTGCACTGGCTTAGAAAACAATTGGAACTTTATGGCAACGTGCTGTTGTCTTTCCTGGCGTTAATGCCTGAGAAATACCCCTCGAAAACTTCTCATGTCCTGAACAGTGGGGTCACCACCCCTCTGGGGCTGAACTGATGGGTGCCAGAGGAGGTTCTGTGTTTGGCTGAGGGGCTGTAAATTAGACCCCAGGGTCTCCAGGATGGACCCCAAGGCCTGAGGGTCTAAAATCAGGATTCTGAAGCCGGTGGCCACCTCTTCACACTCTTTCCTGGAGCAGCTGCCTCCGGAATGGCTCAAAGTCCTCGGGCACTGTGTCTGAGAAAGGAGATATGATTAAGGTCAGAAGAAGTGACTCCCATGAGGGCAGGAGAGGTCAGGCTGATCTCCGTCTGGAGCCTCACCATTGCATCGATACTGGAGATTGGACCAAATGATGTTTTCTTGGGAGAAGCAGAATACACCAAGACGCCCCCCTCGCATGGATGTGTCAATGATCACCCCAGAATCGGCCACTAGCTGGGAACCCTCATAAAGCTTCACCCTGTCCAGGATAGGGGTGTCCATTGGTGCTAGGGTGCCAGTGGGCACTGTGCCACCATGACCTGGCCCTGTTCATCCCCAACCCCCCTTGGGCTCACCAGGCCTGAGAGAGAAGGGAGGTGGGGAAAAGGGAGGAAGGAAAGGGGAGGGAAGGGGGGTGCTTTTCTCAGGCCTGGGGCCCCTGGCTCTTTGTCCAGCCCCCTTTGCATCTCAAAGCACCAGCCGCATTCCAAGCGAGGATTGAGTTGCCATGACGATGAGTACAATGGGCTGGGGGGTGAAGTCACCCGCTTCCCAGGCTCTAGTCCACCCCCCCATCCCCTGTCCTGGTGCCCCGCAGCCCCAGGCACCTTAAAGGGGAACCAACCCAAGTCCCTGCACTCTGGGCTCTTGGCCATTGCCCCTCCCTTCCCTGTCATCCCCACCAAATAGGAAATGCAAAGTTGTGGACAGAGTGCTGAACTGAGAAGCCTCAGCCTCGCTACTAAGAGGTGTGGAGTCTGGGTTTCCGTTAGCTCTTCTGTAAATGATGATCCCTTCCAGGTCAGACACTGATGAGGCAGGTTCTGGGCTGTACCAGTGATGGGGCTGGATGTGATGTGCCTCTCCACAGACTGGCCTGGGGTTTGGAGGCTCCCAGACACACCCTCATTTTACAGAGGGGAAAATGGGGCACAGAAAAAGAAGGACTTGCCCAACATTGCTTATAGGTCCTCGGCAGCACCAGCACCAGAGCCCAAGCTGCCTGGTGTTAGGAAGAAAGCAGGGCCAGGACAGCGAGTCTGTGGTGAGAGGGGAGGTAGAGAGAAGTGGTCCCAGTCCGGGCCCAAAGGCACCAAGACACTGAGTAGAGGGGAGGTCACTGGGGAGTCCCAGCTAGAGGTGAAGGAAAGGCTGGGCCTGGGGTCCCTTGGGAGGGCTCAGCCCCTCCCCTCACCGAATGTAGCCAACTTGAGGCCGGTGCAGCAGCTGCCAGCGGTAGGAAGTCTTGTCACGCCAGCCCACATTTCGTGGGTCAGTCCACAGCAGCCGTACCTGATCAGGGGTGTGACCTGTATGCCACAGGGCATTCCTGAGGTGCTCGCCTGGGCCAGACACTGATGTCACTGCCTAGGGGGCATCGGCAAACACAGTGGGTCAACCACAGGACCCGACCAAGGGAAGACAGCAGGTTGGTAAGTGCAGGTGGAAAAGGGAGTCAGGAGAATATTCTGGAGCCCTAGGGAGCCAACCTCCAGGCCATATGTCTGGGTAAGAGGGTTCCCCCTACTCAGGCAGTTGGGGAGGCCCCAGGGTTGGTGGGGGAGCCTTTGGGAAAGGGCCCTGGATTGGGGAATCTGGGCAGCTGCGGGACCTTGAGCTGTAGCCCGGGCTGGGCAACAGCCCGGAAAGGTGTGGCCTGCCAGTAGGTCTGCTCCGTTTGCTTCCACATGACCACGTAGAAGCGGCCGCTGTCCTGATAGCTGAAGAGAAAGCCTGCGTAGTCATCATCAGTCACTGTGTTCACATGGAAGGTGCCTTCAAAGTCCACACCATTGAAGGCTGTATATCCTGGGGGCAGGTGGGTGGGTGGGATCAGAGTCAGGGGCAGCAAAGCTACTGATGCCCATTGTGGGGTGGGGATGGGAAGGGATGCCAGCTAAATGTGTGGCTCCATCCTCTGCCTGTAGGGCCCCTCCATTTGGAAGTCATTGAAATTGTTGAATTGGGTGTCCCTTACATACCAACTGCCAGGCCGGGGTCACTGTTCATGGTCTGAACGATTTCCATGCCCTGGTGGTATGCAGTAAAGACAAAAGCCCTGGTCCAGGTGTGCTGCCCTCCTTAGGCCCTGCTTGCTAGTCTGGCCTGACAGCACCCGCCCAGCCCACTGCCCTAGTACCTGGTTGAGCACGACCCAGTTTGGGTCAATCTGAGCGTCACCCTCAGGATCCAGGACGACGGTCTGGTAGGCCCGAAAATCCGTGAGGGTTACCTCTGCACTTTCAGGGCACACATCCAGGGGGTCAACCACTGCATCATTGTCAAAATCATCCTCACACACATCACCAACGCCATTGCCTGGGCAGGGTGAAGCCAGGTGCTCAGGAAGGCCCTGGCCACTGCCAGTAGCCAACACTACCACCTCTCGGGCCTTGAGATGTTGACCTCTCTCCACCACCCTGCCTTCCCTCACTCCCCAGCAAGGCCTGCCACTTCTCCCTGAGCAAAGCCCATGCCAGCCCAATCCTCTGGGGACTCCAGCCTTACCATCTGAGTCCTTCTGATTGGGATTAGGTACCAGGCGACAGTTATCAGGACCAGGAGGCACGTAATCTGGGACACCATCATTGTCATCATCCCCATCACACTCATCTCCAAGTCCATCATTGTCTGAGTCCAGCTGGGAGCTGTTGGGCAGCTGCGGGCAATTGTCCTTAGTGTCCTGATGTCCATCGCCATCACTGTCCAAAAAAGAGGCACCTAATAAAGGCTTTTAAAAGTGCCACATCCTTCCCCACTCTTCTGCTTAGGAGTCTCTCTGGGGTTTACCCTCCATTCAGCCAGACCCCTTGCAGTCAGCCAGATGAGGTGAAGGTCCAGCAGTAAGAATGGAAGGTAGACTATGGGAATGACCTGCTACTCGATAGTAGTGGAGAGTTAAAGTTAGACCCTAGAGGGAATTGAAAACATACTAGAGGAAAATAAAGTATCCCCTAACCTTCCATCTCTTGGCCAAAACCCTACCTGTCTTCATTGGTGTCACAGACATCCCCCACCAGGTCGCTGTCTGCATCTGTCTGAGAGAGAGGGACCTGTTCTCACCATCTCCTCTTGATAACTCTAAAGAGGGTGACCTGACCACTTCCCATCCAAAGGGCTGGGCTTCATCCACCAGTCATCCCACCCCTTCCCTGCCCTCTCCATTCCCCTGTACCTGGGTGGGATTGCTCATTTCAGGGCAGCTGTCGCAAGCATCTCCCACCCCGTCCTCATCCCTGTCTGTCTGCAGGGGGTTGGGGACTTTAGGGCAATTGTCCAATCCATTGGGGATGCCTAGAAGATATGCAGGTAACACAAGGTTATCACTAGAACGTATCACTCTGTCTTCTAGGTTGGTGGAAGCCCTGAGCTCTATCTCCCATCCAGAGGACAGCTGGTCAGGAAATCTGCCTGTAGCTTGTCTTATCCTCTTGCCTACTCCCTGCCTAACCCCACCCCCTCCCTCACGTTCCCACTAACATCTGCCACAGGTAATCTCTCACCCAGGCTGACTTCCCCCAAGCATTGCCCTTCCCGAATTCTCAGCCTCCCCGCTTCATTCCCACCATATCCAAATTCTTAGAGGTCTCCCAGCCACCCCCTCAGCCCCAGGCCTGCACCATCCCCATCCACGTCGTTGTCACAGGCATCCCCTTCCCCATTGCCATCTGTGTCTTTCTGGTCATTGTTGGGAACGTTGGGGCAGTTGTCACAGGCATCACCAAATGAATCTGTATCTGAGTTTTGCTGGTCCTTGTTGGGAAACAGCCGGCAGTTGTCCTGGGGTGGGAGGGAAAGAGTCAGGCGTCCCTTGAACCACTGGCCACCTTCCTCATCCCTGTACCCTTGTCTCCAATCACCACTCCTGTGATGGCCCACCTGCTTGGCTCCGTCCCACCCACCCAACTTCCCTGTAGTCCACCTCATCGTGGGCACCAGGCTTATGGCTCCCTAACGTGGAGTATTAGGGCCCCTCCTCAGGAGCTGCCAGTGGCCAATGGAGGACAGGGTTATGGGACAAGGCAACAGCGTCACAGAGAAGCTGGAAAGGTCAGGAGCCACCTCAACATTCTTGATCCCGTCCCCGTCAGCATCATCATCACACTGGTCCCCCACACCGTCGTTATCAGCATCTTCCTGCCCAGAGTTGGGTGTCAGAAGGCAGTTGTCCTAAAGGTCAGGGGGAGGAAATGGATGAGTTCTGTCCTCTCTCAGCCTGGGGTGCCCCATCCGCTCACTCGCCCGCCTGCCCCCTGCACCTGCTTGCAGTGTTTGTTGTTGTCCATGCAGGGCAGCGCCTGGTCCGGGTAGCCATCGATGTCCGTGTCGGGCCCACACACGTTCCCGTTCCCAGCCCAGCCCACGTTACACTGGGGCAACACAAAGGGTGGGAGTTAGTGGTCTGGGCTGGCTCCCCACACCCCACCCTCTCCAGGCTCTCTTTTCACCAACCAGTTTCTGGGCCCGGGCCCACCTCCCTTTCCCATGCAAGCCCCCATACCAGTCCCTAAACATGGTCACCAGCCCTACCCCTTTCCCCAGACACCACCCCCCCCTTTTCTTCCAAGCCCCAGGCCTAGCTCACCGAGCAGGACACTGCACCATTGCGTTCAAAGAGACAGTGCGCGTGGACATGGCAGGGGCTGTGGGTCGGGCTGTGGCAGGTCCGGGCTGGGAAGCAGCCCTGGCTCTGGTTGCCCAAGAAGCCCAAGCGACAGGGACCACACTTGAAAGAGCCCTAAGAGTAGGGAGGCAGTGTCTCAGGAAGGAGGGTCAGCCCACCACGACCAGCAACATCCCCATCCCCTGATGGGTGTAGGAGGGACCCTCACAGCTAACAGGCCAGGTCCATTACTTATCTCCTTTAGGTTCTCCTGACAACCTTTCAAGGAGGGTAATAGCCCCATTTCTCAAGCGAGGATGCTGAGGCTCAGAAAAGGTAAATAACTTGCTAAAGGCCATGGCTAGTAAGAGGCAGGATCGGAATTCCAAACCGGGTCCGTGTTGAACACCTACCACATGTAATGTCCTAGGGAAGGAGGAGGGGAAGCAGGAAATCTGAAGAGGGGGTTGCACATTCCCACCACCCAGACACTCAGGTGTTCAGCTCACCACAGTATTGGTGCAGATGGAGTTTGGGTCGCAGCCACCATTGTTACCATCATTGCATTCATCAATATCGTTGCAGACCTGAAGGGGCAGACTTTAGGTAGAACCAGACTTACGGTGGGTCTCCTCAGGTACAGGAGAGAGCACTGGTGTGGCCTTATCTTTGAACATGGACATGAAGCCCAGACCCAAACCCAATGCAAAGCTGGCAGATGAGCCAGGAGCCTCATCCCATTTATCCCAAGGGCTCCACATCCAACCCAGAAGCCCTCCGCCCCTGCAAAGCCAAGATCTTTTGTCCACGGACTCTACCCAACCTGACCTGTTTGCTAGCCCGGGCATAGTCGATGCCCACACCAGACACCCGTGTGCCTTTGTAGCCTCGGGGACAGGCTTCGCAGTGGAAGCCAGGCATGGTGTTGACACAGCTGGAGCCCGGGAAACAAGGGTCCGCGTGAGCACACTGGGGACCAGACGAGAAGAGGTCAGGCCCCTGCCTGTGATCCCAGGACCACTGCTCCTGGTCTCCCTGTTTGCAGGCCTCCCCTCCTCAACCTCATTTATGCTCTGATCCCACCCCCAGCCTCCTGTGGGTTCCCTCCTAGCCAGCCCTCTCAAAATGCCCCTGCCACTCTCCCAGCTCCTTCCCTGCGTGGCCCTGCAGTCTTTGTCCCAGACCTGTCTCCCTCCTTTCTCATATGTCTTTTCTGATCTCCAGCCTCTTCTAAACCCCAGGTTCCTCTGCTTCTGACCAACATTCACCCCACCTTCTTGGGCCTCGCCTAACTCCCTCACCCCAGCTTTCTGTGCCCTTCCAGAAAGGGCCCTCACCCACCTCATTGATGTCTGTGCAGTGGGTGCCATTGCCCTGTAGGCCAGGGGGGCAGGGCCCACAGCGGTAGCCGGGGTACTCGTACACTTCCATGCAGTCCACGCCTCGGAAGCAGGGGTTGGGGCTGCAGTGGGAACGCTGTTCATGGAAGCCTGGGCAGGGGGGCGGGCACAGTCAGAGTCACCTAGAAGTCACCATTTAATTCACCAGAAGTGGAGGCCAAAGCCCTGGGGTGGGGAGCACACTGGTGCCACCCGGAGCCCTCCCCTACTCTCCTACTCACCGCACACCTGACACTCCATGATGGTGTTTCGGATCAGGGACATTTCTTTCACCTGGTAGACAGAAGGATGGGGCGGAGTCAGCTCTTGGCATCTGCCACCCCACCCCAGAATCAGCGCCACCCTTCACCAGCCCACTAAACCTGGTCTCGGATGTCATCCCGCAGCTCTACCAGGATCTGGTTGAAGAGGGTGAGTTGGGTGACCAGCGCCTTGGTCTGCTCCCCTGTCAGGGTCCAGGGTGCAGAGAGGCTCAGAACTGGGGCACCAGCCCCGGCCCCTCTCTGGCTAATAAGCCAGGTGCTGCCACTGCTGCCCACCCATCTTTAAACCCCACCCCATTCCTGGCTGAAAAGGACTTAGTTTCAGGCAGCTGCTCCTCCTCCCCATCCTCATGCCCTTTCACCTCAGCGTGGCCTACTCACCTAGGATGGAGTGGAGTGCGTTGGTCACTAGAGAGGACAAGAAAACACAGAGGGTGGAGATGTGAGGAGGGGCCTGGCTGGTGAGGAGGAGGAAGGAGGGAACAGGAACAAAGGGCTGGAGTCTTGGAATAAAGATGTGGTGTCGAATGGTAGGAGGGCAGTGGTGATGCGCAAGCAGCACCTGCTCCTTCCACTGGATGAGGGTCCCTCTAAGGGAGCTGCCTCACAGACAATCGAAACCCAAATCCTCCTGTTCCTAGGCATGGTAGTGGCAGAAGGGATCCAAGTGAGAGGTGACCCAAAGCAGGGCCAGGGCCCCAGTACATTCTATTTCCTCCCTCCCAAGCTTCCACCACAAGAGCTCTTTGAAATATCTGGGAGACGTGGACATTTTATTTAGGTAAGAGCCTCTGAGCATCCCTGTTAGAGAGACCAGGCAGATGGGCAATGCTTAGGGAAATGGCTGGTAGGTGACAGATGCCAGTGGAAGCTAAAAAAGACTCAAGACCCTTAGCTCAGTCAACCAAGAAAGACCAAGCAGCTAACTTCCTCACCCCCACTCAGAGTTCTTCAGAGTTATATTCTTTTTTTGGATCATTTTATTTTTCTGGCCACCCTGGTAGGTGGGATGACCTTAACAGAGATTTTTTTTGACCCACACCTCCTGCTGGGATGGTATTATTTGGAAATCATAGAGTCAGAGGTGAAGGAGATTTGGGGTCACAGAGTCAGAAGCCCCAGGAATAGGTGAGCCGAAAGAACTGCTGTTAAGGGGGAGGGAGGTCAAGAGGATGGGAGGGACCAAAGATCACAGGACCCGGGGTCCAGGATGTCAGCTAGCAGAAGTCTGTGTTACCTGCACTGTGGATAGACTCATCCCCCTGGAACGGACACTCACTCAGGGCTCCGACCCGGGCCATGGACCCGCCCAGAATCATTTTCATAGATTCCACGAAGCCCTGGGGGGACAGAAACAGAATGGGGTGGGAGGACCTACCAATTCTTCCTCCCACCGGTGCAAACTGTTTCACAGACACTCAGGGGGTCCTCCTTTCCTGCTCACCTGCATCCTCAAATAAGCCTTCTGTCCCGTCCTAATCTCCAGCCCACTGACTTCCGCTGGAGGAATGGGGGCCAGGGCCGGAAGGCCAGCATGCTGGTCGCCCAGTTTGCAGTCCACATAGAGCTGCAGGGCAGGGCTGGGTCTGGACGGACCTCGGAGTCGCAGGAGAGCCGTGTGTGTGCGCCCGTCAGCCAGGCCTGCTTGCTGTAGGTTCACTGCATGGACTTTGCCATCCTCCCGCTGGTACCGCACCAGCACTGCCCAGAAGGGGAGGTCAGTATGTGCACTGTTCCCCATCCCGTCTCCCAGCTGAGAGACAGGATGGATCAATTCTTCTGAATACCACATCTCTAGGGCTATCACTCCTTATCCAGCTATGTATCTCTCAACACCTTGTACATAATAGGTACACGAAAAATATTTTCCAAATTGATTCAAAGACTAGGACTTTCTTAGTCTTCAGTGTCATCAGATCACTCTCTCCCCTGCTAGGGTGGCAGCTGGTTCCATACCCACTGAACCGTCCCAGTGATCTGAGACAGTTCAGATCCCTGGGACACAGCGATACCACTTCTGGGGCACAGGGACATGCCTCCCCTCCCCCCAGGCATTCCCACATACAACTCCCATTCCTACAGATGCCTCACCCTATTGTTTGGGTGCCTGGCCTCCTGAGGCACCTCCTAAGTGCCAGGTGCCCCTGGTGCCGGGACACAGCCTGATGGGTCCACGGTCCCCACTGGAGCCCAAGGAGAATTAAGAGGGATCTGAGAGTGGGGATGAGGAAGAGTGCTCAAAGGGGTCACCACGGCAGGAAAGGAGATGCCCACCAGTCACCTTTGTTGATCTTGCCCACAACAGAGGCCTCCAGCCATCGTGTGTTGTCTTGGCGAGAGTAGAGGCCGAAGAGGACACCACCCTGCTTGGGGGGCAGGCGGAAGGTGGACAAGAGATAGATGTCCCCAGCAGTGAGCAGGGCTGTCCGGATCTTCTCCACCACAGCTACCATCTGCCGGGACTCGCCCACAGTCAGCAGGTCAATCACTGGTCACGCAGGGATGATCAAGGTCAGACCCCTGTCAAATGCTAAGGCCTGCTCTCTCCTCTGAGCCTTCGGGGGTGGGGCATCCTTCATCACCACCCGATAGTGTTAGTCACCTCCTCGAAATTCAGCCCTTGTCGCCATCAGAGGACAAGGCATTGTGCCTTCCTTACTGCCACTCTGGGAACCAGCAGGCCTGAGGCTCACTTCGAAATACAGAAACAGCACCCCGCAAACTTGAGATGCTCCCACCAGGTGGCGCAAAGGAGTCACCGTGCTGATCCCAGGCAGGAGTAGCACCTGGTGCCCACAGCACAGAAATAGGAAGACAGATTCTCTTTACCCGGCTGGGTTTGGCTCATTCCACACCCTAGTGCCCCTCCTCCCATCCTGGGGGTTCAGCACGCTCGCTCTGGATGAAAACAGCTGCTCACTGAAGGCTCCGACCCTCCTACTGTCTGGCTCTCTCCTACAGGAACGTAGGACCCAGCTTCTCTGCCTCCTGCGTCCTGGCCAATCTGTGGTTTCCCTTCCAGCCAGCAAAGAATCTGTGCCTGTGTCATCTGCTCCAGCTACCTCTCCCACAGCCACAGGCCCATCCTACCACCAGACCTCCAGGAGGGCCCAGACCTCTCGGTCCCCACCCCCCCATCCCGTTCTTAGGCAGCCAGGAGCCCAGGGGTGAAAGAAGCCACCTTTGAGCTGCTCTCCCAAACCCTGGGGTGCCTGGGGATGCTCAGACACCAACCCAGCCAGGCAGCCCTAGCTAGCATCCAGCTCCTGAGTCCTCTGCCCTGGCCTCATGCTGACCCTGGCCAGCTCCCACTCATCCACCACCTTCTGGTGTCAACTCCTCCCCACAGGGCCATAATTTCATCAACTCTTCTCTCTGATTCAGTGTCAGGACTCTCCCCTCTCCTTTTGCCCACATGCTCCCTGCTATTAGGCTGGGGGCAAATGGGGAGGAGGCAGAGAGGGGGCTAAGAAGATTGGTACAGGCTTACCCTGCAGGTCCTGACTGGCAGATGTGAAAGTGCAAAGGAGGAGAAGAGCCAGGGCCCCCCGAAGTTCCTGCGTCTCCATGCCGCTCAGCCGGCTCACTACCCCTGGCAGGCAGGCGGCTGGGAGGGGAAAAGGCTAGGCGGAGAGCAGGAGCGGGGGGGCGGAGGGACTGGAAGGGGGAGTTGAAGGGGGGGCCGGCAGGCGGTGAGGGGGGGGCTGAAACAAAGAGCTGCCAATCACCCTGGAGGCATACCCAGCTCCGGGAACCAGGGGCACTGGGGAAGAGTCCTGGAGGCCTCCTTGCCTCCTGCCTCTCCCTAATGGTGCTCTCCCCCAGGTGCCTCCCTCTCTCCCGGCATCTCGCTGTTGGGGGCTGCTACCGAACGCTACTGTTTTCTGGAAGCCACAGTTGGGGAAGGCAGGAACCCTTGGCGGGGCAGTGCCAGACAGTGGGCATTATTCCACAGCTGGCATGAGAGAATTCCAAGGGAGTGGCCGAAACTAGCTCGCTGTAGTGCCCAGGGGATGGCCGCATGGCATGAAGTTTGCTGCTCGGATAGAGCAAGTGCTCTTTATTAGGGTGGGGGGGGCCCCATGACTTGTGCTTGCGCCTCCGTTTTTCCCTCATTCCTAGGAAAGCTTCGAGTCTGGAAGCGTCCGCTGGGAACTGGAGGGAGAGTCTAAAACAGTGGTCGGTGAGGTTGAAGAAATCAGGAAAGAGGAAAGGGACACCAAGGACAGGAGTAGACCAAAGGACAGGCCAGGGGCCGGGGGCCAGACTGGGAACACTGGGGGTACCGGCGGACAGGCCGTGACCCGGATGAAGCAGAGGGGCGCCTCTGTTCCCGTTACCAAGGCAACAGCCCGCGAGCCCCACCTCCCCTCCCCCCACTCAGGCCCCAGCCCTGCCTCGCTCCGGCCGCCGCCACCGCCCCTGTTTTGTTTCCATGGCGACAGGAGGCGCGGGGCCGGTTCCAAACATAACGCGCTGTGGAAAACATGCAGCTCGGGGGACCCCCCCCACCCCCGCAGCCCCCGCTCGGGGCCGAGCCCTGAGGGGCCCCAGGAGCAGCCCAGACCTCGTGCAGATTTGCGAGGGCCCCCAGAGCCCGTCCAGGAGCACAAAACCCCCTTCTCCTGGGCCCGCCGCGCCTTCGGGGGTTCAGGGCTCCCCTCGGCCGAGGCACCCTGACTCTCCAAGGCGCGCCGCGCTGAGAGCCCTTCCCCCCCCCTTCGCGAGCCACCTCTGGATCAGGCGGCGTCCGCCCTCCCCCGAAGCCCTCGGCCCCGCCCCACGCCGTCAGGCAGCCTCTTGGGCCGGGATAAGCCGCGCCCTCCTGAGGGCCTCCCCCGGCTCCCCACTGCGATCCGCCAGAGGGGCTGGGGGCGGATCCGCACAGTGGAGGGCGGAAGCGCAGGGGGAGGTGCTTCCGGGACAGAGGGCGGGCAAGATGGCGGCGCCCATGGAGCTGTTCTGCTGGTCAGGGGGCTGGGGGCTGCCCTCAGTGGACCTGGACAGCCTGGCCGTGCTGGTGAGGAGCGGCGTCGGCGCCCTCTGCTGCGCCCTGGAGGACTGGGGAGGGGGCCCGGACTAGCAGGTCATCCGAATTTTGCCAGGGCGCCTCAGCACGGGTGCAGTGGGGGAAACTGTGGCCATCAAAGAGCGTGCCTGGCCGGTATAGACTCAGTGTCCTGTGTCGTAGCAGCCTAGGTTTTGTTTAGCGATGGAAAGAGGCCTGATCAGGTGTTCAGAAGATGAGTTTTAGTTCTTGAACATCCATTTACTGGCTCTGTGACCTTGGGACGATCCCTTCTTTCTGGGCGCTGTTTCTTCATCCGGAGGTTTACTAAGGCTGGACGATCTCAGGGTTCTCCGGCTCGGCATTGCTGCTTTCTCCTCAGCCTCCCTTTCCTCCTCCTCAATCAACAGCATTTACTGAGGTTATTATTTATTTAACTAAAAGGCCCATAGCCAGGCTCTGTAGAAAAAGCTTTGGAGCCAGGCAGACTAGTTCACTTCACACATTCACTCACTCTTTCATTTAATAAGCATGTATTAGGCCTCTTCCAAATACCAAACATTGGCATGCAAAGATGAATAGCATTTGGTCCCTCCCCTGAAGTTGTTTACAGAAAGATAGACATGTCAGCAAATAAGTGTAATAAAATGTTCAGGTGCTAAGGTATAAGTAGGAACAGGCCATAGAGACTGCCCAGGAAGGGATGGTTAGTGCTTCCAAGTGAGGCTAGGTGTTCACCAGGTAGATGGCAGGAGAGAAGATAGAGGGGAGGATTTTCCTGGCTGACTTGTAATCATGGACATGTCCATAATCTCTGTGAGCCTTGTGTTGCCCATTGTAAAATAGGAACAGTAATGTCTACCTCTTTTTTTGTGAGGCAATTCCTAAGCATAGGGCATAGCACAAAAGGTATTCAATAAATGTTATTTCTTTTCTTAATTCCCCTGTGGGGACCATGTCCCTGGCCTCTCTGCCTTCTGCTTCCTTCCCTGCAGACTTATGCCAGATTTACTGGTGCCCCACTCAAGGTGCACAAGATCACCAACCCCTGGCGGAGCCCTTCAGGTACCCAGTGTCCCTGGGGGGTGAGGAAGGGAGTGTACAAGGGGAAGAGCAGGAGACAGACAGGGATGTGGTGCAGTTATGTATGCATAGGCAGCTAAGGGTCTGGTGGACATACTTCTTTCTCAACGTCAGGAACTCTGCCTGCCCTTCAGACCAGTCATGGAGAGGTCATCTCAGTACCACACAAGATCATCACCCACCTTCGAAAAGAGGTAGGTGGCTTGGGTAGGGGGGCTGCCAGTGAGAGAAGTTCAGTCAATTCAGTGCAACACACATTTATTGAGTACCAACTATATGCCAAACCAGACGCAGGGGACCGAGCTTCAAGGAACATGTAGTCTGGTTGAGGAGACACAGACGTGTTGCTGTGATGTAGTTGAGTAGTAGGCTAGAGATTCAGCTAGGCCACTGTCAAGGCATCTGGATGCACAATGACTTCTGCCTGCTGGGTGAGGAGGGAGAGATGAACAGGCTGATGACACATGGAAGGGAAAGGAGAGTAGGAGAGAACAGTTGGCTCAGATGAGGTCCTCAAAGATGAGACCAGAAAAAAAAAGATGGGACCAGAGAGGGATTGCTAAGGGCCATTGCCCTTTTTTCAGGGACCAGGTCGGGCTTTATAATATGGAGCTCAGGATGGACGAGGCTAAGAGCCAGGGTGGGGAAGTTGAAAGAGCATTACGAGAGGATTGGGGAGGCCTAGGCTGTGCTTTTCACTGTCATTGGCTGTGTGACCTTGAGCAAATTGCTTAACCTCTCAGAGCCGTAAGCTCCTTATTGGTAAAACTACGGGGCTTAGCCGGGATGCTTTCCAAGGGCTCTTCTAGTTTCATGGTCTAGTTCCAAAAGTGAACATATTGTCAGAGAAGTGGGACCCTCTTATTCATTTCTACTTTCCCAAAGGTGGAGGAACCAGGGAACTAATGGAGGCTTGAGAGGCATGGAGAGAGGGGGTCCAGGTAAAAGCCAAAGTTCCTGGCGGGACTGGGCTATTGTTGCCTTATGTATGAACACAGCTTTCCCAGTTTCCAAAGAGTTTTCTCCTAACACAGCCACACTGAGAGAAAGATTATTATCCCTATTCCATGGGGGAGAATGAGGCTCAGAGAGATTTAAGGATCACACTCAAGAGGTTAATTGGGGACAACGTTTACTCAGGATGTGGAGGAGGGTGCTGAGGAGCAGATACTGGAGCCTAGCAAGGTGTGGCAGGCTGAGACCTGGGGGTATGGTTGGAATGTGTGTGTGGTGGTGGTGCCCGGGCCATGGAATGACATAGAAGAAACACCCAAGAGCTGGGCACTGGGGCCCTAGACGTGGGTTCACTGGGTCTTGGGAGCATGAGGATGGCATCCCCTAGTTCCTGAGGCACTGATTGAGGCCCAACCTGCATCTGAGCTCCGCTCTGCTAGTTTTGTGGTGTCTGGATCGGAGAAGTTACTGTTAGAAAGTTGCCGTCAGCAGGCATCCTGCCAGCTTTCTGTGGAAACTCTGGGAGCTGCTCCTGGTTTGTGGCTGGGCCTTCCTTCCAACCCCCAATGGGCGCGGGACGTTGACGGCCAGCAGGCTCCAAGGTCCAGGCTTCCCGCCAACGGCAACAGGCTACCGACTGGGCCCAGGCAAGGGGGTCTCAGCGAGCAAAGCCCCACACTCTACCTCTGCTACACTCAGAGGTCAGTGTGGGTGGTGCCAGACAGGATGCCTCCCTCCTTGAGGAAGTGTCCCTGGAGTCCCCCAGCATCCACCTCACAGTGGATGTTTCCTCCACAGAAGTACAATGCAGATTATGATCTGTCAGCCCGGCAAGGGGCAGACACCTTGGCCTTTATGTCTCTGCTGGAGGAGAAGCTGCTCCCGGTGCTGGTGAGTGTGCCCAGACCTCCCAGCATGGATGGTCAGTGGGGGAGGGGGTCGGGCATACACACAGACACCCCCCCACACCCACACACAGGCTTGGAGCAGCGTGGGGACCAGAAGCCCACCCTGGGTCAGGCAGGTGCACTGGCTCAGACCTGCCTCTTCCTTCCTACACACCCAATCCAGATACATACTTTCTGGGTAGACGCCAAGAACTATGTGGAAGTAACCCGGAAGTGGTACGCAGAGGCTATGCCCTTTCCCCTCAACTTCTTCCTGCCTGGCCGCATGCAGCGGCAGTACATGGAGCGGCTGCAGCTGCTGTGTGGGGAGCACAGGCCTGAGGAGGAGGAAGAGCTGGAGAAGGAGGTACCTCTGGGACAGGGGGCTGTTGTATGAGAGGAGCCCCCAGGACAATGGCCAGGAGTGGGAGTGCCTGGCCGGGGAGGCGGCACTGCTCCCGCAGCCGCAAGCTGACCTGGTGTCCCCCTATAGCTGTACCAGGAAGCTCGGGAATGCCTGACCCTTCTCTCTCAGCGCCTGGGCTCTCAGAAATTCTTCTTTGGAGATGCGTGAGTCTGACTCCAGGGGAATCATAGGTGGCTTGGAAGAAGGTACAGGTTCAGACAGCCACAGAGGCTAGGGTGGGCTCAGGCTCTGGACAAGAGGTCCTCGGGACAGACACTGGGTCTGGTGACAGTGGGGCTGTGTGTGGGCCCGGAGCCGCCTCAGTGGTACAGGAGGGTGGGAGGGCCGCCAGGCCCAGGAGGGGCCTGCTGGGCTGTGGGGCACTCAATGTGCCCTTTATGTAGCCCTGGGATAGAGTCCCATTCAAGGCCAGGCTGGCGCCACCTGGGGCGCCTTCCCCACACCAGGACCAGAACTGTGTGTCCTCTCCTCCCCTGGTGGTCCCCTGCTGCCCAGAGCCTACCTTCCCAGGGCCGACTCTTCCTCCGACTCCATCTCTCCCCCTTCTCCATCCCACCCTTTCTCTCTGCTGCAGCCCCGCCTCCCTGGATGCCTTTGTCTTCAGCTACTTGGCCCTGCTGCAGCAGGCGAAGCTGCCCAGTGGGAAACTGCAGGCCCACCTGCGGGGGCTGCACAACCTCTGTGCCTACTGCACCCATATCCTCAGCCTCTACTTCCCCTGGGAGGGAGGTAAGGGGCAGATGGGTCAGGGGTGCGCGCTAGCTCTGCGGAGAGTGGGCAGGGATCCAGAAACCAGCCCCCCGACCCACCTTCCTTCCTTGCCCCTCAGCTGAGGTGCCACCTCCACGCCAGACACCAGCAAACCCAGAGACTGAGGAGGAGCCATATCGGCGCCGGAACCAGATCCTATCTGTGTTGGCGGGGCTGGCAGCCATGGCGGCCTATGCCTTGCTCAGTGGCATTGTCTCCATCCAGCGGGCACCACCTGCCCGGGCCCCACGCACACGGGCCCTGGGCATGGCTGAGGAGGTTGAAGAGGAATGATTTATCCTCATGCTCCCAGGACTGATTTTTCTACTGTCATGCATTCCAGAGGCTCCTATGTTTCCCCATTGTTGGTATGGCTGGAAATGGGGTCCCACCCCCAGAATAAAACTGCTCACACTGACTGGGATCAGACATTCTCTCCTTTAAGAGGCTGCCATTTTTCCTCGCTGGACCAAGGGGGCCATCTGGGTGCTTGAGTCTACCCACTGGTGCTTGGCTTCTTTCGCTGCCTGTGCCCTGGTGCTGACATCTGCATGGGCCTGGTTCTGCATCTCCAAGAAAGACAAGCACTTCCCAGTTTTGGGTTCAGCTTTCCTAGTCTCTTCCTTTCCTTAACCTCTCTTGCCATCCACCCCCCACCCCTGTGTTTGTACAGACAGTGAGCTCACCCTGGGCCTGGGCCCAGTTTCCACAGGCAACCAGCACACAGCACACGCTCACACAAGCATGGGGGTGGAGGACCACTGGGGCCTCCCGGTCCTTTCCCTAGGGGCCTCCAGCCCCTGGCACCAACTAGAGGGGAGAGTGAGTCACCCAAACCACTGCCTCTGGGCTTACGTCACTTAAGCTCCCCCCTAGTCCTGCTGTACCCTCTGTAGCCACAGACAGCATGTGAGCTGACTCTATCCCTTTGATGTCCATGCTGAGCCTAGGCGCCTGCTTGGGTATCTGTTCCATCACTGGCGACGCCACAGGTAGGTGTGAATGGAGTAGCCAGGTGAGATAGTTTCCACGAAGCCCACCGCAGGATCCTTGATGGTAAGAGGCACATCCTTAGAGGAGCTGGGGGAGGTGGGGAGGAGAAGCTGAGAGTGTGATCCCGCCAAGCCCACCGTCTTGTCTTCAGCCCAGTTCCCAGGCCCCACTGCTCTCACCGGTTTAGCACGACCACAACTGCAGAGCCATCAGGATGTATCAGTGCCACTGTGTCCAAGTCATTCTTCTCACTGGCAACCAGCCCCACTCTCTGGGAGCCCTCAGGAATGAACTTGCTGAAGTGTGAACAGGCATAGTCAGGGACCCCAGCCCAGCCCCCCTGGCCCTGAGGGCAGCTCCCATCAGTCTCTCACTTAAGAAGTCATCTTCCCTACCACCTACCCCCTCCCCCTAGAACCCTTCCAAAGCTCTGCCCTAACTCTCCAGGCCTCGAGCCGTGCGGCTGGGCGTGCCCTGCCCTCCCGCCTCCCAGCCCCAGCATCGGGCATTCAGGGATGGTCTGTGTGCTCACTAGTCACTACCTGCCTAGATGGTGCAAGAGGGACATGCGTGCTGCTCCCGAAGTTCCCACCCTCAGCACCTTCCTGCTTCTTCACTGGGGGTGGGGGATGGGGGCGGGGGCCGGGGATACAATCCCAGTGCAGAAGATGCTAGGACCGGTGTGGAGTGGGGGTGCCCGCCCTCCACTCACCTGAAGTGGCCAAGGTGGTAAAACATGGGCTGTTTGTAAAATGTGTCCTTGGCGATGTCCACGATGATGGGGCTGTCGACAAAGTTGCGCACCCAGTTGGGTCCCCCCTCAGGGTTTAGGGCGAGGTTCCAGTCAGTCCAGCCGACCACATGGTAGAGGAGGTTCTAGGGTAGGAACAGGGCAGAGACAAAGGCCCCCAGTTAAGTGTCACATGAGGGAGACAGGCTATGGTGCCTCAACCTTGTGAGGGGAGTAATATCTAAGGAGGGAGGGATTGTGAGGACAGAGGCATCGCCAGAGAAGCTGAGGAATCTGAGGCCGATGTAACTGCTCAAGCATTTGGAACGAGGGTGATGGGGTGTGCAGATCTGTGAAGGGAAGGCAACAGAGGGGATCATGATATCCCAAAATTTGCTCCAAAGAGTAAGCCAGCTGGGGAAAAGCTGGACAGGAGCCTTTGGTGAGACTAGCAAGGGGTCTGAGGTGGTCTGCTTTGCGAAAAGGGAGGCTGAGGTGATTCACCGTGATGATGCTGTGGCTGTACTGCACCCCTCGATCCCAGGAGCCCAGCCGCACGCTCTGCTCCCAGAACTTGGAGCCCACACAGGCCTCTGAGGCAAAGAGAATGGTGTCGGGGAACAGGCGATGTGTCTCCCCCAGGGTGGCTTTTGCTGGAGCCAGAAAGTCCAGGTACCAATGTACAGCGATGCCATGAACATACTTAGCTGCCTCTGGGTCTGCCAGCACCTGTACAGGGAAAGGAAAGGACTACTGGGGAAAGAGAGCCACCGAGCCTGGGTCCTGCACAAAGGGTTCTGGAAGAGGCACTAGGACCTGAGAAGTGGGCAGTGGGATGAACACAACTTAGAGGGGGTTAAAGTGACAACCGTGGAGATTCATGGGGCCCTGGAGATCCAGAGGGGGATCACCACCACCACCAGCACCCCAGGGGTGCCACCTGGGCACCTGGTCCCAGCCAGGGTGCTCTAGGAATCAAGAGTTGGGGCAGGGAAGGCACTCTGTTCGGGAGCCAGCCATTCGGATGCTGGACTTGGGGGTCACTAGGGTACCCATGGAGCTCCCGGTCCTTACCACCTGGGCCCAGTGGGGCAGCAGCAAGCGTTGGTCATCTAGCATGAGCAGTCGGACATTGCGGTGTGTACTGTTGGCGAGGGTGGGACCCAGGTCATGGGCGATGAAGTCTCGCTGGTGTTCAGGGGTGAAGCCCAGGCACTGGAAGGGGTACCCGCTAAATAGCCCTGCAGAAGGCTCGTTCTCAGCTGTCACTGCCCAGAACTGTAACTTGTGCTCAGCGTAGGCATCTAGGAACCTGGCGAGGGAAAAGGTGTGTGATCATGGCCAAGACAGGGAACCAAGACCCTGGGGAATAGGAGGCCTGACTGGGTGGGGAAAACTGAAGGGCCTGATTCTGAAAGACCCAGAAGGTAGAAAGGTGAGCTGAGGAGATCTGGAGGCGGAACCAGATCAAGGGCTGGGACATAGACCAGGGTGTCCGAGAGGGGAGGCTGGTCCGGACCCCATGGCCCTGCTGTTCCCTTACTTGACAAAGTATCTGGCCCAGGTCTGGTGGTAGAGATCCCCTGGATGACCCTTGAGTGTCCCCTTCCCATTCACTGCCCCATTGGTCTTGAGCCAAGTGGGTGATGTCCAGGGACTGGCAAAGAGTGAGACAGGGCGCTGGGCCAACTCCAGGGCTTGGTGGATCAGGGGTATCTAGAAACAAAGGTGGTGAGGAGAGAGACATCCAGAGTTGGAACATAAACAGACTGGCCCAACCAGTGTATCAGCCCTAGCTATCAGCCTCTGCCCCCCAACCCCAGGACAGAACACAGAGAGCAGGGGGCACGTTCTATGTCTCTCTGCAGACTGCTCTAGCCTGAGGCCTCTCAAGCACCAGGCATCAATGCCACTGGGGCCTGAGGCAGCCAGAGTGCCCACCTTGAGCTTGACATCTTCCTCTGGGAGGCTGAAGTTGAGCAACTGGAAGTCATCAGGGGTGTCAGCATAGGTGTAGGTGCGGATGGAGAAGTCACAGCTGGCCATGGGGACCCGCATGATGTTGTATTCGATTCCTGCAGAAAAAGAAGACCAAGATATGTGTGTCTGAGTCAGTAGGAGAATGTGGGGCATTGTCTACCACTTGCCGGTCCGAAATTATGTCTGAGTCAGGGCCAAGGGGAACTTGGGCTCTGGGTGAAGCACAGACCTTCTGAGCCTGAGAGGCCCCAGGCACTCAGCAGAAGATGGGTAGGACAATCTTTTTTTTCACTGGGCATTAACAGAGACCCAAATGTCAGGGATGGGTGGATGTCAGGGTCAAAGGAAAGGTCAAAGTGTCAATTGCACTATGTCATCTTGTCCCCTTCCTCCTTACCTTCTTTAGAGAAGTACGATTTGAGTAGTAAATCCCGTGCAGGAGGTGACAGGGCAAGGATGTTGAGAGCAGCAGCATCTGTCATGGCCCCTCCAAAACCCTTCACTTTCTGGAACTTCTGATCTGGCTGCAGGGTCAATAGCAGCCCTGAGGACATCCATAGGGAATAAAGGGTGTCAGTGCACAGGGGAGAAACTCCATGGTGATCGCTGGCATGATTTAGCTCCAGGAGGACCCCAGCTTGGGTGAGGGGTGTAGTGGTTACCTGTGCCTGTGCGGTTGGCCTGGATGGCCCCCAGACTCAGCTCCATTCGGCGCCCACTGCGTGTGCTCTCAAAGCGGCTGAAGGTACCAGGGTCAGGCAGGGTCAGGGGGTCAAGAGAGTCACAGTATGTAGCATTGCAGACACAGACCACTGAGCTGTAGCCAAAGCTTTTAGGGCTGCAGGGGCGGGCACCTGGGAGGGAGAGAGCACAAGAGAGGCAAGGGCTGAAGGATGAAGATGGGGAGAAGGGACACACTAGTTGGAAGGAAAGACTGAATACTGATTTCAAAGATTCTCTTGATGTACCCCACAGTTGATCTCAGTCACTCAAAAGGGTTTAGTGAGCATCTAATGAAGTCCACCACCAGTATGCCAGAGACTACCAAAGGACCATAAGGCAGAAGGGGGCCTCGGGGCTCCCTCCCTCCTCCTTGACTCACCTGATGCCCACGACACGGCCTGAAGTAGAAGCAATCCCATGAGGCTGGGAGCCAAGATGCCTACTCTGTCCCGGGGCTTGGGACACTCCTGAGAACAGAATGAGGAGAGGCTAGAAGGCAAGCCCCTCTCCACCTCTCATCTACTCTCCCAGGCAGGGCTCGACTGCCTGTGGGCACCCAGCCTAGTCTCCCACCTTTAACAGAATGGAACAAAGCCCACAGACACCTGGGTCCAGACACCCTCCAAGCCCTCTGCTAGTAATAGCTCTCTGCCCACCCCGACCAGGACCCTCCTCCACCCCTCTTCCTAACCATTTCTCCCTCAACCTCACCTTCCCTCCATCTGTCCCTCCATCAAAGGGCCGTGATGGCCTGGTTTCGAGGAGAGTGTGTCGTTCACTGAATTCCAGAGCCTGGATGGCCAGGATTCCAGAAAGAGCGACAAGACCATTTGGGAGCCCTGGCCCACTCACCTCTCTGGAAGGACTTGAAAGCTCCATCACCAGACGAGAAGACTGCAGGGTTCCCAAACCTCGAAGGGATAGAGTATCAGCTAAATAAAAACAGGGGTGCAGTAGCCTGAGGTAGCTATACGCACCAGATGAGCCCTGCGGGTTAATTACGGCAAAATGGAGTGGATGTGTCATGTGATAACTATGGGAGAGTCACATGACACAAGAAGTGAGGCAATCGCAACCATACTTGTAAAGGGCGACTGACTGTCTTCCTCCGGGCTGTTAGTGATTGATTATACACCCTATGAAATTCTGGAAGGCATGTATGGATGACAACTTTAGGAAGAATCTAGATGAAAGATCTGAATGAAGGATTGGGTAGAGGTTCCCGAATCCCAAAGGATGGGAACCACAGCAGGAACATTGCTTTCTTGAGAAAATATTTTAAAGTCATGCTAATAAAGGTGATACTAATAAAAGAGGTTCACTGTGCAAAATACTGAGGCCAAAATACTGAGAGATGATTAAGAAGTCTTTGCCCTATTGAGGTTCAGAAGGCTTATAAGAGTCAGACTCTTACACGGATGGTTACAGATAAAGACAAAATTGGTAACAGGTGTGCACAGAGAAACCCTTCATGCTGGGGTTATCCTGGAAGGTTTCATGGAGGAGAAGAGGTGAGGTTTAGGGAATATTAACCAGAGAAGTGCAGGGACGATGGGCCCTGGGCAGAGGGACAGTGCTTCTCCAGTCCTCATTTGTTTCATCATCAGATGCAGATGAGAAGGAAATCACAGGACAGGGAGGTTGTGTAAAGTAGTTCAGAAACTGGAAAGTGTGGTACAAAGCTGCATCCTCAGTGGATGTGACAAGGGGGTTGTCCATGGTGTTGCCTCATGGGCCACATCATATTGATTCAGTGGGAGTGACACACACAATTATGACCTGACTGACTACAGCTCTCTGAGCCTACTTCCTCACCTGTAAAATGGAGGGAATACCACCACCTCACCAGGTCACTACTGAAATCAGGCAGATAAGCACAGTGCCTGGTACACAGTAGACACTTGGGAACCAGTTGTTTGTTGTGCCTTTTTGTTTTTTTTAAATTCTCTCAGTGAAGTCTTTCCAGACACACTCCAGGCAAAATTGAACATTTCTTCTTCTAGGTTCCTGTAGCCCTATAGGAGCTATAGTCTCACTGAGACTATACTGAATATAGACTATACTGAATACAGTCCCAGTGAGACGAGCTTGGTTTGAATCCTGGCTCTACCACTTACTGGCTGTTTGACCTTCAATAAATTACTTAATCACTCTAAGCCTCTGTTTCTCATCTATAAAAGGGGAGAGATAACTCCTATCTCACAGAATTGCTGTGAGGTGTGTAAGTATGATAATGTGTGTCTAGCACACTGCTTGGCACCAAACACTGCAACAAGTTAGGGCTGTGTTTATGGAAGGAGCTTGGAGTTCCCCAAAGGAATGGCTTACTCATTCTAAGTAGAAGGCCTGGCACAGGGTGGGTAGGTGCCAGCTTGTTGCATTGAACTGAACCATCATCACTATGTCAACTCTGCCCCATCTAGACTTCCTGTTTTTCCAGGAAATGTTGCACAGGGCTTGTTCTTGGGAGGAGGGCAGGTGATCTTATTTCCCTCTAGTTCACTCACTCCACAAATATTTATTGATATTAAGTACATACTACATTTGCCCCTATCTCCTCTGTTGGCTTTATTTATTTATTTTTTAACATCTTTATTGGAGTATAATTGCTTTACAATGGTGTGTTAGTTTCTGCTGTATAACAAAGTGAATCAGTTATACATATACATATGTCCCCATATCTCTTCCCTCTTGCATCTCCCTCCCTCCCACCCTCCCTATCCCACCCCTCTAGGTGGTCACAAAGCACGGAGCTGATCTCCCTGTGCTATGTGCTCTGTTGGCCTTACAGCCCCACTCCCCTCCCTGTTTCCCTCTGCAGGCACAGAGTTTGTGAGTGTCTTGTTTCTTCTCTCACAGTGTGGTCTGCCCTTGAGGCTTTTATATTTTATTTTCTAAGTAAAGTTGGTTATAATAAGGGCTAATATTTATTGAGTACTTACTCTGTGCTACTCTATGTTCATAGTCTCGTTTTATTCTCACGTGGCAGATACTATTATTTTCTCCATTTTAGAGATGAGGAACCTAAGACTCTGAAAGGTCATGAACTTGCCCAAAGTCGCTTGACTACTCGGTGGTGGAACCTGGATTTGTAATGAGGCGGGGCGGGCACACAGCCCTTAGCTCGCGGCTGTTAGTGCGAGACCCTGAGCGCCGCGGGTAGAGGTCCCGCTCGGCCAACAGTCAGCCTGGCAGTGGTCCTCTCAGCAGAGAGTGGGTTAGGCCGAGGCAGATCTCGGCCTTCTCGCCGGGACCCTCCAGGCTCTCCAGCCGCGGGGCCAGTGGGTGAGCTGGGGTGCCCCGGGGACAGGCTGAGGGCTGTGTCCTGCAGAGCTACAAGCCCTCACCACGGCCACCCACTGGCCGGGTCCAGGCCTCGAAGCAGCAGCAAATCTCTCCCCCATCCCCGCCTGTGCAGCCTAATGGCAGTGGTGGTCTCCATGGGTCCCAGGCCATGGAGGCCTCAGCAACTGCAGTATATGGACACTGTCATTAAGGTAACAGCTTCAGGGACTTCCCTGGTAGCATCGTGGTTAAGAATCCGCCTGCCAATGCAGGGGACACGGGTTTGAGCCCTGCTCTGGGAAGATCCCACATGCCGCGGAGCAACTAAGCCTGTGCGCCACAACTACTGAGCCTACGCTCCAGAGCCCGCGAGCCACAACTACTGAGCCCGCGTGCTGCAACTACTGAAGCCCGCACGCCTAGAGCCCGTGCTCCACAACAAGAGAAACCACTGCAATGAGAAGCCTGTGCACCGCAACGAAGAGCCCCGCTCTCCGCAGTTAGAGAAAGCCTGTGCGCAGCAACGAAGACCCAATGCAGCCAAAATTTTTAATTAATTAATTAATTAAAATAAATTTTTAAAAAAGGTAACAGCTTCAACCAGCTTCAGTCTCTCCCTTCACATTTCTGGAATTGGTACAGCTTAGATCAGTTGTCTCCCGCTAGGAGGTGGCCAGAGGTCAGGGTTAAGCTGCAAGGACAAAAAAAAAAAAAAGCTGAAAGGACGCTGCACATCATTACTTGAGGTCCACCTCTGTGGTTGGGGCTATTCTCAAAGAAGGGCAATCGTTGTGAGCTGGGAATTCACCTGACTGGTATTTGCTACAACATGTATTCCTATCGATCCTATACAAATCATTCTCTCCAGTGTAAACGAAAAGCCAGAGGGCCAGCTGGGTCCTTGGGCACCTGGCTCCCTCAGTGATGACGGCTGGGCAGGGTCTGGGGACCTGGCCCTGAGGGTGCCGCCAGATGAGATCTGCCTCTTCAGCCAGACCTGGGCACTGGCGGGAGGACCCAGACCAGGGGCTGGATGAATGCTCCCGGGCAGGATAACTAGCCCTCACAAGGACCCCCTCCTTTAGCCAGGGCCTGGACCCCAGAGGGTAAAGGTTGAGCCTTTGGGACCTTGCCCTTTCTCGTCAGAACAGAGAATAACATTTGTTTTGGTGGAGGTTTACAGGAACGTCGTGACCTGACCTCAAGAACAAAGCATCTGACACCAAAGAAGTCTGCAACAACTAACCACAGCCCTCCCTCAGCTTTCCTATAAACGAGCTTTGCTGAAAGCTTTCTTTCGGGGAGTTGGGGTTTTTAAGGCATGAGCCACCCATCTCCTTGCACGGCCCTGCAATAAACCTTTCTCGCTCCAAACTCCGACGTTTTGGTATTGTTTGGCCTCACTACGCGTTGGGCACACGGACTTGCGTCCGATAAGATTTGTATCCAGGGTCCTATGACACACATCACACATTTGATGAGTGCCTCCGGTGTGCCAAATGCTACATTAGCTGCTGGTTATTTTCAAAAGCTGCTGTGCTGGTCTGCAGCGTTTGTTTTGTACTGTTTTAAAATCGTCCCGTGTTTTCTACACGTGTTTTACCTGCTCAAAATGAAGCCCAAGTTGGCTTCTGAAGTGCTGGCTACATGGCAACATTTCTGGATCTGTGTTCTTCAAAGGCATTTGTCAGGGGATAACTTGTCAATAATGAAACAGAATCCAGGACTCCCAGGTTGGGCAAGATGGATTGATTTTCAGCTGGGGAGAGGCAGGTGTGCCTCTCTTCCCAAGCTTCACTCTCCCTGTCCTGGGAGATCTCAGCACAACAGCCTGAGCACCCCTTTTCATAAAAAGTATTTCCTCACATACTCTCTACTATCCTGAAATGAACGTATAGATACTATGACTTACCTACACACACAATTTAAGAGAATCAATATAGTTGCCTTAATTGGCATATAAAGGAAAGATAATGGGACTGTTTTTTATAGCAAAATATGTTTTCAATAAGTAAATGCTTAGGCATGATTACCTACAAGACATTATAAAATAGTCAGATATGTACTAACCTAAATGGAATAAATTAGGATTTAACAGAAGCAAAAACAGCCCATGAATTAATAATTTCAATATGTAAGTTTCATCATATGTCATTTTTACAATACTTATTATTGTGCTGCAAAAACATAAAATATATGATAAATCAAAATGCTTAAAAGTCAATCTTTTTTTTTTTTAATTATTTATTTATTTATTTATTTATTTGGCTGTGTTGGGTCTTCATCGCTGCCCATGGGCTTTCTCTAGTTGAGGCGTGCAGGGGCTACTATTTGTTGAGGTGCGCAGGCCTCTCACTGCAGTGGCTTCTCTTGTTGTGGAGCCCGGGCTCTAGGCGTGCGGGCTTTAGTAGTTGTGGCTCGCAGGCTCTAGAGCGCAGGCTCAGTATTTGTGGCTCACGGGCTTAGTTGCTCCGCGGTATGTGGGATCTTCCTGGACCAGGGCTCGAACCCATGTCCCCTGCATTGGCAGGCGGACTCTTAACCACTGCGCCACCAGGGAAGCCCCTTAAGAGTCAATCTTTATGAATAAGATTCAGTGCATTCCACATGTCTTCACAAATTTACTATTTGATCCTAGGCCTTAGCAATTCAGTAAGGAAAAGGACAGTCTTTTCAACAAACGGTGCTGAGATGACTAGCTATCATGCAAAAAGACAAACTTAGAGACTTCCCTGGTGGCGCAGTGGTTAAGAATTCGCCTGCCAATGCAGGGGATACAGGTTCGAGCCCTGGTCCGGGAAGATCCCACATGCCGCAGGGCAACTAAGCCCGTGTGCCACAACTACTGAGCCTGCACTCCAGAGCCCACGAGCCACAACTACTGAGCCCGCGTGCCACAACTACTGAAGCCCGCGCGCCTAGAGCCCGTGCTCCGCAACAAGAGAAAACCCCGCTCACCGCAACTAGAGAAAGCCTGTGTGCAGCAACGAAGACCCAAAGCAGCCAAAAATTAAAAATATATATATATAAATAAATAAATTTATTAAAAAAAAAGATAAACTTAGACCCTTACCTCACTCCATAATCAAAAATCAAAGCAAAATGGATCATAGACTTAAATGTAAGAGCTAAAACTCTTAAATTTCTGGAAGAAGGAAGGCTAGGAGTAAATCTTTGTGACCTTGGATTAGCCAGTGGTTTCTTTTTCTTTTGTTTTAGGCAACAACAAACATTTGTTATCTCACATAGTTTCTGTGGGTAAGGAATTCAGGAGTGGCTCATCTGGATGGTTCAGACTTGAGGCTTCTCAAAAGACTGTAGCCAAGATGTTGGTCAGGGCTGCTATCATCTGTAGTAGGCTTGACTGGGCTGAGGCTCTGCTTCCAAGTTAAGCCAATAACATAGGTGGTGAACTGGGGCTGGCTGTTGGCAGAAGGCCTCCGTTCCCTACCATGTGGAATAATTCATAGGGCTGCTTGAGTGTCCTCACAACATGACAGCTGGATTCCTCTCCAGTGAGTCATCTAAGAGAGAGTAAGGCAGAAGCCACAAGGTCCTAGCCTCAGGAGTCACACATTATCATTTTCACAATATCCTATTGGTTACACAGGTCTTCTATACAGATGTGTGTGGGGCAGAGGGGCTAAATAAAGGTGTAAACACCAGGAGGTGGGGATCATTTGGGGGCCATCTAGGAGGCAATCTGCCATAGTCCATCCCCTGGCTTCCAATAAGTCATGTCCCTCCCACACATAAATACTCTTACTTCCTCCCAAGGTTCCCAGAAGTCTCATCTTCTTATAGCTTAAGTCCAGAATCTCTTTAGACAATGGTTTCTTATTTACGATTCCAAAACACAAATGACAGAAAAAAAAAGATAAATTGGACTTCATCAAAATGAAAAGTGTTTGTGTTTCAAAGGATGTAATCAAGAAAGTGAAAAGACATCCCACAAAATGGGATAAAATACTTTCAAATCATATCTCTGATAAAGGCCTAGTATCCAAAATATATAAAGAACTCTTATAACTCAGTAATAAGAAGATAACCCAATTAAAAAATGGGCAAAGGACTTGAATAGATTTTCTCCAAAGATAATATAAAAATGGGCAACAAGCGCATGAAAAGATGCTTGACAACATTAGTCATTAAGGAAACGCAAATCAAAACCACTATGAGATACCACCTCATATGCACTAGGATGGCTATGAACAAAAAGACAGACAATAACAAGTGTTAGCAAGGATGTGCAGAAATTAGAATGCTCATATGTTACCGTGGGAATGTAAAGTGGTGCAGCCACTTTGGAAAACAGTTTGGCAGTTTCTCAAAATGTTAAACATAGAGTTACCATATGACCCAGCAACTCCATTTCTAGGTATCTACTTAAAAGAAATGAAGACATTTGTCCACCCGAAGACTTGCACATGAATATTTACAGCAGCGTTATTTATGGAAACAAACTAAATGTCCATCAGCTGGTGAATAAATACACAAATTGTGGTATTTCATTAAATGGAATACTATTCAGCAATAAAAAGGAACAAAATACTGATACATGCTACAATATGAATGTACCTCAAAAACATCATGTTAAGTGAAAGAAGCCAGACAAAAAGACCACACATTGTGTGATTCCATTTATATGAAATTTCAGAGTAAGCAAATCTGTAGACAGAAAATAGATTAGTGCTTGTCTGGGGCTGGAGTGGGAATGGAGATTAACTGTTGCAAAACTCTGTAAATTTACTCAAAATCATTGAACGGTACACTTAAAGGAGAAACTTTTATAGTATGTAAATTACACCTCAATGAAGCTAGTAAAAAAACTTTACTTTTATTACATATTTGCAGTTGGTTCATTGCTTTGCAGGTACACTACTGCATTGAAACTCTTTTAAACTAAGTATATTGCATAGCTGGAAGTGCTCTAATACACTGAGTAGACAGATGCAATAATGTCAAGACAATGTATTTTATTTAAGCTTCCTTCTCCATAATGATCTCCTCCTAAATTATTGGGCTGTTCCAAAAAACAAAAAAACAACTTGTAAAACTTTTCTGCATTATTATATAATGAAGTCCTGCTGATTTATATTTGATTTTATGTTTGCATATATTGTTGTTGTTGTTTTAATAAATTTATTTATTTATTTGCCTGCATTGGGTTTTCGTTGCTGTGCATGGGCTCTCTCTAGTTGCGACGAGTGGGGGCTACTCTTCATTGTGGTGCGCAGGCTTCTCACTGAAGTGGCTTCTCTTGTTGCGGAGCACGGGCTCTAGGCGTGCGGGCTTCAGTAGTTGTGACACGTGGGCTCAGTAGCTGTGGTTCACAGGCTCTAGAGCGCAGGCTCAGTAGTTGTGGCACACGGGCTTAGTTGCTCCGCGGCATGTGGGATCTTCCCGGACCAGGGCACGAACCTGTGTCCCCTGCATTGGCAGGTGGATTCTTAACCACTAAGCCCCCAGGGAAGCCCTTTGCATATACCGTTGAGCAGAACATTCCAAAGTCAAGTAGAATGAGAGACAATTCTTCTTTGTTCAGGACTGTCCTCCATGTTATAGGTGGTCTACCTTTCCTGTCCTCTTTCCACTAAATTCTCAAAGTGCCTCCTAATCCTGGTCTCCACTAAAGACACGTTTCCAAAATGCCCTCTAGGGGGCGACTGAGAACCACTGCCCTTAGGGGAGTCACCTCAAACGCCCAGGTTGCAGTGGCCACTAGGGACGTACTAGGTGGCCACAAATGCGTTCCTCGGTCCCCTTTGCACAGCACTTTTATTTTATTTTTAATTTTTTTTTGGCTGTGCCGTAAGGCATGTGGGATCTTAGTTCCCTGACCAGGGATCGAACCTGTGTCCCTGCAGTGGAAGTGCAGAGCCTTAACCACTGGACCGCCAGGGAAGTCCCTGCACAGCACTTTTTTTTTTTTTTAATTTATTTATTTTTGGCTGTATTGGGTCTTTGTTGCTGTGCGTGGGCTTTCTCTAATGCGGGCGAACGGGGGCTACTCTTCATTGCAGTGCGCGGGCTTCTCATTGCGGTGGCTTCTGTTGTTGCAGAGCACAGGCTCTAGGCTCATGGGCTTCAGTAGTTGTGGCACGTCGGCTCAGTAGTCATGGTTTGTGGGCTCTAGAGCTCAGGCTCAGTAGTTGTGGCACATGGGTTTATTTGCTCCACGGCATGTAGGATCTTCCCGGGCCAGGGCTCGAACCCATGTCCCCTGCATTGGCAGGCAGATTCTTAACCACTGCACCACCAGGGAAGCCCTCTGCACAGCACTTTTAAAAGACTTAGCTAAACACCAAGGGAGGACAACTGGGAAATAAATATAAGCGAAAAGCAGAAATACAAAAATAGTTTGGCTGACCCAGCACAAGAGTTCTGATCCCACTTCAGCCAGCCCTGTGACGAGCTGTAGGCTTGACTCAGATAGCAAACTCCAGCCCTGGAGCCTGGCAAGTACCATGTCACAGGCCCCTTGCTCTTTAGGTCTCAGATCAACTCCCCAAGGAGGGTGCCTCCTCCCAGTTCCACTGTCACCTCCATGGTCAAGTCAAAGAGAGACACTCTTATGCCATGCATAGCAGAGTAGGTGCTCAAAAAATACTTAAGAGATGAATGAATGGATAAACCTTACCAGTCAACCTGGAACCTGTCCTTTCAGCTCTGGTTTCTGATCTGAAGATACACCACTCCTCCTGATTAATGACACCAAATGACTTGTTTCTCCAGTGAGACCCTTCTGCCCCTTAATTGCTAGGGTGTGGCTTCACCTTTGGATTCATCTGATTAACCAACTTTTTTTTTCAGCTCTATTGAGATATAATTGACGTAACACTGTGTAAGTGTGTAAGTTTAAGGCGTAGAACTGATGACTTGATACATGTATATGTTGCCAAATGATTATGGCAATAAAGTTAGTTTGATTAACCAACTATTTTTTTAAAAATATTTATTTATTTGGCTGCACTGGGTCTTAATTGCAGCACGCGGAAACTTAGTTGCGGGATATGGGATCTAGTTCCCTGACCAGGGATTGAACCTGGGCCCTCTGCATTGGGAGCATGGAGCCTTAGCCACTGGACCACCAGGGAAGTCCCTGATTAACCAACTCTTAAACAATAACCATAGCATACTTGTAAAGCCCAGTGCAAAATGAAAGTATTTGTACCTCACATGCTCTCCTATAATTTTTTTCAAGATACCAACAGTCAATCTTTCACAAGTGCTTATTACATGCATTAGCCTGACAACCCCATGTTACAGACGAGAAAACTGACTTAGGTCAAGTGAGTGGCAGAGTCAAGCCTAAATTCAGGTCTGTCCTACTCTGAAGCCCAAGCAACTCTTAGCCATCATGTCATACAGCCTCCCAGATATTTCAGTTGCATATTTTCAGTCTTCTGTAAGTTTATAAATGGTCACAGGGCAAATTTCATGGTTACTATTTCTCTGAAACCTTAAAATTCTTCACTTAGAGACAAGCACAGAATCGGGGCTCAAGTTTACTGAATGAATGAATGGGTTAAGTTACCAACTGCACCCTCTCGCTGTTTAAGGTTCTGCTTGTCAGTGTTTCAGAGACTGTCCTTGGTGTGGTTTGAAGCAAAGGAGTGGTGAACTTCAGGAAGAATGAGGTTAACTCTGAACAAGACTATTACAGTGAAAGTGAGACCTAACTGAGGCGATTTGGTAGAGTCAACAGGAAGTATGATTCAAATACTGAACAACTGTGAGCCTGCTCGCACCTTCCTTATTGTTCTGAGCTTCCCATGCAGGGTTGTAATGAGGCTCATTGAAGATAACAGTACCTGAGAAGGGACTTCCCTGGTGGCGCAGTGGTTAAGAATCCATCTGCCAATGCAGGGGGCAGGGGTTTGAGCCTCGGTCCGGGAAGATCTCACATGCCACGGAGCAACTAAGCCCAGGCACCACAACTACTGAGCCTGCGCACTAGAGCCCGCAAGCCACAACTACTGAGCCCGCACGCCTAGAGCCTGTGCTCTGTAACAAGAGAAGCCACCGCAATGAGAAGCCCCTGCACCACAAGGAAGAGTAGCCCCCACTCGCCACAACTAGAGAAAGCCTGTGCACAGCAACAAAGACCCAATGCAGTCAAAAAAAAAAAAAAAATCTGAGGTGTTCCTTGTGAACTGTAAAATTCCATATAGATGGCTGGAATTATTACTGTTATTGTTATCCAGGCTTTGTTTCTTCCCTCCAGGTACAGTAGAAGGAGTCTTCTGTGCGAGGCCTCTACCTCCACCCTTGCTCCCTCCGGCCGCCACCATTTCTCTCCTGTTCCCCTCAAGAAGAGGCAATAAGGAAGGGTGTTTCAGCATGAACACCCTAGTGATTATACAGGATTGAAATCCCTGCTTCATTTCTCACTAGAACTGAGACATTGGGAAGTTACTTGACTTCTCAGAGCTTCAGTTTTCTCATCTCCAAAACTCTTGCCTCGTGGGTTGTTATGAGGATTTCATGCAACACTGCATGTAATATTACTCAGAGCCAAACCTCTGGAATGAGTTGCTACACCTGATGAGTCCTCTCTCCACTTCCTACACTCCATGGGCTGATACTGGACCCTCCTGGCTCCAAAACTGCTCTTGCCAAGGTCACTAATGATCCCTCTGTTGCTAAGTCCAATGAATAGTGCTCAGCCCTTTTTTTTTTTAATATAAATGTATTTATTTATTTATTTTGGTCTGCGTTGGGTCTTTGTTGCTGCGTGCGGGCTTTCTCTAGTTGCGGCGAGCGGGGCTACTCTTCGTTGCAGTGCGTGGGCTTCTCATTGCGGTGGCTTCTCTTATTGCGGAGCACGGGCTCCAGGCACGGGGGCTTCAGTAGTTGCAGCGCATGGGCTCAGTAGTTGTGGCGCACAGGCTCAGTAGTTGTGGCACTCTGCGACATGTGTGATCTTCCCGGACCAGGGCTCGAACCCGTGTCCTCTGCATTGGCAGGTGGATTCCTAACCACTGCGCCACCAGGGAAGTCCCTGCTCAGCCCTATTTGACTGGACTTTTTACCTCAGTTGACACATAGCCCCTCCCTCCTAGAAGCACTCTCTTTTGTTTTCATGACTCCACACTCTGCTGCTTTGGATGTCCTCCCACTTCTTTGGCTGTTCCTTCTCTTTTGCAGGCTTCGCGTCCTCTTTCTGTCTGTTCCTTAGGGTTTTATCCTAGGCCTTCTCTTGTCATACATCATGCTCTCTCCACAGAGATAACCCATGGCTTTGACTAACCTAATTGTTTTCTGGTTCCACAATCTCCACTTCCAATCCCAATCCTTCTCCTGGGATGGACTCTGTGATGTGACTCTGCCCTCCAGACCTTTCCTCTGGGTGTCTCACAGACACTTCAGCAGGACCATCATGAGAGCATCATCTCCTCCAGCCAAACCTACTTTTCCTCCTGTGTTTTCTTTCCCCATGAATAGAACCTCTTCCTCACAGAACCTGGGGCTCATCCTTGACTCTGTCCTTTCCCTGTACCCTTCTCCCTGTCAATTCTCTTCTAAACTACTGAAACATCTCTTGCTTGGCCTCCTACACTCTACTTTTCTACTCCAATCCATTCTCCAAGAACTGGATGGTCTAACTAAAATACAAATTCTGAAGCTACCACTCTCCCTCCTAAAATCCTTCAACGGCTCCACACTGCCTTTTAAGAGGGCTACCGGGACCTGGCATCTTTGTTCCAGTCTCATTTCTCACCTCTCCACTTGGACCATATGCTTCAATCACATTTCATCTAATAGGCCACATTCCATCTTGCCTCTCTGCTCTATGTTATTTTCTTCTCCTCTCTTGAAAAAAATGAATAACTATTCTTTTTCATCATTAACTCCTCAGCCTTAATGTCCCTACCATCAGTACCATTTTCCTGACACCCCTGAATGAGCTGGGCACCCCTGCTATGCGCTCCCCAAGACACATATATGACAAATCATAATTGGGCATCTACTATGTGCCAGGCACTGTTCTAGACCCTGGTGATACAGTAATGAATAAGATTATAAAGTCCCTGGCCCTACGGAGCTTATATTCTAGTGATGGTGGAAGACAAAAAACAGGTAATTTCAGGTGGCCGTGAGAACTATGAAACAAAATAAAGGGGAAGGGGGACTTCCCTGGCGGTCCAGTGGTTAGGACTTAGCCTTCCAATGAAGGGGGTGTGGGTTCGATCCCTGGTGGGGGAGCTAAGATTCCCACATGTCTTTAGGCCAAAAAACCAAAACATAAAACAGAAGCAACATTGTAACAAATTCAATAAAGACTTTAAAAATGGTCCACATCAAAAAAAAAAAAAAATCTTAAAAAAAAAAGGGGGTAAGGAAGCTGGACAGAAGGAGTGAGTGGGACAGTGGTAAGAAGTGAGTTTGGAGTAAAAGGTTGGGGGTCAGATTCTGCAGGGCCTTGGTGGCCACAGTGAGGAGTCTGAATTTTGTTCCAAAATGGAAATTCACTGGACAGTTTGGGGCAGGGAAGTGACAACATCAGATTTATATTTTTAAAAGATCACTTTGGCTGCTGTGTAGAAATCAGACTGTAAGGGGCACGACGGAGACCAGCCTCCAATTACAGCCTGCCACAGACTGGCCCCCTTGTTCTACATCCTCTCTGCCTCAGAATCCTCTCAAAGGCTCTTCTTTACTATGCATCACTCTTCACCTCCATTTAGCCTAGGTAATGCCTATTCATCTTTCTTTCAGAACTCAGCTCATATGTCATTTTCTCCAAGAAATTCTCTTTCACACACACCCCTCCTGTGTGTGAGGAGCCCTTACATCTCCTTTGTAGCTCTTATTACATTTGCAATTAATTGTACAAATGGCTTAATGTCAGTTATAGCACCCAGTGGCCTGCTAACTCCTTTGTCTGCTGATCTGTCCGTGAGAAAGCCCAGTAGGGCGGGGATCAGTCTGTATCCCCAGTACATAGCACAGCACCCGGTGCTCGTCCCGTGCTCATTGAACATCTGTCGGATGATTGAAGAATGGATAAATTACATAGACCTTCTTCCCACTCCACCCCTCAAAAAAGCAAGTGGGTAGAAGAGGATTTGAAGATTTTCCCCCTCTTCTTCATTAGTAAAATACAACCATCCCTACAATTAATAATAACAACGATGATAAAAAGGTGAAGTGCAGACGCAGGGAAAGGAGAGTTAAGATCCAAAAAGTGCAAAATCCATTACGCCTACCGTCGGCGAAGCGAAACAGCAGCCCCAAACGGAGGCGAAGGGAAATCCCAGAGCAGCCTGCAAAGCGGGGTGGGCGGGGCGGTAGAAGGGGGCTCAGCAGAGCTAGGCTGCACTCCACCACGCGCAGCCGCGAGACACGCAGGGCCGGCGGGGCGGGGCCGGGGCCTAGCTCAAGAAGGGAGACCCCCGAATCGTCAGGAGGCGGGACGCAGGCCCTTTCCTCACGTCTTATTGGTTGTGCTGGGGACGGACTGTTTTCGCTGACCAGCCGTAGCCCAAGTAGGGCGCAAGCGTATCCGGGGGTCTATTCGGAAAGTGGGCGCGGAAAGCGAGAAGCGCGCATGCGTCTCGTTTTACAATCGCCAGCACAACGTAAGGAATGGGGGAGATTGAAGTCCCTCAATGAGTCCAGCTTACGGAAGTTGAGGTGGATTCTTGAGCTTCCTCCTTTGGGAGCCTCAGGATAGGGAACATTCAGTGCCCAGAAATTGCCCCGTTGGGAATCCCAATCTCCACTCCCTGCTACCTCATTTTGTCCTTCTGGCCGCGCCCTAACTCTCCCTCCCTGAAGCTGGGTTGTTATGATGGTGAATTATTCAAGAAGCCTTGCAGCCAGACGCCATCTATGGGCAGTGCCTCTCCCTACCCCCTCCCTCTCCTGTAGGGCCCCACGGCTATCCCCAAAGTCATAGGGTCTCCAAGCTGTTTACAAGGCCCCACTCTGCCTTTTAATAACTTAATGAGTTTCCTGAGGACCTACTAAGTGTTAGATCCAGTGCAATGAGCAAGCCCCTGCTCTCAGGAGCTTGCATTCTGTGGGACGACACAGAAAACAAAAACAAGATAATTTTGGATAGTGATAGGTGTTCAAAACAAGGCGGTATGATAGAATGGGGAGTGCTCAACAAAAACGTGAGAATGGAACTAAGACCCGAATTAGGTGAAAGCAACAGATATAGGGCACCGAGTTTCGTGTTGGTGAATAGCTAGCTCGTGCAAAGGCCCTTGTGCAATGCAGTTTGGCTGAAGCAGAGTGGACCAGGTTGTACCTGACCATAGTTTCATAAGGAGTTTGGAGATTATTCTAAATACAGTGGAAAGCCAGTACATTTAGGCAGAACTTTAATATGACATGATTTCTTATCACTTTGCTGAGTGGAGAATGGATTGTAGGAAGAATGGAAATAGATCAAGAGGGTGGGAGAGAGGGTGATGACTAGGGCTAGGTAGCTGGTGAGACATGGATGAATTCAGGGTAGGATCAGATGTGTTGGATGAGGGAAAAGAAGAAATGAGGGTGATTCCCAAGCTTATGGAAAGTGCAGCTAGGTGAGTGATGGTGCCACTTATTGAGATGGGAATGTTGGAAGAGGAACAGGTGCTGGGATGGGAATCAAGAGTTCCACTGTGGCCATGTTGAGTCTGAGAGGCCCATTAAATATCCAAGCAGAGATGTCAAATTGGAGGTTGGAGCTCATGGAGAGGTAAAGGAGAGAGTTATCCACGAACACATAGATGGCCTTTAAAGCCATGGATCTTGATAGGGCCACTTACAGACTGGAGGTAGAAAAAAGAAGAGGGCCAAGGGGAGTGCCCTGGAGCCCTCCAGTGTTAAGCGGTTGGGCAGAGGTGTGAACTCTGACAAATGATACCAAGACAGTAAAGTAGGAGAAAAATTAGGAGAGTATGATGTTTTCAAAGACAAGAAAGGGAAAAATTCAAAAGGAAAGATGCTGATTATCTGGGTTAAATGCTTCTTAGAGGTCAAGTGAAATGCAGGCAGAGAATTGGCCAGTGGGTCTAACTTTTTTGCTTACTGAAAAATTTGTCAAGAGCAGTGCCTGGGGGCTTCCCTGGTGGTGCGGTGGATAAGAATCTGCCTGCCAACGCAGGGGACACAGGTTCGATCCCTGGTCCAGGAAGATCCCACATGCTGCGGCGCAACTAAGCCCGTGCGCCACAATTACTGAGCCTGCGCTCTAGAGCCCGCGAGCCACAACTACTGAAGCCCACGTGCCTAGAGCCCATGCTCTGCAACAAGAGAAGCCACCACAATGAGAAGCCCAGGCACCGCAACAAAGAGTAGCCCCCGCTCGCCGCAACTAGAGAAAGCCCACGTGCGGCAACGAAGACCCAACACAGCCAGAAATAAATAAATAAAATTAAAATTAAAATTAAAAAATTAAAAAAAAAAAAAAGAGCAGTGCCTGGGGAGAGGTAGGGGAAGGAGCCTGATGGGAATGGGTGAGGAGAGAATGGATGTTCAAGAGTGGAAGGAAGGAAGAGAAAAAACGTTTGGCTATGAAAAGGGGCAGAGACATTGTGTGGTAGCTGGAAACAGATATCAGCGTCTTGAGAGTTTTCATAACTATGAGAGATGCTAGAACAAATTTCAAAGGTGACAAAGAATGATCCAGAAGAGAAGGGAAAACTGAAATTTATTGAAGCCTTACTTAGTGTGTTAAGAGCTTTACAAACTTTCGTCCTCACAATGTTTTACGGATCAGGCAATTGAGGTTAAATAACTTGCCCAAGATCATGCAGCTAAAGGTGGCAGAGCTGAGAGGCCACCCAGATTTTTCTGACCCTTCATGCCTCACCACCCCATTGCACAGGCATACAGCCCCTTGTGCTTGAACAACCGGGACATGCCTTTGCCCTGGCCACAGGGCCCGTGGTGAATCAGAGAGAGTTACTCTCATGCTGGAGGAACAGGGCTTTATTTTCCTCCTCCAACGCTGTAAGCAGGGGCATCTCTCCGCACAGCCTGAACACCCATGCAGCGCAGGACAGAAGGTCTCCCCAGGCTGGAGGGGCAGAGGCAAGCAGCAGGAGCCCCTAGAGGTAGGAGGGCAAGGGATACTTCTGGGGGTGTTCAGCAGGTTTCTTTTTGTGTCAGCCAGTGCAAGGGGGTGCTGGAGGCTGCTGGTCCCAACCAGCTGGTGCCTGTGGCCCCAGCATTCATCTGGATCTGTTCAGTGTGGGAGGACGCCCAGGTCAGAGCCCAGTCTCCTGGCTGCCCCCATTGAGGCTGAGGCTGTGGGGGCGGGTGCCACGCTCCAGCCTGCGGCCAGACAGGAGGCGTCTCAGGGAGGAGCCGGAGCTGAGGTCGCCGCAGCTGCGAAGGTGGAGGCTCTCTCGGCCTGGCCGGCCCCATGGGCTCCGGGGCACCTAGATGGGGCCACAGGAAAGAGCATCAGTGTGGCCCCACCTGAAGCACCAGGCTTTCCTGGGTGTCTTCACTGGATCCCCTCACTCTACCTGCTTATGTCCATGGGCTCCAATCCCATTGGGGTCTGGGGCCTTCCTAGACATCTGGAGGAAACGAGTGACCAAGCCCCGGCCTGGCCAGCTGCCCTTCAGGTCCCCCAGGGAGTGGGCAGGTGCAGGGCCCGAGGGCAGGGGGACCTTCTGGAAGGTGGGCATGGGGTGCCGTTTCTCGGCTGAGCGAGCACGTAGCAACTTGGGGGAAGGGCAACGGGCTAGACGGAAGAGGCAGGCTTCAGAGCAGAGCCCTGGAGAGAGAGAGAGAGAGGGAGAGTGGGTGGAATGGGAGGTGCAGAGAAGTCCAGGCAGCACTCCCCTACCCACTGCCCCCTGGGCACCAACCATATGCCTCACCTGTATCTGCAGAGGAAATGGAAGCAGCTTCTTCCTCAAGCACTTTGGTATAAAGTTCCCTGAATTCAGCTGAGAAGGAAGACAGAGACAGGGACTGAGTGGGAGCGCTCAGTAGATGCGCCCGCCAATCTCACGGCCCTCCTGAGAACTCAAGCCCAGATTCCACACCCCATTCCCAACCAAGGGGGCATCATCTCTGCTCAGGTCCGCCAGCAACTAGATGGTACAATCCACCAAATCAGGGACTAAGGCGCTATCGTGCCCTGCTGCAGCCTCTCCAGTACCTGGCACATAACGGTAATGACAAACACTTTCTGTGCCAGGGCTAAGCACTTGATCTGCATCTCTCCTCAGTAACTCCACAGTACCTATGGTGAGGTACTGTTATTATACCTGTTTTACAGGTGAGAAACTGAGGCTTGGAGAGGGTAGGTAACTAGCCCAAGCTGGGAACTGTGAGACTGCGTTCCAAAAACCAAATCCTCTTCTTTTAGCCACTAAGCTATTGATGTATTTCTAGGAGGTGACATAAGAAGTGTCTACTGCAGGAGTGAATTCACCCATTCTTCCTCCCCAGGGACCTCAACAGTGTCCCAAATCCTGGTGGGTATCACTGGCCCTCTAACTCCCAGTGCCTGCCCTCTCCTGAATCTTGTGGCGGCTCACCGGTGTCGCTGGAGGTGGTGATGCCCGGGTCACTGTGGGACCGTGGCAGCAGCAGCGGTGGTTGGGGAGCCGGCTGAGGAGGCCGGTGCCCCGGTGGGGTGAGGGAACCTGAGCTATCACTGAAGCGGCGAACCGGGGCTCGGGGGGGCGGGGCTGCAGCTGGCCGGCTGCCTCCCCGGGGGACCCGCCGCCTCAGCTCGGGGAAGCAGGGTCCCACCCAAGGCGGCCAGCCCTCCAGCCGGTGGCAGCTTCGGGCAGCTGTGGGGGCACCCAGCGGGGGTGGGGCCTCGGGGGCAGAGCAGGAATAGGAGCGGGCAGCTCTCGGGGGCCGCCGGGGCAGGGGGCTGTCCTCAAAGGGGCCCCGCAGGCCGCAGTCCAGGCTGAGGCAGTAGCCGGCGCGGCTGCGCTGAATAGAGCGGAAGAGCACGTAGTCAACGGAGCGCACGGAGCCCTGCAGCTCCAGCAGGCACGAGTCCTCCGACGGGCTGGAGCCCCCAGGGAGGTCACCGATGGCTGACAGCACCAGAGACCCGCTGTCCATGGACACTGTGGGTGGTAGGGGCTGCCGGGTAGCACCAGCCTGGCCGCGCAGGCGGTTCCTCTTTTCTCAGGCCCAGCCTCTTGCGGGCCATCCTGCCTCCAGTTTTATCTCAGAGGAGACAGCTAAGCCCAGGATTGCAAGAAGCCCCAGCCCTCATTTGTCCCTTAACCACCCACTCGGTCTCGTCTCTCCCCGTCTGCCCCCCACACCCAGCTCTGCTATCCCAGGCATCCCAGACCTTGTCCACCCTCCCCACTTTCTGCTCACCATCTACAATGGAGGCCACTCGCTCACAGATGCAGGAGCCATCATGAAGCTGAGGATCAAACAGAGTGGCCTGCAGAAGACACAAGGGTCAAGGGTCGAGCCCTACACACTGATTAGGCCATCCCATAGGCTGCACAGAGCTCTGGAGACCTAGATTCCAGTCCAGCTTTGTCACTTTGTTCAAGTCACTTATGCGGGCCTCAGTTTCCACATCTGTAAAATGGAAATAATAGTTCTTACCCCACCCACCTCGCCAAGCTCTCAGGCAGATCAAAGATGACAGTGAATGTGCTAGTGCTATAAAGATCATGAGAGCTAGTATTATCTTTATCCAGTGACAGCAGCTCACCCAGCTTTTCAGGCTCTATCTCTGACTCCCCAGCCCACACCAAGCCCTGCTCTCACCTGGCTGTCTCCTCGTAGCCCCATGACGGCCTCATAAGAAGGGGGGCAATCAGTAGGATACAAGGGCACCGGGCTGTCCATGGAGCCATTGTAGGTGATGCTGGCAGGATGAGGGAGAGGGTCAAAGCCTGGGAAAGAACTCCTATTCCAAAAAAATCTCTCCCCACCAATCCCCGGCCTCAGCCCCAGTCGCCTTCCTTAGTTTCCCCACAGATTCCACCTGGCCTCACCTCTGTGCATCTGTTTCTGAGCTGCAGGTGTACTCTGGGGGATAGTAGGGCGGCGGGGGCACAGGCGGTACAAATTCCTCCAAGTCCAGCATGGTGTGTAGGAGAGGGGCTGGGGGCGAGGATGTACAGCCCAGAGGCCCCAGAGGACCTGAGACTGAGCGCTCAGGGGCCAACTGCTGGGGAGCAAGCAAGTCAGCAAACTTGGTTTCCGGGAATACAGCTCCTTGGCTCCCAAACTCCTCTCTCATCTACATTTTCTGGCCCCACCCCCTCCAAGAAGCTCAGTTCTGGCCCCTTTGCCAAAACCAGTTCCTCCTCTAACCCCGCCCCAGCAGAAGACCTTCAGCTCTTGCCCTGCCCATCTAGAAAGTCCTCCTCTACATGGACCTTTCTGCACCCAGAATCACTATCTGCTCTCTGTCCCCACCAGAACATCAACCCATTATCCCCACCCCCATCTAAGACCTTCCTGACTCCGCCCAACTTTTAGTCCCACTCTTCAATGCCCCCAGACTGGCATCACATACTTCTCTTACTCCCTGTCATTTCCCTCCTCACCTTCCTTTGGACCCCCTAAATAACCCTGCAACAGACATGCCTAATAGGTGACCCACAGCCCTGGTGCTCAAAAGCCAGCACTGTAACCATCACCCCTCAAGCCCAATCCCAGCATACACACCCTGCCCGCATCCTACCTTCTTGGCCTTGACCCCGGCTCCCCACTCACCGTGTGCACAAGGTCCAGGGAGAAGATTTGGATGCAGCAAACAATAGCAGAGAGAGTACAGATTATGGCGGCACAAACCGTGAGCCCACAGACGCTAAAGAGCAAGTTCTGGGGAAGGCAAGAGAGAGAGAGGGATGTGAGAGGAGCCTGGGGTGGAGTAAATCCCACATACTCGGGGCCTGTGAGGACTCCAGGAGGAGGCAGGAGGGTGAGAACCAGGAAGATGGCGGGAGAGGAAGGAATGGCGGAGGGGGGGAAGGGGGGGTGCATGCTCACCTTGAGGGCCCCTCGGGCTTCATCACAGGTGGAGTTAGGGGCAACTTTCAGTTCCTGCCCTGACTCTGGACAGGGCCGCAGTAGAGGAACAGGAGGGCAGCACACACAGACCTTTCCGTCCTGAGTGGGAGTGGAGAGGGTGAGGCAGCCTGAATCAGGACAAGTCCAGGTTGTCCTGCACACCTCCCCCAACCAGCACTCTCAGGCTCTCTTTCCTCAAATCTCACCAAGATGCATTCTTGGAAGTCTCGGGCCAGCTGAGCGTTTTTACAGGAGAGAACAGAGCCAGCCATGCTGAGCATGACACAGAGCACCGAAAGCAAGGAGAAGAAGGAAATCTGGGGGAAACAGGGCACAGACTCAGGGCTGGGACCCCAAGAGTACTCTCTACCGCAGATGGAGCCACCCTCCTTCACAGACATTTGTGCCTGGACAGCATGAATGGGAGAGTCAGTTCCCTTTTCGAGGGCATAAATAGGCATCCCCTCAGGTGCTAGGCACCTGCCTCCCCGTGGGCATCAGACCCTGGCACCTACCACTAGAGTGAACGGCCGCTTCCAAGACACAATGCCAACCACCCCGGAAAACGCCAGCTGGGGATAGAGTGGGCACAGGCTCAGCCTGACAGGGGAGGCACCTGAGTGAGCCCCTCACCACAGGGTGCACCCAGCTCTGTAAGGAGGAGGAGGACCAGGAGAGGGAGGAGAGGCCAGGATTTGGACTGGCAGCTGGTGTGGAGGGGTGGGGCCCGAGGAGCCTCCCACACCCAACAACTGTGCACCCAACTCACCGAGAATCCAGCCCAAGACGGGCAGGATCTCTTGACGCTCTCGGTGGTGGTGACAGATGAGGCCACCATGCTGAAGGTGACCACCAGGATGCCCAGGAGCACCTGAGCCAGCCCCAGCGTGAGCAGAGCCTGCAGCCAGGGTCGGTGGAGGCGGAGGTGGGTAAGGCCCCGGGTGCTGGGCCGGCTAGTCAGTGAGCGGCTGGAATCACTAGGCGAGGGCATCATGCCTGCCGCCCGGTTGCCTAAGCCTCGCTCGGCTCCCCCTGACGCTTGGGAGCATCTCAGAGGCGCCCAAGGCCTCGTCCTTCCTCCTCTCCACCCCCCTCGCTCTAGACCCCACCCCCTGGCTGGGTCCCCTGGGCCATGGCCCAGGGACTCCAGCTGAGGAGGGGGCCAAGGGAGGGGCGTCACGGAGGGGCCCCGGAGTGCTCCCTCCCCACCACGGGCACTGGACGGGCACCGTGCCCGGGACGGCGATGAGGACGCGGGGGCACCGGCTCATCGCATCTCCCTAGAGAAGAGAGGCGCCGAGAAGGGCCGGTCCGGGAGTGAAGAGAGGGCGGCGGTCCGGAACCCAGGGAAGGGTGGGAAGGGTGAAGGCGAGAAGGATGGGAAAGAAGTCTAGAGAAGAGGGGAGAGGCGGCGTGACTCTAGAGGCGCGGTCGGTGTGCCCTCAGTGTCCAGTGGGATCCGAGGCTGCCTGGTGGGGAGAGGCTGCGGCGGTGCCGCCGCCTCCTGGGTCGCCAGCCCCGCTCCCCTGCCCACCACACCCCCGCTCCCCCAGCTCGGCTGCAGCAGGTCCGGGACTGGAGGCGGGGGATGGGGATGGGATGGTGCGGGAGGAGGGGCATGGTGCGAGGGCCAGCGCGGTGCACCCCGGGAGTTGTAGTCCCCGCCAGAGACCCTGTGGGAGGGGGAGAGGGAAGGAGGGAAGGAGGGAGGGAGGGAGGGAGAGGGAGAAAGGGAGAGGGAGGGAGGGAGCAGGAGGCAGGGCTGCAGGGTGAGCTGGCCGCCGGAGCTAGCAACGCTTTCGGCTCCCACTTGAGCCCCACCCAGCCTCTCAGGCCCCTCGGCCTGCTGTGTTCCCAGCAGAAGTATAGGCTCCTTCCCTGTCATTAACGGAGAGGGGTAGGGAGCTGGGCTCCCTGGCAGCTCCGCGATTCCACCCCAACCGTGGACTTCCCTCCCTCTTCCTGCGCCTGCCATCATCGGGCTCTGCTGCCCCATCCCTGAGAGCTCTCCATTTACACTAAGGCCAGGTCAGACCTTCCCTCTGGAGTCCACATTCTGCTTCCATTCTAGTCTCCTCCACTTTCTCTTCCATAAGGCCTAGTTCCCATTAAAATTCCGGAAACGGTGTGATTTGTGTTCCAGTCCCACTTTCTTTTTATTTAAATAACCGAAGCAACAGCCTTGGCACAGCAGAAGGAAGCTGGGTTGGGGTGTGTAGAGGTGGCAGCAGTGTGGCCTGATTGGGGGAAGGGGAGTGGGAGGGAAGCAGTGACTGGGTCACACTGGGCTCCCCACACCCTTAAGTCAGGTTCAGCAGTCATGGCTGTGGGACTGGGGGCACTATAGTGAAGACATCAAGTAGTGACGTCTCATCAAGTCCCAGAGACCTCAGGGATGGGGGCTAGGTCACCTCCCCTAAGTGGCAGGGCCAGGGCATCCCAGTTAGGGGTCACGGTGCCCGGAAGGCATTTTCGGCAGCCCCAGCGGCTGCATTGGCAGCTGCGGTTCGCACCACAGGGTTGGAGAAGACACCAGCTGCAAATTCTTGCTGGGCCTTCTGAAAGCTGGCACCTGTGCGGCGATACAAGGAGTGGATCTGCAAGTAGAGGCATAGACTTTACAGCACGTTCTGGCCACTGTTACCCCACTCCAATCTAACGCCATCACCACCACTCACCAGCCTGCAGCTCTAGCTTTTCCCTCGTGGCTCCCTACCAACCCACACCCACACATACCCCATAACACCCACCTCCCAGGTCCATTAGCTGAGAACCCATCCGTCAGCCTGGCCCTCCCCAGTTGCTCCTGAATGTTCCACCCATGCCCCTAGAGACACATGATCTCACTCTCCTGGCCCCACCTACAGCCCCTCACCCGCTTTAGCATCACAATTCCCAGCACAGCAATGCCAGTGAAGAACAGGGCAACCAGCAGCATGAGCACAGCTACAGCTGTGTTGGCCTTCAGCACCGTCAGAACAGAGATCCAGCCACTGTAAGGAGGGGAAAGTATGTGGAAGTGAAGAGGGGCTGCTCACAGCTGGGTCTCTGTCCCCCCAGCTTCTCTGCTGGTTATGTCTTCCCACCAGGGGCCGTTTTCCTGTCAGTCTGGCAGCTTTCCATGCACCGCAATCCCAAACTACACCTACTCTCTTCACAGTTTAATCCCAGCTCCTGAACGATCAGCTCCCAGCTCTCCAAGCTCTTCCAGACATCCTCACTCCAAACAGACCTTTCTGTTGAGGATTCTTCCTCTTCTCCAACCATGGTTACACATGTCTCCTCCAGGAAGCCTCTTCAGATTGACCACAGCCATCTTTCCCTTAATCTATGTCTGTTGAGAGTTGTGTCTGGGCTCTCTATCATGGAGGACATCTTGTCTCTCTGGTTAAATTAGCACCTCCCAAGGATAAAAACCACATTTCCTTTTTCTGAACAACTCCTATGCCAGTACCCAAGGCTAACTTGGTCTACAGGAGTGGGAGGAAGGGGTGAAGGTAGATGGCAGCCTCACAGACCTGAACCCCCAACCTGGGATGCCAATGGCCTGGAGGACAAACAGAACATCCTGGACGAAGAAAATGAAGAAGAAAACGAAGAAATTGAATGAACTGTCACTCCTGCAAAGAGAAAGAAAGGGAAGTGTAGGCAAAGAATTAGCGTTGGAGAAGCAGAATGGGACCCATCCAAGTCCCCTCCCTGCCATCATCCCCACTCCCCCTTCTTACCGGAAAGCCTTATACATGGGGCGGTACCAACAGACAAAGGAGCAGGGGGTGAAAAGGAGGATCCAGAGGATAGAGAGCCCAAAGCCTGAGCCATTGTTGGTCTCCACACAGAAGCTGGCCAGGCAGGCAAGAAAATTCAGGAGAAGAGCCAGAGTGCTGCCTAAGGGTTAGAGGAACAGGATGATGGGTCAATGAAAGCTCCTTTCCCTAGAAGCCCACCCCACAGCCCTCACCAAATGTGGCAGAGTAAGGAAAGGAAGGCGGCTTCTGCCTTCATAGGATCCTCAGTAGGGGAGACAGAGCTAGCAAATCTCAATCATGTGTCATCCCCTTGGCAAAGACGTTTAAATGATTCAGAATACGTTTATGCATAAGGACAAGGGGAAGGGGGAGAGGGCAAGAATATACGTTTGCTAGAAGGCTGGAGAATAAGTTCTAAATACTGTAAAAGGAGTAATCCAGTAAGATTCCTGGAGAAATGAGCCTTAAACTCAAATGCTGAGGAGAGGTGAAGTGTCTAGTTCTGGGTGAGTGGGCTCCAAGAAAAGAAAGATGTACAAGTTACTACCTGTACTCTTCCTTCAAAAAGGCTTCTCGGGCTTCCCTGGTGGCGCAGTGGTTGAGAATCTGCCTGCCAATGCAGGGGACACGGGTTCGAGCCCTGGTCTGGGAAGATCCCACATGCCACGGAGCAACTAGGCCCGTGAGCCACAACTACTGAGCCTGCGCGTCTGGAGCCTGTGCCCCGCAACAAGAGAGGCCGCTATAGTGAGATGCCCGCGCACCGCAATGAAGAGTGGCCCCTGCTCGCTGCAACTGGAGAAAGCCCTCACACAGAAACGAAGACCCAACACAGCCATAAGTAAATAAATAAATAAATATAATAATAATAATAATAATTAAAAAAAAAAAAAAAGGCTTCTCACTACTCACACATCCAGAGGTAGTACATGGTGGATACTGTCTTCTGAAATTCTTGGGGGATCTCCATGGAGATATCCTGGAAAAAGCAGGGCTGAACTGGGCAAAAAGAAGGTAGAGGGGGCCAATTGTTCTGTCGAGCTGTAAGGCACAAAAAGAGCAGGAGGATCTCACAAGTGAGACAGAGACCAACAAATCACTCCCCCTTCCTTTCACCTCCGGTCCTCTCTTCTATTTCCAATTTGAGGGTTCAAAGAAACAAGGGCAAGTGGCAAAAGTTATTTTAATACTGAGTGTTTATTAGGACTTGTGTTTATTATGACTTACAACTTCTAAGCACTGTGCCCAGCATTTTGTATAGATGACTTTGTTTAACCCTCACAACAGTCCTGTCAAACAGGTACAAACATTATTCTCATTTTACAAGTGAGGAAACTGAGGCACTCAAGATTAAATAACTTGCCTAAGAGCTCACCCTTAATAAGACATAGCACCCAAATTCAAACTCAGCAATCTGGCTCCAGTGCCCATGCTCTGAGGTCCTTTTTTGAGACTTCGAGCCTGTCAGATGCCCTCCCCAACCCTATCAAGGATCCACTTACTAGCTGTGCCCCCGAGGGCAGCATGCTGGAGTTCTCGCTCCCTCCGGTCCAACTCCTCTGCCTTCCGGTTGAGCTCCTCCTGCTTCTTTAGCAGCTCAGCTGTGGCTGCTGCAGCTGAAGCCTGACCAGTATGAGCAGAGGGCAATGTGAGTCCTGAACCCAGGGCTGGCCCCTCTCCTCAACCCCTACCCATACACCCCCTTTACCTGGGTGCTGTAGGAGCCATAGTTCTTGGGTTCTGTGGGGCTGAGCTTTCTCGAAGACTGCAAAGGGGGAGCTGAGGGTGGAGCTATCGGAACAGGGGCAGGAGGCTCATAGCTTGGTGGTGGCTGTTGAGTTTGGAAAAAACCTTAGGGATCATCTAGTCGTTCATAACACAGGAATCTAGAGTCTACTTGAATACCTTTAGACCTAGAACTCATTACCTAAGGTGGCAGCCCCTCCCCCAGTTGTTAGAAAGCTAGTTCTTGTGTTTGTATCAGAGAACTCTTTTACAACCTGCAGCAGCCCTCATAACCTCTCACATCGAGTTCCTTAGCCAGGACTCAAAGCACTTATCTACCGTATCAACCTCCTTAAAACTTTTAAAAACTCTTACCTTTTTCTATTGCAGTGAGACAAACAGGTCTAGTCTTTTTCATCCCTTGTTTTCTAACTGTATATCTGAACATAGTTTGTTTTCTCCGCAACTCCAACCGGCCCCATCCCTTTTCTTCTTCAAAAAAGGCTCCCCAGACAGGGTCTTCATCAGGACCTGCCAGACTCCAGGTCCTCCCAAGACTGACATTTAGAGCTCAAACCGATGGATCCTTGGCCTTAGTGTCTTTAGAAGGATTAGGCATCCCATGGCAGACTGGTCTCTCTCAGGGAGCTAAGATCATGGTGTTTCTTCCTTTGCGTGCAAAAAAGTCCCCTATACCCCAACAAAGTGGGCCTGTTAGCATACCCTACCCTTCCTCGCCCGCCCGTGCTCTCCAGAATCTCACCTCCCGGGTCTCAAAAGGGTTGTAGACGTCAAGCGTGGCATACTGTGTGCTGGGTCGGTGCTGGATCACAGCTGGGTCCTGTGGGCAAAGATCTGGGGCTCAGCTGGCACCTGGTGCCTCTGGGGGAACTCACAGGGGCCTCTTCTCAATTGCTGTGGCTACAAGGACTGCAGCTTGGGGCCCACGCTGTTGTCCCCATATTTGCCCCCAATCCTTCACGCCACACTGCCAGTACCAGCTCCTTAAGGGGCAGGGCCCGCCCCCCCAGGATGCTCACTGGTCTGGAGTAGTCGTCACTCCCACGTGGCGGCCCTTCCTCGGATCAAATGTCACGAACGGGAATACAAATTAGCCCGACCCTCTAGACTCGAGAAATTACCCCAGCTGCCCCAAAGAGGCCGGCGCAAGTCACCTGAAAGGGGTTGTCAAGCTCGCCGGGCTCGGCGAAGGGGTTTCCACCGTCTCTGCTTTGAGCCATGTTTGCAACTTCCGCTTGGGCCGCCCCCTGCCCTCCACACCCCTGCCGCGGCAGTGGCGGCGGCCGTGGCTCTCAGAGATCCCTCCGCTCCTCTCGGTCCGCCCCGCTTCTCTGTGCACGGATTGGCTTTACACACCGGAAGGGTCACAAGGATCCCCGCAGCAGCAGGAGGGTTGCGCCTGCGTCTCGGTCAAAGGCAAAGAGGGAAGTGCCCCACGTGACACCTCTAACTCAGTCTCGGTAGCCAAGTACCGCCCCTTCCCCACGTGATTTCCCTCAATTAACGAACTACACCTCCCAGCAGGCCTCGCGTCAGAATCCCTGTCCCTCCTAGTCTTCCGACCGGTGGTGGTAGTCTCCCAGGAGCCCAGTTGAGCACATTTTTTTATCTGGATTTCTGGCTTTATCCTGGGGCCCAGCCTAAGAGCTACAGTAATCGAACCTCCTTCCCAAACCTTATCATTCCAGATAACCCTTATCACCGTCAAGAAATGTTACCCACCCATCACTCTCCTCCCAAGACAAACCGTACAGGTAAACTGGTGACCTGACTATGGTTAATTTTGGAGGGTAAGATGGGACTCCCTTCGTTGCCAATCTTCTCATCCCTCCACCCCAGGACCCCCAAACCTCAAACTCCAGGGATGGGGGTCAGATGAAGCACGTCATTTTATTTCACAAAGACTGTACAAAATTCCTTATAAAACATGGGATAGATGCCATCTGGTTACCTCATTCTGCCCCCATCCAACTCAATTGTGAAGGGGCAAGTGAGGGTGGGAAAAGTGTGAGATGGAATAGCATTATGTACAAGGCAGGGGTTGAAGCGATAGGTCCAAGTTCTTTCATATTTACACTATTTCACATATTCACAGGTACATAGGGAGCCAGTAGGAAGGAGTGGGCTCCGGCTCTGTTCTCTTGTATAAAAAAGCACCAGTGTCCTGGACTGGACACCCACTGCTGTTAGAGTGGCAGGGGGGCCCAGGGCCTGATCGTCACCGACTAATATCCCGACTGGAGTCCCACAACTTGGCGGTAGGTGGCTCAGCCCGAAGGCGGGCGAAGAAAGGGTGTTGAAGGGCTTCGCCCAAGGTCAGCCGCTTAGCAGGTTCATACTCTAGCATGCTTTCAATCAGATCGAAGAGCTGGTGGTGTTCCTCTGCCTCTGAGGTCAGATACCGCTGGTGGTGGAGGGCAGGAAAAAGGTGAGGCACGATGCCTTACAAACCCTGCGTTCTTCAAGGCCCTAGATTTCAATCCTGAAGGACCACGGCTCTGCTTGCTACCATTATGAATGACCACACCGTGACCATTTCTGATGTCACAGCTCACCCTACCTTCCCACTAGCACAATTATTCCTTCATACTCTTTGAAAGTTCTACTTGTATATCCTTGTCAACTTCATGAATCTTCTTTAGCTCCTCAATAAAATGTAACCTCTTCAAAGGTAGTTTATTCTTTTTTGCCTGACCTAAAGAATCCAGGACATTGCTTTCATCTCTGGTTGGCTCAAGAAAAACATGGCTGTCTAACCTCATTCCCTCCATAAAACCACTCCCTCTTATCTCTCTTCTATCAACAAAAGATGTCTTCTTTCAGTTTTCCTCCCCTTCTTTCCTAACCCTCTGCTTGTGAAATGCATTCCAGGGGCAAAACACCTTAAGAAGAAAGTGACCTCTGGGTGGTGGGCACAATTTATTCCCAGCCCGGCTCACCCGAAGTGGTTTGCAGTTTTCTCGAACGTAGCGCCCAGCTGATGTGTTCTCATCCCAATCCAGGCGACCCCGATAAAAATATTTCTGCTTCCTAGAGGGGAAGGGGGAAGTTGAGGAATCAGGAGGTTCCTCTTTTTGTGGGATGATTCCCTTCTTCCCCCATCTCAAGAGTAGCTGAGGGGAGGGCAGATGTCAAAGAAAAAAGAAAACGATGTGATAGAGACCAATTTTGTGGAGAGAAAAGGAAAAGGGTTAAGTCCCTCCCACTCGAGGTTCACCTTGTCTTTCGGATCATCCGGGAAGGGATAGGACCCAAGATCCTTTCCATCATGGCTAGATGTTCTCTGTTGTCATGGGTCTGGGAAACAAAGACAGAACTGAGCATGGGACCGAGAGGGGATCCTGAGGTCTAGCCGCCAAGAAGATAAGCAATGTGGAGTGAGCAGGCAGCTCCTCAGCAGACAAGGAAATTAGGTAGGAGAATACCTAGTGGTCATATAAAACACCCCACCACTTACTTGGAAGAGGGTGAAGCCAACATAGTATTCGAAGATGATGCAGCCTATACTCCACACATCACAAGGCTGAGACCAGCCCAACTCTGGGTAGGAATGGGAAGGAAAAGGTACTGTGAGGCTCAGGGGGCCCTATCCTCACCACCACACCCCCTCACATACTTGGACAACCTTGTCCTTCCCCCCTTACCGAGGATGACCTCTGGTGCTCGGTAATGGCGGGTGGAGACAATGGTACTATGGTGTTCATGGTCAAAGGTGGCACTGCCAAAGTCTACCACCCGCACAGCTGTGCTCTTCACACTGCGCTCATCTCGCTTCTAGGAGCAAAGCAGGAAGAACATGAACCTCTGCACCGAGACTAAGAGAATGAACAGACCGAGCTTCTACCACTATTCTCTAAAGTGCTTCTGAGCATTAAAAAAACAACTTTGACCTCCTGCCTGCTCCCACACATGCCTTCTGCTTTACAGCCGCCCCCATAGCCAGCAGACTACTTTAGGAGTGGGGGAGGAAGAAGATTTAGGAATAACTGTGGAATATCATGCAAGTCTCTATGCATCTGAAGAGTATACCCAAGTGACTAGTGTACAGTATTCGTGAAAATATATAGCAGGTAGCAAAGTGAGGAATAGCTTCCTTAGCTGAGATCTCCATGATCTCCAGTTAGTCAGTGGAGCTGACCTTTCCTTACAGAAAGAGAAGGAAGCCCAAAGCAAGAACCTTGAATGCATTTTCACGCTACTGGAAAGTTAACTGAGGTTCTTTTTCCAAATTCTCTTCCAATTTAAGTCTTATATCTCTCCCCTTCCATCTATTCTGGTACTGCAGTTTTACTCAGTCAGAGCCAGAGCAGAAAATGTGGGAGAAAGAAGTAAAAGGGAGGACAGAAAGGGCTAAGAGAAAGGCAAAGTGGCATGGCCACCTGTGCCCACTGGCCAAGGGGTGGACCCTGTCCATCTTACCTTCTCTAGGTTGTAGGTGAGTTCGTAGTCTGAATTCACAAACAGAATATTTTCAGGCTTGAGGTCCGTATGTGTCAGCTTGTTATCATGGAGGACTGCAGAGGAGAAGGCCAGGTCAGGGTTGGTCCAGGTGGCCAGAGCTAACTGGTACCAGCTGACCCCAGGCTTGGTCACCTAGCTCAAAGCTGGTGAGAAGGCAGGTCCAGAAGCACTAGGCTGCTTTCTGCTCTACATCCAAATGAAATGCCTAGTCTAAGAAGCCCTGTACTTATTTAATTTTTGAATTTTATTTATTTTTTATACAGCAGGTTCTTATTATCTGTTTTATACATATTAGTGTATATAGGTCAATCCCAATCTCCCAATTCATCCCAACACCACCACCCCTGCCACTTTCCCCCCTTGGTGTCCATACGTTTGTTCTCTACATCTGTGTCTCCATTTCTGCCCTGCAAACCGGTTCATCTGTACCGTTTTTCTAGGTTCCACATATATGCATTAATATACGATATTTGTTTTTCTCCTTCTGACTTACTTCACTTTGTATGACAGTCTCTAGGTCCATCCACGTCAGAAGCCCTATACTTATTAACGTCAGATATACATGTACTTCTCAACCAATGTATAAAGATGACTTGCTACGGGGTTGTATTTTTTTTTTTTTTTTGCCACACCGTGTGACACGCGGGATCTTAGTTCCCCAACCAGGGATCGAACCCACACCCCCTGCAGTGGAAGAATGGAGTCTTAACCGCTGGACTGCCACGGAAATCCCTATGGGTTGAATTTTTGTAGTGACTTTGACATGCGTCCGTCTGACTCCTGTGAATTCAACTCTGTGAAACTGTACTGTTATGAAGACTCAAGAGGAAGTATGTACTAGTCCCTACCTGGCCCCTTGGCTGCACTACTCCCTGCTCCCGCCTGGTTTGCTGGGAACAGAGAGCACTCTCAGCTCAGACAAATGTAAACCTCTAGCTTGAGGAATCTTTCTGTCTCTTTGTGCTTGCTGCCTGACTTACACTTTCCCAAGGAAGGGGAATAAAGGAAAAAAGAGGTAATTAGGTGCTTTGACTTCAAACACTTTCTCTTCCAGCTCCTGCTAGGTTGAATGTGGAGTAAGAGCAATCAGTGATGGTAAGGACATCAGTGAAGGAGTTAAGTCAGAAGAGAAAGAGATGTCAACATGACAGTGAACAGAAGAACTGCAGATAATTGAGTTGACTGTTTAGGGGCTTCAGCAGTGCACAACTGAGACAGAAGAGGTCCAATGGAGAGAGGGGCTGCCCCAGAGTCCGCCTCGGCCCGCCCCACTCACACTTGACGGCCTGGCACAGCTGGAAGGCCATGTGGCGCACTTGGTGGATGGGGTAGGGCAGGTAGTTGTTGTCTTTGAGGAAATCGAAGGTGCTAAGGCCCAGAAGCTCAAAGGAGATACACATGTGGCCATGGTAGTCAAACCAGTCAAACATCTGGACACAGAGGCTGGGAAGAGAGATGGGGGAAGGGGGATGTCTGATGAGCTCCCATCTGCCCACCACCCCTCCAACAAAGAGGGACTGCATAGCTGTTGATTCCACATACTTGTATAAAAACATGCCAGCTATTATCACCAAGAAAATTCAGTTCAGCTAAGCAGTGGCCTTTCTGACAGACCCAAGGAGAGAAGTACTACCTGTGAAACTTCAAACCATTTTCCTGCAACATTTTAAATAGTTAAAAAAAATTCTATTTGCTGAGGAGCTGCCAAGCACCAGGCTTCAGTGTGGACCATAAATTGTCAAAGTGCCACTTCTGCATTCTGACCCCAACTCCCGCTCCTGAAATTCACTCACCATCAGCCATCATTGGGCCCATGTTTATACCTACTTATGTCTTTGCTTAATACTCTTATTCTACATTTGGATTATGGAATGTGTGTGAACAGAAAAATTACACATAAATGTCTGTGGCTTCATTAGCATAGTTCTAGGTACTAAAAGCACAACTAATTTTTTGATGAAAATGTTGATTCTCAGTCTCAGGCCCATTTCCAGGGCATATCCCTACTGAGGCCATCTTGGGTCGGAGCCAAACTGCAGAGCAATCTAACTGCCCTGAAAACAAGGGGAAAGGATTAGAGAATGTCACAGACCCTCCCTTCCTGCCTTAATGTTCTACTACTCTAAGATGATGAACAAAAGATGGATGGATGAGCAGGTCTCCAACTCCCCTGCCTGTCTAGTACAGCTCGGGAAGGTTTTACTGTGTGGGGTGGAGCCTCTCACACTCCCCACACACTCCTTCACTCACTCACTTCTTGTTGTCAGGATCCTTCTCGTTGATTTTCTCCAGCACATTGATTTCAAGTCGAGCTGCTTCCTTGTACTTTTCCACATTTTTAATGATCTTCAGGGCAACTCGAGCTCCGCCCCTATAGGATGGCAGGAGAGGCTTTTGCTGGAATCTCAAGAACATCTCAGACTGAACAGGGCTGCCTGGGGATTAAGATATCCTACCTCTGGCTCATTAGCAAAAAAGCCCCAGATAACCCTCACTACCTCTTTATGGCTACCAGGTGTGTAGTACAGAGGGGGCTGACAGTTACCTGCGATGGTCAACACATTGTACAACTCGGCCGAAGGTCCCCTCTCCCAAGGTGCTTACAATTTCATCTGAAATGAAAAAGAGCAGGGTCGGGGAGAGGGAGGGAGAGAAGGTGGGGAATGAGCTGAGTTCGAAGGAAAAAGGGTACAGCAACCTGGGGTGAGGAGATGAAGGAAGGGGGAACAGATACAGATGGTCACAGGGGAAGAAAACCCCTGCATGATTCCCACCACCTTTAACCCAGGGGCCATGAGAGCTGGGAGTGGACAGCAGAGGTCAATTCTCAACAGCAACTCAAACCACCCAGATAAACAACACCACTGAGAAAAGGCAAAAGAGGCTGTGACTTGGGTTGGCTCGGGACGTTAGGATGGCTATGGGACCATTACAGGCTATAGGATTGTTACGATTTGGCTTGTACATCGCTCTTGTAGCCAGTCCCCGACGTGGTAGATGAGGTGGCCCTCAGCGTCGTCCTCTACACTCTTGGCTCTCCGGCTGCTGTGCTGCTGTCGGGGGGCGGGGGGGGTCGGAGCAAGCCAGGTGTCGGAGCGGGGGCCGGAGGGAGGCGGGGTGGGTGGTGGAGGGGTCACCGGTCACAGGCGCCCAGCCAGGGGGGACAGACGATGATGGGGGACAGTGGAAGGGAACACGTCAGATGCAGTAAGGCGGATCGGGGTGAGAAGAGAGAGCGGCGCATAATCCCAAGGCCCCAAACCCAAAATGGGAACGGGGAGAGGCACGGGCAGAGCAGAGAAGTGGTGTCGTTGCCAATGTCACCCACAACCCCATGCTCTACACGATGCCCTTCCAGGCGGGCACAGGTCTCCCCTTGCCCCCACCCAAGCCCACCTGCTGATGGGGCCATGAAGTCCAGGGCTTGGGGGAGAAAGGCAGTTCACAAGCAAGGTCCCCATTAGAAAGTGGAGGCCTTGGGGGGTGGAGGAGCCGCTCCCAACACAATAAGCCCAGCATGCCAGGGAGGGCACTGGGGCTCACAAATGCTCTGTGCCCATCAATCTCCAAAGCAGATTCCAGGGCCCTCCAAGAGTCGGAGAGCTTCCAAGAGAGTAGACAGACTCAGTGCCCACCTCAGTGTTCATGCCCCAAATGCTCAGATGAGAACAAGGATACTTCTCACTTACCAGGGTCCCAGAGGGCTGAAGAAGAGTGGGGAGAGGAAGGGCCTGGGCTGACACTCACCGAAGATGAGCGGCTGAATGTCCGGCTGCGCCGCCTCCGCCGTCTGTGCTTCCTACGGCTGCTGCGCTGGCTGCGGTAACTGCTGTTCTCCCGATGATATTCGTAGGAATGCCGGTAGTCTGTGTCATAGTAGGCTTCTCCCCGATCCCGGCTGTAGTCGTTGCGCCTGTAGCTGCCACAGTATCGCCGGTCATACGCCCTCCGGTCGGATGAACGATCATCATAGCTGCTGTTGGACAACAAACACCCGTTAAGTGTATCTGTTCAGGCCACATTCCTTGTCATACCATGTAACAAGGTCCTCCCTCACCGAGGACAAGGAGTATCGCTAGAAAAGTTGCTCTCACACACTCAAGTCTCTCTGTGAGGACCAAGGCCCAGGGCAGTGAAGTAACTAAGCACAGAGGAGGATGCCCACACCTGCACATCACCAAAACCTCTGAAAACACCAGCAGAACAACTCCCTCTGAGGGCCTCCTCCTCCCCTCCAGTGATGCAATGGAATAAACAGCCATTTCTTTTTTGAGCTATTCCTGACTGATATCCAGCTTTGCTCCAAACTATCCCTAACCCATCCCTCCCACTGAACATGCTGCTAAGTTATTAAAACCATGGAGACCTAACTTTGTCTTGTCTATTAGCTCACTAGCTACCTCTAGCCCCTAGTTCTTTGCACTTGCTTTCCCTTTGTCTGGGACACTTCTCTCGTCTTTCAGACAAGCTTAGATGTCACGTTCTCTGGGACGTTTTCCCTGAACTACACATCTTGCCCCACTCCAACCAAACCTGTTGGATGCTTCCTCAGCCCCTTACTATATACTTCCTCTATGATAAGACTCTTAACACCAGTGTAAATGGGTTATTTTGTTATCCGTTTTGAGCATAACCTTCCACCAGCTACTTAGCTTGAAACCAATAAATCTTTGTTGAATAAACGAATAAGTGAGTGGGCCAAGTGTGAGTTTCTCTTCCTGAAGCCTCACCTCCGGGAACGGACATGGTAGCTGTCTTCCCGTCGGCGCCGCCGTGTCCGGTCACTGCTGCTTGACCAGGAGCGGCTTCTTCGTCTCTTATGCTTTCGGCTCCGATAGTGTTCGTGGTAACTCCCCCGGCTGCCTCTCTCTGAAGAGTGGTATCTTCGAGGATGAGGCATCTGGAAGGGAAGGAAAAGTAGCAATAGTGGGGCGAGCTCTGAGTTTTCAGAAGTGCCCTCCAAGGACTGGCTGCTCCAGAGATGCTAAGCTGCTTTCTGCTCTTCAATTTCTACTTTTTTTTTAAACCACTCACAACTTCCTCAGTCCTCCTCTGTGCTTACAATTCCTCCTTAATGGAGTATATATATTCACCTACTAACTCTAGCTAAAAACTTTAGGAATCTTCCCCCCCCCCCCACTCAGCTCATTGCTCTATTCTGATTTCCCTCAAACATGCCTTTATGAAGACACTCAGGTCTGGGCCACAGCTCATTACAGTTGAGACTGTGTAACTGATAAAGACTGCAACAGTTCATCATTGGCTGGTATCTAGGATAGATATGTGCCACGCTAAGTTCCTCATAACTCAACAAAATAATGCTTTACCACACACTATTATCACAAATGTTTTACAATCATTAAAAGTGTATCTTATCTCCCCAAATAGGCCATCCATGTCCTGAAGGCAGGAATCCAGTTTCCCAGGTTTCTACATATAGTTGTATAAACCAAATATAAGCAAGTTCCAGGGATCTGGGTCTGGCCCCTTGAACTATCTTAATCATTTCTCACATCACTGGCCAAATCCCCCTTGAATGGTTTTAAATACATGTGGCTCCAAGCTGCAGTCAGCTTCCCATCCAGCCCCTCCCCTTTTGTGCTTACTAAGTACAGAATAACTGGTTTTTAATTAATATCAGCACCAGTTGGCTAAAAGCTGGCCACCTTCTGGTTATTGGAATTGGAATTGGAATGGCATAGTGCACAAATCCTTTTTTTCCTTCAAGGAAAGAATCAGAGAGAAATCACTGTCACAATCCAGGAATATGAGAAGAGGAGGGCAGAAAGCAATTAAATAGGCCCAGGGACAGAAGTCTTGTTGTGGGGGGGCAGGATTAGGTGTGGAAAACGCATGACTCCAACATCTGGCTCCCACTCTGAGCTACTTCTCAAATTGAGGACTGTGGCATTTGATTCATTCCTGGCCTAACAGGGCTTGTAGGAAACCAAGAAGATGCAAGCACAAGATTCTCCCAGGTAATCCAACCTTGCTTAGCACAGCTACACAAATGTCATCTCACCATATACATACTGCCACCAAAGTCCCTCACAGGCTGTCCTTCTCCACATTCCCCAAAGGATCTCCAGCCTGCAACCTTTCTCAACTTGTGCATCTTTTTTCTTTTTCTTTCTCACTCAGAAAATCCAGAAATAACTCCTAGGGTAAAAAACTCTTTCCATATCCTCCAAGTGACACAGTGGTGTCTTCCCCGTCTCCGGCTTTGGTCCAACTTTGATATTCTGCTCTTTCTCATCTCTGGAACCACTCCTATCCGTACTCCATCACCCCTTCTCCTACTTTGATCCCTCCCAACTTCCCCACCTGTCTTCCAGAATACATCTAAGGTAGGTCGACCTTCCATCTCATCTTCCTACTCCTCACCTCTGCCACTTCCCGGTTCTCAGCCCTCCCTCTCTCCTAATTTCGCCCCGACCCCTTGCCCCCAATCCAATCTTCTTCCCGCCCGCCCCGCGGTCGCCATCTTTCCGCGCGGCCCCGCGGCCCGCCAGCCCGCGCGCTCACCGTTCTGGCGGCGAGGCCCGTGCGCTTGTCCCACAGGAAGTCCGTGATGGCGGCGGCACTGAGGCCGGAGTCCCGGCACCCCCGCGGCGACGAAGTGCGGCTCCACCCCCCTAACCCGAGACCCTGGGACCTCCCGCCTAGTTCCCGGCCTCCGCTCCAGTCCCGCCCGCCCCGGCTCCGTCCCCGCCCCCAGGATCCGCTTGGCGCCGCTCGCACCGCCCCCGCCCGGGGCCCGATCCCAGCTCGGTCTCCGGCTCTGGCCTCTCCGATCCGCCGCCGCCACCGCGAGCGAGCACGTACGCACGCACGCACGTCCTGCGTCGCTTCCCAGCTACCCCTGGGCTCCGCCCCCAGGGCCGCGCACGCCAGTGCGTCCTCGCGTAGCTCGCGGCAGTCCGCCCGTGAGAGCGGAGGAGGTGCTAGGGCGGAAGTTCATGGGGGCGGGGAGAGAGTCGTCGGGGATTACCAGGCCCGCGCCCCCCGTCCCCCTTCCCGCCTCGTGTCCTTCCGTATCCTTCCTCGATCTTTTACCTATTTCATGAGACTTCTGTGGCTTGTTTTGTTAGGTTTGGAGGTTGAAAAGAAGGGGTTGTTGTTTACGGAATGTCGCCGCTCCGCAAACCTTTTGAGACTTGGTGGTGAGGTGTGATTCTCAAGCATAGCCTGTGAAAGTTCAGTTCTTAAAACAGTTCGGCAACCTAACAACAGCAAAGAAGGGCTCCCACCTTTCCTCCTGAGCAAAAGCTACGCACGTTTCGGGGTGGGTGGGGGAGCGGAGTATGGCCTTGGAGGAAAGGTTTGAGAAATGGAGGGGTGGAGAATCAGGTGCCAAAGAAAGGGAAATTTTTTGAGAACTTTATGTTACGTACTTACACATGATATATGAGAAGTGTAAATTTACTGAATTTAAAAAATGAGGAAAGAGGAGACCTTGAGACAAACTGGGCAGAGTTAGAGACGCTATAGAAGGAATTGAGAAATAATAAGGGAAATGAAAAAAATAACCTGAGGATAACTATATTCAAGTAAAATATCTGAGGGGAGCCAGGATGGTGGATAATCAGATGGAGCTTACATCAGTTGGCCAGAAATGGTTTAGGAAAAGTTTCCTAAAATAGAAGAGGAAGAATAATTAAGGGGTGAAGAGGGCAGTGTAGTTCACTTGCTCTTCCATGAACACTTCCCTTATTCAACAAGCGTTTACTAAGTGTTCACTATGTGTCTAGCATTGTGGCAGGCGTAAGGCTTTTGTTCTTCACAGCTTCACAGTCTAACGCAGGGGTCCCCAACCCTCGGGGCCATGGACCTGTCCTGTCAGTGGCCTGTTAGAAACCAGGCCACACAGCAGGAGGTGAGCGGCAGGCGGGCGACCAAGCAAAGCTTCATCTGCCATTCCCCATCGCTCCCCGTCGCTCTACTGCCTGAACCATCCCCCCATCGCTCGCATTACCACCTGAACCATCCCCCACCCCACCCCCCATCCGTGGAAAAATTGTCTTCCAAGAAACCAGTCCCTGGTGCCAAAAAGGTTGGGGACCGATGGTCTAATGGAAGAGAAAGACCTGTAAACAAATATTGGCAGCTGTGTGACAAGAGGTGTTATAAACAGCGGTGCCCTGGTCACTGTAAGAAAGCTGTAGACTAGACCCTAGCTTGGGAAAGTAGAGTTATAAATGTGTTTCTATTTAGGTTTCCTAGAGGAGATGACATCTGAACCAACTGTTGGAAAGTGAATTGGAGGAGAAGGATAGCAGGCAGAGAATATATTTGCAAAGGTCTGGAGACAAAGCAGAACAAAACATTTAAACAGAATTGGACTCCTGGCTTTCAAGAGAGGGACTATCACAATAAAGGTTGTTGAAACTAGGTCCAAATTTTGCAGGGCCTTGTATGTCATTCTAAGGAATTTAACTGTAATCCTATAGAAGATGGGGAAGTTTGAAGGACATTAAGCAAGTGATATAGCTACATTTGGATTTAGGAAGGTAACTCTGGCAGACTGTGGAAAAATAATTGGCCTGAGAGAGTTCAGAGACCCGTTTAGAGGCGTCTGAAATAATCTAGGTGAAAAAATTCTGAGGGCTTGAAATAAGGCAGTGACAATAAGAAGTGGAGATGAGGGGAAGAATTTGAGATATTTAAGAACTTTCAGGGAATTCCCTGGTGATCCAGTGGTTAGGACTCCACACTTTCACTGCTGAGGGCCCAGGGTTCAATCCCTGGTCGGGGACCTAAGATCCCGCAAGCCGCGCAGCACAGCCAAAAAAAACCCCCAAAATAGCCCTTTACATCACATAGCACTGTAATTTACCTGTCTCATCTGCGGGCATAGAGGAGCACTGGCTTTATGGTTAGGACTTTGTGTTCATCCTTGTATCCTCAGCGTCCACTCAGTAACTGGCAGAATTGCTTTTGGTGAGGGTTGGCAGATGAGTTCGGAAATGAAATACGAGGGGGAGCAGTATGGAGGAGGTCAGAAGAAAGGAGTATGCCTAGGAGAGTGCTGAGAGAAAAAAGTGAAACGCAGGAAGTCCATAAGCGAGAGTGGGTAAGAAGAATTTTAAAAGCTATTCCCCATCTCTTCCACTGGTTCCCAATTCTTCGCTCTCCCGAGCCTCACGAGCTACAACCAGCATCCGGTTTACCCGCCACTCGCAGGCGGCTCCGCCTCCCTGGCACTCAGTGGATAAAAGCCCTTCAACGCTAGACCATGCCCTCTCCGTGGCACTGGCTGCGTTTCCCCTCCTTCTCTTCCTATACTTGGAGGACCGCCCCCATTGGCTAAGCCACGCCCACCAGGGGGTCCCTCGGGTTACAGGTTACATTGGTCCCGCCCCTTCCCGGGATGGCTCTCGGTCCGCCCCGCCTCCGCCCGCCCTGCCCAGCCTTCGCTCGGCTTTCGCCAGGGGGCGCATCGCAACCCGCCCGCCGCCCGCGGGAGAGTCTGTCGCACACACCCCCTCCTCTCCGCGCGCCGGCGGTTCCCAGCCGACTACGCCTCCGCTCCGAGTCAGCCGGGCTGCGCCCGCTCCGACTCCGGGAGGGGTCGGGGGTCCCGAATGGCCGCGGCAGGGTCTAGGAGGCCAAACGTGTAAGCTAACGGGCGTCATGGAGGCGGAGCAGCGGCCGACGACTAGGGCCAGCGATGGGGCGACCCCTGGGCTGGAGAGGGCGCCTCCTGCTGCCCCGGCGTCTACCACCACGGCCTCGGATGCGATCCCTGGGTCCAGGCCCGGGACCGGGCCCGAGCCCAAGAGGAGGCAGCTCGGGACGCTGCTCCAGCCCACGGTCAACAAGTTCTCCCTTCGCGTATTCGGCAGCCACAAAGCAGTGGAAATCGAGCAGGAGCGGGTCAAGTCAGCGGGGGCCTGGATCATCCACCCCTACAGCGACTTCCGGTACTGGGGGTCCGGCAGGGAGGGCGGGGGACACAGATCCCACCCTCACGGGCCGCGACAGGGGGGCCGGGCCCGCCCCACCCTCCACGGACACTTCATTTCCGGCCCAGGGGTCCCCTGTTGGCACGACAGAGTCACTTCCCCCAACCTAGCCCGGGAATTCTTGGGTGAAGGATCCCCAGCCGGAGGTCCTTGGTGACTTTTCATTCTGGGGGCGCTGGAAGGGACAAGCGGACACCAGAGACCTGGATTTCCCATTTCAGGAACCCGGTACCCTACCTGCACCACAGGGAATACTGGAATTAGGGACTGCTCTCTCCTCCTGTCCTGCTTGCTGGGGATCTGGGGAATTTTGTCATGTTCCGAGGCTCGGGGTCAGCCTGAGGGAGAAACCAAGCCCCGCTATTTCCCACTGTCCCCATTCCCACCCCCAGCACCCGCCTAGTTCAGCAGGGCAGGCTACCAGAAAAAATAGGGACGCTGCGGAAGGGGAGGAGGGAGTGTCCAGACAGCAGTTCTGATCGCTGTCCCTGGTGCTGAAGGCGGCATTCGACAGGGTAGGGCCTGGACGCAGAGCGATTTGAGACAGAAACACAGGGGCAAGGCCACCCCACATATGACCACCGCCCAGGTGACTACCAGACCGAAGGAACGAAGAGTGGGGGTGGGGCCATTCCATAGTCCCCATCAGGCTGTACCTCTACATCAAGGTCGCTAGGGGAGGAGAGCAACCCTGTCCTTGGGGGAAATGAAGAACAGTTTCTGGATGTGGCAAGGATGTGTGCAAAGCACCTAACCTGGGGAGCTAAATGAGCAGAAAGGATGAGGTGTGAATCAGGAGCCTGGAAACACAACTGGAGACCTAGACATCATCTTAATCCACAGACATACACACTCCCAGAATGTTCCTCTTTCTCTCATTTTTTCCTTTCATTCCCCTCGTTTTTACTGCCTCATTCTCACCCTACCATGCACCTTTTCTAGTCTCCTGTGGATCTCCCTCCCCTCCCCCATTTCACCCTCAGATGTATCCCCAGAAGCCATGTATCCCCCTTATTATTGTGCTTCTTTTCTGTCCTCTCTCCTGCATCACACGCCAGGCTTGTGACTGCCTGTGAGTCAGGCTGTGAAGATGCTCTATGGCTAGGCAAACCCTCTTTCCCACTCCTCTCCCAGCTTACAGTACAGGATTTCTCCAGTGGCCAGGAAAGAGAAGAAGAGGGGATCCAGGATTTGTTGTTGATTGAAATCACACAGTCTGAAGGGCTTCCTGGAGGCCTGGACTTGGGGACCACCAAACTTCTTTCTGGGGCTGAAAGGGTTGATTTTTGCAGTCAGAGTCAGAAGGGACTGGGTCCTGGGTTGATACTGCATCTAGATGTGTCCTGGAATTGAAACCACCATAGCTACTTGGGACCCTGAGATTGTCCAATTAACTTCTTTGAATGAAGGCTTCACCTCACTCCCTCCTGACCTCTTCTTTTCACAGCTTCCACCACAGCAGTATGGCTCTCCCCTGCCCATGCCCTTGCCTGGGCTCAGCCAGAGTCCCATTGGGCACAGGGAGGTTAGGGGAGGAAAGGAGTGCAGAGCTTCAAGCCTTGCTGTCTCAGGATCTGCTATGGAGCTTCTCTGTATGTGCAGCCCTGTCTGAGATGCTGTGGAGGAGGGAGGGGCATACCTGAAAAGCTAGTTCAGTTGGGAGGCAGGACAGACCATCCCCACCCCAGGACACAGATGAGCAGATCCCAGCAGAGAAACAGGAACTATGGGCCCAACTGTGTTGGGGAGGAGGGATGGGGTGGGGAAGGCTGGGGAAGGCTAGGGAAGGCATGAAGTCCTAGACTAGGAATGGACAGAGAGCTAGAGATGGGAAAAGCAGCAACCTCTTCAGAAATCTGGGGATAAAGGGTGGGTGAGTCATAATACCAACTAGTGCTTGTACAGCACAGTCACATCCGTTGTCTCAGTGCATATTTTTTCAACAACCCTGTGAGATCAGCACAGGGTATTTATCTTTTTTTAACTTAAAAAATATTTAATAATAAGAATATTTAATAATAGTGACATAGATCATATACATATAGTAAGGATATTACATATATATTACTATATAAAGAATATATATATGCACATTAGGGGTATATTTAGTAGGGATATATATATAGTAGAGATATATATATAGTGAATATATAAGGTAGATATATATATAGTATAGTATATAGCAGGATATATATATATACACACACACACACACACACACACACACACATATGAAAGAATAATTGTAAAGCAAACTCACATGTAACAACTATTAGGTCAAGAGAGACTACATTGCTGATACCCCAGAAGGCTCCCTACTGCTCTTACATTCCTTTCCCAAACCCACTATTCTAGCTTTTGGTACTCATTTTCTTACTTTTCTTTATAGTTTTACCACTTTTCTGTGAATCCCTAAATGACGCAGTTTAGTTTGGCCTATTTTTGAATTTTGTATGTGTGGAATCATACAGTGTGTATCCTTTTGTTTCTCAACATTAAATTTGTGAGATTCATTCGTACTGCGGAATGTAGCTGCAGCTGGGTGATTTCACAGTTGTATAATATTCCAGGGTATGAGTGTATCATGGTGTATTTATCTATTTATCTATTGTGTTTATCTTATTTATCTACATTTTTCTACTGATGGACATTTGGATTATTTCCAGATTTAATGCTGTTATCCCTGTATATATCTCCTGGAGCACGTTTTTCCCTTGAATGTGTGTATACCTAGGAATAGAATTGCTGGGTTGCAGGGGATGCAAATGTTTAACTTTACTAGATAATTCCAAACTATTTTTCCAAATGGTGGTCCCAATTTACACTCCCACTAGCTGTGAATGGTCATTCTGTTGTTCTGCACCCTTGCCCACTTTTGTCTGAGAGACTATCTGCCCTTAGTCTAGTGGCTGACCATCATCGTGAAATATCACTGTGGTCTTACTTCCCATCCCATCCCTACCTTAGGTTTTACTGGGACCTGATCATGCTCCTGCTGATGGTGGGGAACCTCATTGTGCTACCTGTGGGCATCACCTTCTTCAAGGAGGAGAACTCCCCACCTTGGATCGTCTTCAACGTCCTCTCTGACACTTTCTTCCTGATGGATCTGGTGCTCAACTTCCGCACGGGCATCGTGGTAGAGGAGGGTGCTGAGATCCTGCTGGCACCGCGGGCCATCCGCACACGCTACCTGCGCACCTGGTTCCTGGTTGACCTTATCTCCTCTATTCCTGTGGATTACATTTTCCTGGTGGTGGAGCTGGAGCCACGACTGGACACCGAGGTCTACAAAACAGCTCGGGCCCTGCGCATCGTGCGTTTCACCAAGATCCTCAGCCTGCTGCGGCTGCTCCGCCTTTCCCGCCTCATCCGCTACATACACCAGTGGGAGGAGGTGGGGTGGGGAGGTGGGCAGGGGGCTCGCAGACTACTCCAGACAGCGATATGGGTGGGGCTCCTGGTGACTTTATGGGGTGGGGCAGATGGGTGGGGCTTCCAAGGGAGGGCTGTCTCCAAAGTTGGTAGAGGAGAAGCAGGGACAGAATGAGTGTTCAGGGGATGGGTCCCCAAGGTGAGAAGGTGGTGGTGCAGGAGGGTGGAGTACAACTGCTGGACAAACACTTGAGGGTTAGTTGGACTCTGGGAGGAAGGTGTAGGAGAGAAGTTAAGAATTGCAGAGTGTGGGAGAGGCTTGAGTTTCAGCTTCAGGACAGCAGCAGAGTTTAGTGGTTCAGAGTGTGGGCTCTGCAATATCATTGCTTGTGGTCAGATCCCAGTTTTACTGTTTACTGTATGAGACTTGGTTTCCCCTTCTATAAAATGAAAATGTTAAATATACTTACATATGATAAGGTTGTAAGGATTAAAGGAGTGAATACCTGTAAAGCACCTAGAACAGTGCCTGGCACATAGTAAGTTCTCAGTAAATTACCTATTATTATTTTTATTATTGGAGGGGAAGAGGACTTCTGGCATTAATCATTATATATGCCCTGGGGACATTACACTGTGAAATGCCCTCTCTCCTCTTTCCCAGGCTACACTTGGGCAACTTGTGCAGCAGACCTTTTTGAGTCTCTGCTGTGACACTTGCTGTGTGATTTGGGGCACATGATTGGCATCGATTTTCCTTTTTATAAGATGAGAGTAGTAATACAACCTCCTTTGTATTAGCTCTATTCGCTGTAAAGCTCTATACGAGTGAATAATAGCCACAGTTTTAACATTCATGAGGGCCGGGGCTAGAGAGAAATTCAAAGAGTATTTGCAAGGCCAGGAATGGAGAAGTACTGGCAGAGAGGGGTTCCTGTCCACAGCAGCCCCTCCTCGGACTCCTCAGATCTTTCACATGACCTATGACCTGGCCAGTGCTGTGGTTCGCATCTTCAACCTCATCGGAATGATGCTGCTGCTATGTCACTGGGATGGCTGTCTGCAGTTCCTGGTCCCCATGCTGCAGGACTTCCCTCCCGACTGCTGGGTCTCCATCAACCATATGGTGGTGAGAACTCCCCACAGCTCAGCCCCTCCTGGGCCTTCCAAGGGCTCTTCTCCCTGAGCAGGAGGGATGAACAAAGGGGGCAGGAGGTGGGAGATGATGGAGAGATGGCCAAGAGAGAAGACAGGAGTGAGGAGGTGGGGAGGTGAGAGGAGAGTGGAAAGAGGCCCAGAAGAAGTGTTTGTGTGTTGGAGGGAGCAGGCAGGGAAGGAAACCTAGGCAGAAACTGCAGCCCCCATGCTGTAAAAGAGGCCCCTTCTGTCTCAGGCCCCCCAGAACCAAACCTAAGTTCCTCCCCCGGCAGGCAGGTCTAAAGTAGAAGGGGGCAGACAGAAGGACTGAAAGAGAAGAGGGGGCAGGAGGAGAATGAGGCTCTGAGGGGTCTATGCCCAGTGTTCTGCAATACACTCTGCCCCCCAGAACCACTCATGGGGCCGCCAGTATTCCCACGCCCTGTTCAAGGCCATGAGCCACATGCTCTGCATTGGCTACGGGCAGCAGGCACCTGTAGGCATGCCCGACGTCTGGCTCACCATGCTCAGCATGATCGTGGGCGCCACGTGCTACGCCATGTTCATCGGCCACGCCACCGCCCTCATCCAGTCCCTGGACTCTTCTCGGCGCCAGTACCAGGAGAAGGTCAGCAGGGGCAGGAGAAGGCAGGGCAGGGGTGCTGGAGGCTGGGTAGCTCAACTTGGAGCCCATTCTGACGCATGCCCTTGTTGGATCTCTGTGTCCTGCCTTGCCCCATGTCCATTTGTGCCATGTGTGTACCTTTTCCTTGTTTGGACCAATGCACCTGTCCTTGGACCCCCCCCCCCCTCGCCCATGTCTGGCTTTTCCTGTGATGGTGCTCTGTGTCCTCCCTGTATCCACCATTATCTATATACTCTTCTGCCTCCATGTTTCAACCCTCTGGGTTTGGCTCACGTCTGTGACCTCCCTTCACACACCGCTCCCCACACACTGTTCTGGCTCCATATCTGTCTTTGTGTTTTCTTGCCTGCTGGCCATCGGCGGCTCTCCAGTACAAGCAGGTGGAGCAGTATATGTCCTTCCACAAGCTGCCAGCTGACACACGGCAGCGCATCCATGAGTACTACGAGCACCGCTACCAGGGCAAGATGTTTGATGAGGAAAGCATCCTAGGAGAGCTGAGCGAACCGCTTCGGGAGGTGGGACTGGGCGGGGCCCTGGAGGGAGGCTCTTCAAGGACCTGGGCTTCTGGGATGCCATCTGGGGTGGGGGCTATTGGTCAGCAGGTGCACCTAAAGGGAGTGGGGCCTACAGAGGGCCCCATGGGAGGTCAGGCCTTTGCAGGACTTTTAGGGGCTAGGGTCTTTCTTGAAGCTCTTATAGGGGTAAAATATACTGGGGAGGGCTGCAGGGATCTCTGTTTGTGGGGGATGGTCCTGTGAAGGCTCATGGGAGAGCTCTGAAGGCAGGAGCTTAGAGATTGTCCCAGGCCCACTGAAGCATACCCGTCCTTTGGCAGATCATGACCCCAGGGGTGGGGCTTCTGGAGACAGATGAGCTCGATGGGGGCACCTCGGGGCAGGGGGCACAGCCTGCCTGACAGGCCCCTCCCCTGCCCAGGAGATCATTAACTTCACCTGCCGGGGCCTTGTGGCCCACATGCCGCTGTTCGCCCACGCCGACCCCAGCTTCGTCACGGCCGTGCTCACCAAGCTACGCTTTGAGGTCTTCCAGCCGGGGGACCTCGTGGTGCGTGAGGGCTCCGTGGGCAGGAAGATGTACTTCATCCAGCATGGGCTGCTCAGTGTGCTGGCACGTGGCGCCCGGGACACCCGCCTCACTGATGGATCATACTTTGGGGGTCAGCAGGCCTCAGGGAGGGTCGGGGGGTCTGGAGCAGAGGGCAACTGCTCCCCTGGATCAGGGTCTTCACCTGGCTATGCTGCAGCATCATAGAGTTCCAGCTCCTCCCCAGGCCTATTCAATCAGAATCTCTGGGTCTGGGGTCTGGAGTTCTGTATTTTTAAAAGCTTCTTAAGAGATTCCAATGTATAGCCAGGTTGAAAATTACTGGGCCAGTGGGCCTTTTAGAACCCTTAAGCAGTGAAATCCAAGGATCTCATGAGATTTCCATGAGGGAAAGATAGGAATAAAGCAGTGCTGTCCCAGGGGCTTGACCTTTGTGGCTCCCTTGTGGAATGCCTTGGTGGTATGAATCAGGGACCTAGCCTGTGGCAGTGGGGGCAGTTCTGCCAGCTGGTACCCAAAGTGATTTGAGGCTCATATATTCTCTCAGTCCCCAAATCACCCACCACCTTCCAACATCCCCATTGTGTTACCCTTTTCGCTTTGGCACTGCTTTTCTCCTTGGTGTTCCTTCAAAGGGGTGGGAGGGGAGGGCACACAGAGGGCACTGCCCCAGGCCTACCCCTTGGGCTAAAGCAGTGGAGGTGGGTTGGGAATTAAAGTGGAGTGGAATAACTAGGTGTCTGGGGGCCAGCAAGAGCTGCCTGGTTATCAGCTTTAATTTGGACAGAATGAGAAGGACAGTAATTATGCAGGTCTGGAGAGTGACCATGCTTGGAGCATTTAGGGACCCTGGGTGGGTGGGTAATCGTTAGTTTCTCCCGTCTGGGGAGGAGCCTGAGGAATCTGGGTCAGCTGTTGCAGGCCCAGTGAGAGGGAGTTCTGTGGACAGTGGTTTTGAAGGCCTCCTCCCAACTTCACCAGAAATCTGTCTGCTGACTCGGGGCCGACGCACAGCCAGTGTGCGTGCTGACACCTACTGCCGCCTCTACTCGCTCAGCGTGGACCATTTCAACGCCGTGCTCGAGGAGTTCCCCATGATGCGCCGGGCCTTCGAGACAGTGGCCATGGATCGGCTGCGCCGCATTGGTGAGGCCTGTCCACCCTGTCTGCCCTGGGTCCAGGCTGTGCCCTCACCCCTTGTCCATAGCAAGGAGTCCCCAGTGTCCCAGGGTCCAGGCTCCAGCGCCTCAGCATCACACCCCAGGCCAACCTAGTCCCAGCAAATGCCCCATAGGGCTTTCAACACTGTGGCTCCCTGTCCTTACCACTCAGCATCTCCTACCCCTGGAGATATCACCCGAAGTTCCCATGCCTTGAATCCTCCTTCCCTGAGTACCAGTCCCTGACCCTCACCATCTCTGGTACATACTCTCATCCCCTGACCCTCTTCCTCCAACCCCCATCTCCCAATCTCCATCCCCCAACTCCATCTCCATACTCTTGACCCCTATCCCCTACCTTCACCCCACCACCATCCCTTGACTCCATCTTGTTACCCTCATACTTTTGATATCCAACCTTCATCTTGGATTCCTTTCCTATCCTTAACTCCTTCCCGCGGGACAATTTCTAGGCAAGAAGAATTCCATCCTGCAGCGGAAGCGCTCTGAGCCAAGTCCAGGCAGCAGCGGGGGCATCATGGAGCAGCACTTGGTGCAGCACGACAGGGATATGGCTCGGGGCGTTCGGGGCCTGGCCCCAGGCACAGGAGCTCGGCTCAGCGGAAAGCCGGTGCTGTGGGAGCCGCTAGTGCACGCACCCCTGCAAGCAGCCGCCGTGACCTCCAATGTGGCCATTGCCCTGACGCACCAGCGGGGCCCTCTCCCCCTCTCCCCTGACTCTCCAGTCACCCTCCTTGCTCGCTCTGCTCGAAGATCAGCAGGAGCAGGCTCCCCAGCCTCCCCACTTGTCCCTGTCCGAGCCGGCCCTCTGCTGGCCCGGGGGCCTTGGGCATCCACCTCCCGCCTGCCGGCCCCACCGGCCCGAACCCTCCATGCCAGCCTGTCCCGGGCTGGGCGCTCCCAGGTGTCACTGCTGGGGCCTCCCCCGGGAGGAGGTGGACGGCGACTAGGACCTCGGGGCCGCCCACTCTCAGCCTCCCAGCCCTCTCTGCCTCAGCGGGCGGCAGGTGATGGCTCTCCTGGGTGTAAGGGCTCAGGAAGTGAACGCCTGCCCCCCTCAGGGCTCCTGGCTAAGCCTCCAGGGACAGCCCAGCCCCCCAGGCCATCAGTGCCTGAGCCAGCCACTCCCCGGGGCCCCCAGCTCTCTTCCAACATGTGAAACCTTTGGGTAAGCTCTCAGGTGCAGTAGCATGTGCCAGAGGGCAGACGCCTCTTGGGGACACCAAGGGGACCTGAAACAGTGCCCTATGGGAGTATCTCCCCTTAGTACCAAGAAGATGGTCTCTGTTCTCAGCTCAGGCGCCCTGCAACCTGACATCCTCCTAATCCACTCACCCATTCATCAAAGATACTTAGCGCCTACCATGTTCAAGGCACTGTACCAGACGCTGTATGTCTCCACTGCCAAGTAGAAGTGACTCCAAGCCCTCTGATGAGGGTATTCCCCTAGCCATGGTCCTGCCAGGTGCAGGCCTGGGCCCATGATCCCATCTTACTAAGCACAAATACTTGCCACCACCATCACTGCCAAGTAACTAGATGTCTCTGTTTTCCTGCCCATGACCTTGCAGGTTCTGCCTGGCATGGTTATCTTCCTGTCCGCTAGCATAGCCGGGCACTGCCAATTACCTGTTCCCCCGCTGCTGTCAACAAACGTCTTGGGTCCCTGGTGTGGGCATCCAGCTTTATTGCCACGCGTGGACCCTCCCCGTCTATACCCCCTGAGTGGGAACACACATCTCCTGACAAGTTCCTTGCACTCTCTGTCTCTGTGGTAGAACTGCCTTTTTGTAAACTGGGAGCCACCTCCTCCCTATGCCCCTGTCCCAGTGATGGCCCCCTTGAAGCTAAGGGATTGTTGACGCCCCCTTATTTAGTGTGCCAGCGTAGATTCCCCCCAGGTTGGGGGCAAGTGAATCCTTAGATGGAATGTTTTCTTTCCTTGCTCCCTTCCTTATTTACTTACTCTTATTTATTCAATCATTTAATAACTGTATTTATTCACTCATTTGCTAATTTTATTTATTATCAATTCATTTTATTTACCCATTCATTTATCCATCCCTCCCGTCCCCTCCTGGTAAGGAGACAGGAGTGGGCAGAGCCCCTTCATGCCAGCTCTTGTGGTCCTTGCCCAACTCCCATCAGTGGCAATACTTGAGCCCTCTCCCTAACTAGGTAGGAGCAGGAAGGCCACCTGAGAGGGAGAGGAGGACTGTTCTTATTTTTAGGTTTTTTTTCCTTTCTACTGAGTTTGCTGCTGGTGCAGGAGTAAGGGGAGGGCCCGAGGTATCCAAGCCTGGGGAAGGGCAGGCTAGCCAGTACCTCTGCCTTCTCAGGGACAAGAGAAACCCCCTACCCCACCCCTCTGTCCCCACACCTACTCTACAGCATCAAAGAATGAGGGGCCAGGACCCTAAATCTCCTTTTCTCCTGGGTGGGCAGTTCTGGGGTTCTGGGTGTGTGGGAGAGGTTTTATATTGCTTCCAAACACCTAGGTTTAAAAAGAAAATAGAGACACTTGTTTTGGCTCCTGGCTTGTGTGTGGGAACAAAGTGGGCATTCTGGGGTACAGGAGGAGGTAGCAGGACACCTGACCCAGCAAGGCATGAGGTGGGTATGAGAGCAGCCAGGGAGCAGCCTGCCAGCCTAGAGGTGGTAGAGACAGTGACAGGATGAGCCCGCCTGGCTCTCGGGGCTCCCCGGCTTCCATCTACCCTAGCTGCCCCAAAAGGGTGGTGCTTTGATATCACTGACAGTGACAATGAAGAAAGAGGTGGCACTCTCCTCGGGGGATGCCTAGATTATCATGAGGGCCACATATGAGAACGTCAAACTGCATGGATGTGAAATATTTTTTAAATAGAGATTTTGTGGAGACTGTGGACATGATTGTCCTGTTCCCCTCACCTCTGCCCCCAGGTACAGGAAGACTGGGGGGATAGAATTAATCAGTTAAGCTGGATTAAAGGCTCAGAGTATTTTAGGGACCAGTTGAGAGTATCAGATGCAGGGAATGTACCATTGGTGCTGTTGGATGGCCAGTGCTTAATTGGATACAGACTTTCAAGGCCTGTGCAAAACGGAGAGGGGGAGGGGGCACCCTGGATGGCAGATGTGGCCTAGGGTAGGGAGGATTGGGAGTAGAGAAGACTTAGATGTGGGGCTGTAGGAGGGAGCAGAAAGGAGGGACGGGTCCAGGGCTGGCTCGGTCAGAGGAGGAGGGGCACCTCAGGTTACGCTCAACACCCGCATAATGTTGGTATAGCCGGAGCCCGGTCGCCAGCCTGTCACCACAATCACCAGGTCCCCAAAACGGAGGAAGCCACGGAGCTTTCCTGGGAGGAGGAAGGGGAGAAGATGCTAATCAGCCATTGAGGAACCCAGGCCAGCCCTGTAATGAGAACGAGCTACCATCCTTCGCCTCTTCAAGCCCACTCGGTAGGGAATGAGGGGCCTGAGGCAAACTGTACAGTGTGTCCCACAGGTGGCACCGCAGGAATGTGACCACTGTTGTATATCAGAGCTGCACGTATGCCCGTGGGGTGGCATGTTGCTAAGTAGCAAGTCTGTCTACCTGTGTTGCTATGCTGATAGGAAGAGGTGGGGTATGAGCATAGCCAATTGTCAATTAGATTTTAGTTGCAGCTGCAGGGGACTGGGTTCACCTTTCTCTTTTCACCTCTTGCTCCTTGGGTCAGGCCTGGCTCTAGCCACCTGGTGCAGGCAGCAGCTGTGCCGACTTCTTAGGGACGGCCCTGACCCCTGGCCTCTCTCCCTCTGCCCTCCTCCCTCAGCATGTTCCCCCCACCCCTGGAAGCCCAAATATCTCAGTCTTAGTGAACCTCACAGAGAAAATCTGGGACCAGAGGAGAGAGGCAAGGCCCTTTTGGGTGGGTGTGGGGCGTGGGGTCGGAGGACTCGTGATACAAATCCAGGGGTGGATGAGGAAGGAGTTTAGGTGGCTCACCACTTTCAATGCCAAATTGGACTCGGCGATCCACATCGTCTGCCCAGATGGCCTCTGGAGGTTCAAGGTAGAGCACAGGGAAGACTCCTCGGCACAAGTGGGCCTGGCGGGCAGCCTGGGCAGAGCGGGTGACAGCAATGACTGCTGCCCGAGGTCGGTACCGAGACAGAAGCTGGGCTGAGCTGAAGGAGGCAGACAAGGTCAGCCCAGAAGAGTGAAAGAGTGTTGGGTTCTGGTTCCAGGTGCCAGCAATAAGCTGTGTGACCCTAGGTAAGTCATCATATTTTTCTGGGCCTTAGTTTTCTCACCTGTAAAGTGGGTATAAGAATACCCGCCTTTCTTACCACATCAGGAAGATAAGAGATGATTTTTTAAAAATGTCACAAGATCTGCCTCTCTAGGCCTCCAGCTCCCATAGCTGCCTCTCCTCTGATGATGAGACAAAACCCAAGCCTGGGGCCCGTCCCAGCCTGCCCTTGGCCCAAAGCCCTGTCTTGGCGTTCCCAGTGTCCCCCTCACCGGCCAGTTGTGGTCAGCACGATGATGGCAGCAGCACAGCACTTGAAGGCAGCCTCCACAGCGCCAATAGCGGTGACCTCGGTGGGATCCCGGCTCAGTGGTGCCGCCCGGCGCAGCTCCTCAAAGAGCTGCCGGTGGTACACGGCAGCCTCTGCCTCCCGGGCAATCTGTGGGCACCAGGGGGTCAGGCTGGGCAGGGCTATTGGGACCTGGAAGGGATGTGGTTTTCCAGCCCATTTGCCTTGCATTCTGAGCTCCTACCGCATGCTGCATCTTTACAGCCTCCACAGGAAAGTTGCCTTTGGCAGTCTCCCCCGACAGCATGATGCAGTCTGCCCCATCCAGCACGGCATTGGCCACATCACTCGTCTCTGCCCGGGTTGGCCGAGGCTTAGTGATCATGCTCTCCAGCATCTGGGGGACATCTGGATGTCAGAGCTGTAGAAGTCATACTCTGACTGGGGACCCTGCCCTGAACTACTTCTCGGACTCCCACACTCTCTGAAGGCCCCTAAAGCCAGGGTCACACTCACAGACTATGTGATCCTGGCTATTCTGTTTCCTCACCTGAAAATGGGGGTCACAGTATCTCTTCCTAGCTTTGTTGTTTGAGGATCAAACACTGGACAGCAAAACGTGCTAGAGACCTAAGGTGTGGGTATTCACCTTCAGGTGTCCCCAGACCCACAGAGGGCCCTGCCCCCAGGGCTCATTCCAGACCTGTGTAGCACAGACAACGGGCTTTCCCGCCAAGTTGCAACGGCCAATCATCATCTTCTGAGCCAGGAAAACCTTCTCGGCTGGGATCTCAATGCCCAGGTCACCCCGTGCCACCATAATGCCGTCGCTCACCTCCAGGATTTCATCAAACCTGGGCGGTTGGGGGAGTCAGGGCTGGGGAAGAGCCAGGAGATGCCAGGGAGAGGCAGGCAGGAGAAGGGGAAGGGCTATAGGGATGGGTAGGGCCTGATGGGAACAAAGACCAAGGCTCACTTCTTCACGCCTTCGTGGTTCTCGATTTTGCTAATGATCTTGATGCCCTGTCCTTCCGGCCCCAGAGCAGCCCGGACGGCAGCAACGTCGCTGGCTCTCCGCACAAAGGAGGCAAAGATGATGTCCACGCCATGCTCCACCCCGAAGCGCAGGTCCTGGACATCTTGCTCGGACAGCCCGGGCAGGTCCACCTGGGCTCCCGGCAAGTTCACGCCCTTCCGGCTGCCCAGGACACCGCCATTCTCCACTTGGGTCTCCAGCCCCTCTGGACCTACGGGCATGGAAAGAGTCAGCTGAGGTCAGGGGTGAGGCCGGGGGCTTAGTCACGGCAGCGGGAACACGAGGATTGGACCCCCAAGAGAGCGGAACCATGTCCTATTCGTTTCTTGGTCCTCGGCCTGGGCTCTGCACCGAATAGGCACAGGGCGGACTTCTGTGGAAGAAACTACTAACCCGCCAGTCCAGCCCCAACCCAGGGTGAGCCCAGGAGTCTGGATGCCGGGGGCTCGCAGGACGGGTGGCCAGGGGAAGGTGTGGTGGGTGTGAAAGGCGAATGCGGGAGCCAAAAGGAAGAGAGTGCGCGCATTGCGCAGGGCCAGGCGGAAGGCGCATCCGCACCGATTTTCGTGACCTCTAGGGAGATGAGCCCGTCGTCAATGTAGATGCGGCCCCCCACCGGCACGACCTGGACGATATTGGGGTAGTCCACCCACACGGTGTTCGCGTCCCCCCGCGTCCGGAACGCCGGGTCCACAGTCACCAGCACCTGGGAGCCCTTCAGTAGCTCCACTTCCGACGCAGGGCCCTAGGGGCGGGACCAGAGGAGGACTGAGTTCTGCCTGCCTCGGTGAGGGCCGGCCCCTCCCCACGCTCCGCCCTCCGGGCAACTGCCTCCGCGCCGCACCGCCCCCTTCCCGGTCCCCAAGACAGGGCGGGTCGCAGGTCGCCTCTCACCCCCTGCAGGATCCCAGTGCGTATCTCCGGTCCCTTGGTGTCCAGAGCGATGGCCACGGGTCGGTAGCTGAGCGGGGAAGTTGCAAAGCTCTCTACCGCCTCCCGGACGTTGGCGATGGATTCAGCATGGTACTGGGGATGGGAACAGAGGGAGGATTTCAGGGGAAGGTGGCCGGGACCCTGGGGCATCCTCTAGCCCCGCGCGCCTCCCCGCGGCCCCGCCCTGAACCTCATGGGAGCCGTGGGAGAAGTTGAGTCTCGCAATGTTCATCCCGGCCCTGATCATCTCCTTGAGGCGCTCCACGGAGCGAGATGCCGGCCCTGGAACCAGAGATCCCACTCAGACGATTTTCTCCCCAAACCTGAGAGACAGGTGAACCCATCACCACCCTCAGAGCTGCCCCAGGCCACAGAAGTACTGTTACCTGACCTTTGTTCCCTGACGCCACCCCTGCTCGCAGGTCAGAAACTCCGTTCCCCTCTCCAGCTAACACACGCCTCCTTGCACTGTGAGGCCCTAGAAAGGTGGGCTCAGCCAGACCTGAGGTAACTGTGTTGGCAGTGATGTTAAGTCCTGCGGTGTGGAGGTAACCCCAGCGTAGGAGAAGTGGTTGGGTGCCAGGTGAGGGCATTTGGGGTACCAGGCTTTAGAGCTGAGAGGCCTCACATTGGACTGAGGAGAGTCGAGTTCTATCCCATCCCTGCTCTGCTGATAGGACGGCTGTGTAACTGAGACCCAGTTGACCAACCTCTCCAGTCCCTCCCTAAAGCCAGTTCTTCCACTTGTGCACTGGGTCTCCTTCTCACCTGCTCAAAAACAGATTCAGCCATTCCCCAGTCCTCTGTGTCATCAGTGTTTTCCTTTTTTGTTAGGTCATTCCCATCAACGTGTAAACCTGCTGTTATTTTTCATCCAAAAAAAACAAACAAACAACTCCTAATCCCAGTTCCCTCTCTAGCTACAGCCCTATTCCTTTGCTCGCCTTCGCAGCAAAATTCACTGCAAGAGTTATCTCTGTACTTGCTGCCTCCAATTCCCCTCCGCCTATTCTCCTTGTACCCACTCTGCACTACATCTATTCTTGTCAAGGTCACCGAAAACCTGTGTTGTTGCTAAATCTAATGGTCAGTTCTCAGTCCTCATCTTAGCTGGTCCATCAGCAGCATTTGACACATCCTTGATGTCCCTTCTTCACTTGGCCTCCAGGACACCACCCTCTCTTGGTTTACTCCTACCTCACTGGCTGCTCCTTCTCAGCCCCTCTTGCTCTTTACCCCCCTTAACATTAGATGCTCCTTTTACCTTCACTCCCTTTGTGGTCTCAACTAGTCTCATGGCTTTAAATACCATCAATATGCCGACAGCTCCCAAATTTATACCTCCAGTTCAGACCCCTTTCCCAGACCCAGAGTTGTGTATCTGATTGCCTACTCTGTATCACACTTGCATGTCTAATATGCCTCTCAAACTCAACATGCCTCAAACTGAACTGATCTCCTCCCCCCTAAACCTTTCCACCACAGCCTTTCCTGCTCAGTTGATAATGCATTCTTCTAGTCCCTCACGCCAAAAACCTGGGAGTAATCCTTGACTCCTTTTTCACCCTCACCCCCACGCCGTATCCAATCCATCATATTCTGTTGGCTCTACCTTCAAAATACATTCAGAATCTGATCACTTCTCACCAGCTCCACTGCTACCACCTGTTCTAAGCCAGAAATACTGTAGCTCTCCACAGTATTACCCCACCCCCACCCCCAGTCTATTTTCAAATATTGCAGCCAGGGTGGTTCTGTTAAGACATAAGTAAGAGCATGTCATTCCCCTGCTCAAAACTCTGCAGTAGTTTCCCATCATACTTGGAGGAAAACTCAACTCAAATTCTAAAAATGGCCTGCTAAGCCCTACATGATCTTCCCTTTCCCCCAACCTCTTCCTTTCTGCTACTCTTCCCCTTGATGGTTTCCAGCCTCCTTGACTTAGGGTCTTGGCGTTGACTGTTCCCTTTGCCTAGAAATCTCTTCCCCCAGACATCTGCATGGCTCATTTTCTCATCTCCCTCAAGTCTTTGCTCAGGTCTAATTTTCTCAACAATGGCTACCCTGACTTTCTATTAGGACTGCAACCTCCCTCCTGCCCTTGCATCCTGATGCCCCTTACCATCCTTGATTCTTCTTTTCTTTTTTTTTTGTTTTCCATAGTACTTATCAGTTTCTAACATACTAAATAATTCCCTTATTTTTAAAAATAATTTATTATGTTTATTAATTATTGTCCCACCCAGCTAGATTGTCAGCTCCCCAAGGGTAGGGATCTTTGTCTGTTTATTTCGTTTCACTGATCTACTCCCAGGACCCAGAAGCTTGTCTACCAAGCGCTCAACAAATATTTGTTGAATGAATGACCTCAGTCAAACAGGGAGAAATCTCAAAGGACACAAAAGATGAGGAAGCACCTTGAGAAACACCCAAGAGGCCCTGTGATGCTGCAGGAGCAGATAGAGGGCGCTTACCAATGGTGGCAATGATGCTGGTACTGCGAGCGGCCACAGGCTCGGAGTCGATGTCCAGCAAGCAGAGGTGTTCCAGGAAGGTGTCTGCCATAGCAGCTGGCAGCTGCTGCTGCTGGAAGAAGGAAGTGCCCAGCTCCTGGGTCAGCTGGGCCACACTAGCCCGCCGCAGGTACCCCGCTGGTCCTGCAGTAGAAGGGGGCTGCGTGGGCACCTGCTTCTCCTCCCCATCCTTTCATCTCAGCACAGTCTCTATTCCTTCCCTCGGTTCTCCAGTTTTTGTTGAGTCTTCTTATGAGCTGGGCATTATGCATACGTTATCTTGTTTAGTCCCAAGGATGCTAGGAAGCAGGTACTGTTAAATGCTCTGTAATTATCCCCATTTTATAGGTAAGGAAACAGAGGCTGAGAAAGGTTAAATAAATTGCCCAAGGCCGTACAGTTCTAACTAACAGAGATGGGATTCCCATCCAGGTCTGACTAACTCCAGGCTCAAGTTCTTGATCACCCAGCTATCTGATCCCTCACAACCCCCGATTTCTTGCCCTTTAGCTGCTGACTTCTCTCAGCCTCAGCACCCCCTTGATATCTAGTTCACAGTGGCCCCTCATTTCCAGGCCGAGAATCACGCAGTTCCCTCTCCTAAGGTCCCTGTATTCTTCCTTCCAACCCCGGGCAAGTGGCTGGCCTCCCACCCCCTCCTCTGAGTTTCCTCAGCCCCTTCAGTGCTACTGCAGGTCCTGAGGTCCCAGTAGCTTGACCCAGCCCAGCCCAGAGGAAGAGGAGCCCCACTGCCAGCCGCACCCTCCATGCCACTGCACGCCTGTCTATCTCTGGGGGTCTGATCCACACTGTCAAGCTATCAGAGGCATGAGGCCCAGCTGGGCTGGGGATCAGTTCTGCATCCTGGTTAAAGTGTCACCAGTGTCTCCCTTGTCACTGGAAGCCCTGTGCACCAGGGGCCAGAGTCCAGGAGCCACGAGAATACCCCGTGGCTCCCATGCTGCGAGCTCCCCTCTGCCCTGCCTACTGGGGCTGGGAGAAGAAGCCCAGACCAGGGTCCATAAATTAACACAGGGGAGACTCCGACGAGCACAGATCCTCCCCAGATACCTCGTAGCCAGCAGCAGATATGGATCATTTGTACATCCCCACCCCGCTCCTGATTTCTACCCTCGTTTTCCCCTTCTCTTCAATGGCATCTGTGGCCCCTTCTTACCTCCTGGAGCCCCAGTCAGGATGGACTTTGCTAAATCCCTTTGGGACTTAGAGATCCATGACCAAAGCCACATGGGTCGCATGTTGTCCTGCACTGACATGCTTCCAAAATGTGGAGGTGGGGCTGCCCGGACTGTGGAGAGAGAGGGGGAGAGGATAACAAAACTGCTGGTCTTATCGAAGGGCGCCAGAGAAAAGAAAAGGGGCACACCCAATAGGCCACCCCTGTCCCCACACAGAGTCCCTCCCCCAGACCTGCTGGCTCTCTGCCCCTGTATTCTGGCATCCCCCCTCTCTCATCCATTTTTCCTGATAAATTTTCAATCCATTCACACTGTCCGGTCATCAACCTGAAGAGAGATTTTTTTTTTTTTTTTTTTTTGCCAGTGATATGGTCCCTTTTTTTGTGCTTTACTGAAGTTAGTCCTAGGTGAATCTAGGAAGCAGGGGATCTAGGGTAGGGACCGGAGGCTGAAGAAAGGGGATGGGGAGCATTTTGATCATGTAGTGGGATTCTCTGGAAGGGCTCTGATAGCATCACTGTCATTATCACGTTGGCTACCATTCGCTCATTGACCATCTGCAATATTTATTGAGCACCTACTCTGTGCCAGGTCCTGAAGCTACAGTGGTGAGCAAAACAGACAGAGCCTGTGCCCTTCTATGGAATTTATAGTTTGGTGGGGAGACAGACTATAAACAAGTGTCAAACAAATAAATATATAACTACATGCTTTGTAAGTGCTATGAAGGAATGAATCAGGGTGCTGGGACAAAGAAGCCAGTGAGGAGAAGGGGGGGATTTTTTTTTTTTTTAACATTTATTTATTTGTCTGCGCAGGGTCTTAGTTGGCGCACGCAGGATCTTTGTTGCAGGGTGAGGGACCTTTGTTGCGGCATGCGGGATCTAGTTCCCTGACCAGGGATCAAACCCGGGCCGCCTGCACTGGGAGTGCAGAGTCTTAACCACTGGACCACCGGGGAAGTCCTGACAGGGGGATGTATTCTATTTTATTTATTTATTTTTGGCTGCATTGGGTCTTCGTTGCTGTGCGCGGGCTTTCTCTAGTTGCAGTGAGCAGGGGCTACGCTTCGTTGCGGTGCGCGGGTTTCTCATTGCGGTGCCTTTTCTTTGTTGCAGAGCACAGGCTCTAGGCATGTGCTCAGTAGTGGTGGCTCGCGGGTCCTAGAGTGCAGGCTCAGTAGTTGTGGCCCATGGGTTTAGTTGCTCAGCGGCATGTGGGATCTTCCTGGACCAGGGCTCGAACCCATGTCCCCTGCACTGGCAGGCGGATTCTTAACCACTGCACCACCAGGGAAGTCCCGGGGGATGTATTTTAGATGAGGTGGTTGGGGAAGGCCTCTTTGAAGTGATCGTATTTAAGCTGAGATTTGAAGAAGGAGAAGGAACCAGTGGGGACAATTTGGAGCAAAGAGTTTTCTGAGGGATTGGAAATAATATATGCCAAGGCTCCAAGGAAGGAAAAAGCCTGGTGCTAAAGAGAGGGCAAGCTGCAGTGAGGCCCTGAGCCTGTGGTAGAGGGGTGTGGTCCCTGGTGAAACTGGGGACCGAAGCAGGGCCTTGGAGGGCAGTGGGCTCACCCAGGGAAGTGACACCCAAGTGATGCTTTAGAGCCCTCTAGCTGGGTGGGGGAGACCAGACAGTAGGTGTAGCGAGACCAGTGAGGGCTTTTAGGAGTAATCTAGGTGGGAGGACTAGCATAGTGGCAGTAGAAATGGAGAGAGGGAGACAGATTTGAGATGTAGTTTGGAGAAAAGCAGACAGGATGGCATGATGGAGAGATGTGGGGAGAGGGAGAGGGAGGCTTTCATCCCTAAAGGATGGCACTGAGGTGTCTGGCTTGAGCAGTTGGGCAGATAGTCATGCCGCTCACTAAGACTAGGGAAGAAAGAGGTTGGCAGGGGAAAACATTCAAGGTTTCTGTTTTAGACAGGTTTAAGTTTGACATGCCAGTTCATCACTAAAATCAACATGCAGACAGTTAGATATGTTCACTGAGCACTCAGCATATGCTGGAACAGCATTCAAGGCCTCATACACATCCTCTCCTTTTATCATCACGACGATCTAGAAGGAAGGTTGGACTAATAGCCTGTTTTATTTTTTTTTTTAATTAAAAAATTTTTTTTTGGCCACGCTGCGCAGCTTGTGGGATCTTAGTTCCCTGACCAGGGATTGAACCCCGGGCCCTCGGCAGTGAGAGCGCAGAGTCCTAACCACTGGACTGCCAGGGAAGTCCCCTAATAGCCTGTTTTACAGATGAGGCAACAGAGGCTAGCAGGGTGCATTGAGCATCTTCTGTTGCCACTCCAGATCCTTTCTCTACCCTTTCCACTCTGCTCTGTGGCCAGGAGGCTGAAGGCCTTGCCCCATGGCTTCTGTAGGGCTTGGCTGTGGAGAGTGGCACTAATAGGAGATGAGATGGAGGAGAGCAAGGCTGGGCGTTTACCTGCCCCTCCCCTCTGTGAGGTTGCTGTAGGGCCTGCCGGGGGGCCCTCTCTCTCCAGATTCTAGGAAACATGCTCCCTCCATCTCCTGGGCCCCTGAGGGTGGTAACTAAGCCACTGCTACTAGCTCTGGGGTAATGCACCATCCCTTGTGGTTTACCAACACCCTGCCCATACCTTTGTACATAATCCTCTTATGAAACACTCCTCAAATTATCTAATTTGAGAAAGACTTTGTTCTGATACAATTGTCTGGAGCTAAAAATCTTGGCAGTGGTGGAGCTGGGATTCAGGCCCAGACAGTGTGGTTCTAGAGTCTGAGGTGTAACCACTAAGCTCCATTCCTTCCCTCTCAGGACTGTTTCCGTGGAAGAAAAGGGGAGAAGCTTCAGACCCTGGTTGGAAAAGAAAGAAAATAGATAGTAGGAAGGACTGCCCGAGGGGGAAGGAGCTTGGGGTCCTAGGCTCTATGTATAGAAGATAGAACAAATAAAGATGGACAAAAGTTGTTACCAGAGTGAACATAATAGACTTCAGGGGCTGGAGACTCAGGCTTTGTGCTTTGGGGTTGGAGAGGGACATTTAAGTTTGGCCTGACAATTTCAAACTGACTCCAGAACCAGTTGAAAGAACAAAATTCCGAGAGATCCAAGTCCCAAGCGGCCAATAGGAGGCGGGGCTGGTGCCCCAAAGCAGCCCCTGGCCTATCCAGCAGAGGGACAGAGGCTTCAACCTAAAATCAGGCCGCAGAGGAAAAACAGTCTGGCTGACCCTGGGTCCACAAGTAACCACGTGAGAGATGGCCTGCACTCTGTCACAGGGTCAGGCATCCCTGAGCAGGAGGCCTGTGGGTGAGAAATCTGGGAGAAGGACTATAGGCCCCTAGGATCCAAACAGAATGGGTGTACTCAGCTTTGTCAGATACGACCCCTCCCCATCCCCTCAAACACACGCACCCTGACACCTTCAGACACAAGCAGGTGACATCAAACACACACACAAGCATGGATGGGGCCCCTACCATGTGCCGTGTTCTATGCGGACTCAGGCTCCCTGCCCAGACTGGGGAGGGGCAGGAATGCTAGCAGTAAGGTTTAATAAAGTGTGTCAGGCAGGGTGATGGAGTTGTACACAGGACACAGAGAGCACCAGGAGAGACTGAGCGATGCTGGTGAGGGAGGTCAGGGTGGCTTCACGGCGGTGATACCAGAGCTGTACAGAGTCAAGGACAGAGACTGACCAATGCCGGGACACATGCACACGCGTGTATGCGCACACATGTGCACACACACAAACACCCGCATTCCACCGATGCACACCCCACCCAACCCTAACACACAGAGTCTACACTCACACCACCAGCACACACTCATACAACAGACTCACAGAGACACAGACACACAGGAACCTCACACACTTTTCCTTACAGACACACACACACACACCCATTTATGCACACTTGAGCTCTCACACACGCACACAAAGTCCAGGCTTTGTCCCCAGCCTAAGGTGGCTTTATTCTGCAAACCAGAGAACACCCGCCCTCCTCATCCGGGAAAAGGCTGCCGGCAGGCCTGCGAGGGGCGCCCGAGAGCCGCCAGCTGGCACAAGGGCGAGGGCGGGGCCGCTGGGCCGAGGAGGCCCCGGGCCCGCGCCCCCGCCCTCACCGCGAGCCAGAGTGAGGCGGGGTGACGCTCTGAGCGTCGGTTTCGTCATGTGCAAACCGAGATAATGAACCTTCCGGAGCGCTCCGCGCGATAATGTACGTGGACGTGTTGTAAGCACGGCCCGAACAGAGAGCTCAGAATTATTGCTCTTGTTCTCCTGCAAATATGGTGACTCCTCTCCCACTGCAGTCATCAGAATAGCGGGGGAGGGGCCCTGCCTTTGTATTTCCAAAAGTGCCATAGAATTTGTCCAAAATGTATTTACATTTATTTGAATAGATATTTGCACAATCTACAAAATTCAGAGGTACAAGGTATAGGTCAAGAGTTTCTTCCTTCCCAACTTCATTCCCCTGCCCAGCCACTCAGTTCCCCCCTGCACGTTACCAGATTTATGAATTTTCTATGTATTCTCCAAGAAATAGATAATGCAGGTACAAACAATATGTAATTGTTCCCTTTTTTATTCACGTGGCAGCATGGTACCATGCATACTATTCTGAACTTTTTTTTTTTTTTCCCCGCTTAAAGGAGATCTTGAACGCCTTGCATCTGAAGAGAGGCCTCAATTTTGCTCAGAACTTTTGTAATAAACTCTCTGAAGTCCATCCATGGAACCCCTCGTTTGCATGGGAGGATACTAGCCAGAGAAGAGCTAGAGGCAGAGGCCAGTCTAGGCCCAGATCTCCTTTTTCTTTTGAAAAAAACTGTGGTAAAATATACATAAGATAAAATTTACCATTTTAACCATTTTTACGTGTACAATTCAGTGGCCTTAAGTACATTCACAATGTTGGGTAACCACTACTGTTTATTCCCAAAACTTTTTCATCCACTCAAACAGAAACATTATACCAATTAAACAGTAACTCCTCATTCTTCCCTCTCCCCAGTTCCTGGCAACGTCTATTCTACTTTCTGTCTCTGTGAATTTGACTACTCTAGGTACCTCATGTAAGTGGAATCATACAGTATTTTTTCTTTTGTGCCTGGCTTATTTTACTTAGCACAATGCCTTCAAGATTCATCCATGTGGTTTCATGTGTCAGAATTTCCTTTGTTTTCAAGGCTGAATAATATTCCATCATCTGTATATGCCACACAGTGTTTATCCATTCCTCTGTTGACGGACACTTGGGTTGTTGCTGCCTTTTGACTCTTGTGAATAATGCTGCTATGAACATGGGTGTATGGGCCCAGGTCTTTGCCTCCTCCTGGAGCTTTTTGTGAAGGCCTGTCCCATTTGGCCCAGCTCCCATGTTGCATGTGGGGCAAGGCAGAGGGCTCCACTCTGGGGAGAGGAGGGGTGAGTGGAAGAGCCATACACGGAGGTTTGGGGAGGAGGAGGTGGAGGGTGAGAACAGAACACACTGCTTAACACCCACTAATGTGCCCCATCACACTCGGAGTAAAAGCCAAAGTCATTACAAGACCCTGCTACCTCTCAGTCCTCCTCCTCTTGTCCCTTTAATCCGGTCATACTGACCTCCTTGCTGTTTCTCAAACGAGGAAGGTCAACTCCTGCCTCAGAGAGGGCCGCTGCATTTGCAGGTCCCCCTCTATCTGTAGAGAATGCCCTTCCCCTAAGTAAGGAAGCAATACCTTGCTTATTACTTCCTTCTGATTTCTTTTCATGTATCACCTTACCAGTGAGGCCTTCTCTGATCACCCCGTTTAACGTTGCAATCTTCCCTTCCCTGCTTTGCTCTCCTTCCCGGCTAGACTTTTATACATTTCACTTGTAAAAAGTGTTCCCACCTCACCTAGAGAGTCAGTTTCAGGAGGACAGGGATTTTGTCTGTTTTGTCCACTGCTACACTCCTAGTGCCAAGTAGGTGCTCAATAACTGTGAGTGATGAATGAGGGGGCCCAGATCTCAGTGTGACTCAACAGGGCCCAGCACGCCCCAACCTCTCTCCTGGGCTGCAAACCCTCATATCCAACAGGCCCCCTCTCACCACTGTGGTGGGACCACACCCCACCGGTCAGCCCCCCTGCACCCCGCACCTTCTACTACAGCCAAGTCAGCTTCTTTTCTATTCCTTACCCACACCCCATCCTGCACCGCTTCCTCAACTCTCTGCATCTTAGTGAAACTGGGAGACTCTCTCCAGCCACATCTAACATCAGCCAACAAAACCTGTCAATTCCAAACATTTTCCAAATGCACCCTCTCTCCATCCTCACTGCCAGGGACAGCAGGCTGCCTCCGTTCATCTATTGCCCAGACTTTTCCTGCCTGGTGTCTCCATCGCTGGTAGGTCCCCACCAGTGCAGCCAGAGTTGTCTGTCTAAAAATCAGTCTGATCAGCCTGCTCTGTTCAAGGACATTACTGGCTCATCAGGGCATGTAAAAACCCTTTACTGTCTGGACCCAGATCACTTCTAGCCACATAGCCTCCCTTTCTCCACGCCTCAGCCCACTCCAGAATCCTTACACTCTCTCTCTCTCAGTGCCTTGCCTTTGCACACACAGTTCCCTACACCTTGCCTATTTTCTCTGCTAAACAAAATTCCTATTCAACCACCTAGATTTCACCTCCTCCCTGTCATCATTAGATGGGCTTTCTTGTCTCCTTCTTCCATTCAGTTAAATTTAAAACGCACATCAAGAGCTCCTAAAACCATTAGGTTTGGCACCACTAAAAGTGGGGTAACCAGGCCTGTGTGTCTCCTGAGAGAATGCAACAGGAGTGAGTACATGCCTCAGAAGAATTCTGATTCTAACGAAGCCTCCAACCTAACTACTAGTTTACAGGGAAGTAGAGGAAAGAGTTAAAACAAAGACTTGAGGATGCAATCAGCCAAATCCAGAATATAGGCAATTCTTCCAACAAATGACCCAGTTTCATCAACAATTAAATAGCATGAAAAAGGGGGGAAGGAGGAAGTGTTTATTGAAAAATGACTTAAGACGCATACCAACCAAATGCAATGTGTAGACCTGATTTGGATTCTGATTTGAACAAACCAATTGCAAAAGATGTTTTTGAGACAATCCAGGAAATCGGAACATGGAACATGGACTGAACAGGAAATCTGAACATTGGGCCGTAGGTAACATTAAAGAATTACCATTAATTTTGTTTGTTGTGTTAAAAAATTCCTTATGTATTAGAGATACATCTTGAAGTGTTTATGGGTATAATAATATTGATGTTGGGGGTTTGATTTAAAATATTCCAGCAAAGAAAGGTGTAGTGGTTGGTATAGGGGAAGAAAAGGGAGGTAGTTGAATAAAATCAGATGAACAAAATGTTGGCAATTGTGAAATCTGGGTGACAGTTACATGGAGGCTTATTAGAATATTTCTCTACTTTTTGGTGTATGTTATAAAAAACATCAAAATTAATTCCATGCAAATGTATTGTTGGGGCAGACCCTGTGCTATGCTCTGAGAGACAACGACAAAGATGTGTCCCTATCCTGGAAAAGTTCCAGGCAGTGGAGAAGACAGACAAGAATTCAGGCGCTGACTGTATTTAGTGATCAGAGTTATGGTTGGGATAAGCTCTGGGGCCACAAGAAGACAGAGAGGGATACCTAACACATTGACGGAAAGTCTCCTAGAGGACTCAGGTTGACTTTTGTAACAAGAGACCACAAACTAGGGGACTTCCCTGGTGGCGCAGTGGTTAAGACTCTGTGCTCCCAATGCAGGGGGCCCAGGTTCAATCCTTGGTCAGGGAACTAGATCCCACATGCATGCGGCAACTGAGTTTGAATGCCACAACTAAAGGAGCCCATGTGCCTCAACTAAGGAGCTGCCGAGCTGCAACTAAGACCCGGTGCAACTAAGTAAATAAATAAATAAAAACAAAACAAAACAGAGACCACAAACTACAATAGCTAAACCGGACACTGCCCTAATGGTCTGGGATGCAGCTGAAACCTGGAGCATTTGCTCTCAACCACGTGAGGAAGTGGACCTGTCACAAACCCGTGAGATACATATTATCTCCATTTGAAGGAGGATAAAAATGACATTCACAGAGTTTAGGTAATTAATTCCAAATCATACAACCAACAAGGACTGAAAGCAGGGTTTGAACCCAGGGCTGGTTGACTGCAAAGCTGTGTTCTTTCTGCGAGTACCTGAGGCTTCCTGGTGACTGGGGGAGGGGTGGCTCTGACACTTTCTCTCTTCCCAGGGTCCTAGTGTGTTTAGGAGACCTTGGCCTTTGCCCTGCTAAGTGTTTCCCAGTGGGGGTTAGGCTGGGACTAGGAGAGCCCAAGGGCTTTTGTCCTAGCCACCTAGCCAGACTGAGATCACACTGTCCCTGACTTCCCCTGAGTTCTGTTAGGAAGGTCACTTCTGGGAAGTCCCAGACTGGAATGGGGAGATGAGAGGCTTTAGTTCTGGGAGACATGGACTCCCTGTCTATCAATCTTCTCTCCTTCAACCCCAGGTCTCAACCCCCATTTTCTGAACTTGGGGTTTGCAATGAGAGTGGATCAATAATTCCTTGGATTGGGACTTCCATGGTGGCACAGTGGTTAAGAATCTGCCTGCCAATTCAGGGGACACGGGTTCGAGCCCTAGTCCGGGAAGATCCCACATGCCGTGGAGCAACTAAGCCCGTGTGCCATAACTACTGAGCCTGAGCTCTAGAGCCCGTGAGCCACAACTACTGAGCCCATGTGCCACAACTACTGAAGCCTGCACGCCTAGAGCCCGTGGTCTGCAACAAGAGAAGCCACCGCAATGTGAAGCCAGCACACCACAACGAACAGTAGCCCCTGCTCACCGCAACTAGAGAAAGCCCACGCGCAGCAACGAAGACCCAATGCAGCCAAAAAAAAAAAAAAAAAAAAAAAATTCCTTGGATTTGAACGGACTTGAATACTTATAAAGACCTTTTCCTTAGTTTCCACTCTTGCTTCTCAACTCTGCTCTATGAGCTAATTAGATAGGGGGCACACATTTATCCTTTGATCCATTGAAAACACACAGGTCACCTAAATCATGCTGGTATGCTCAATTTGCAATTTGGAGCCCCCTCAGAGAGGTCACGTGGCTTGTTGAAGTTCACCCAGCTGGTCATGGTGGAGTCAAGACTTGCACCCAGGCAGCATTTAGGCCGGCCCAGGGAGTTTCATGTTAGCTGGGCAAGAACGAGGAAGGCTGGAGCCTGAATTGGCTTCCCTTCCTGGCCTGTTTCAATTGCTCTTCTCTCTGGGGGTGAGCTAGCTGGCAGCTGATACCTGACTCCCATCAGACCGCAGAAGCAAACCAGGTGGGTATTAAATGGGCCTTTCTCCAGGAGTTTTCACTCCTCCTTTGGCCCATTGCCTAGCAGGCTGTGCCCCTTCTCGCAGTGTCTTTGCCCCGGACTCCACAGGGCCCAGCGAGCCTCCGCCTTCTTCCTGGAAGCATCCCTTCCTTTCTGCATTGCTCTGGGCTTTCTGCTGCTCCTCTGCCTGTCTCTTATCTGTATCCTTTGTTAATTGTCCTCCCTCCCCACCCAACAAGGCGTGAGCTGAACAGGAGAGCGGTGACCCAGGGCCTTGACGGGTAGGTGGTGAGGGAAGGAAGACATGGCTCTGGGAAGGATCCACAGGTGCCTCGGAGGTGTCTCTGTAGAGATGTGCAGACTTAAAGGCAGACGAAACGGATTCTGGATGTGGTTCTGCCACTCTTGAGCTGGAAAGGTTTGACCAAGGTCCTCACACCAAAGGGGAAATCTTACAGGTGAGAGTTCAATGAGATAAAATATATGTGAAAGTGCAGATTTCAAATGCCAGTGACTTAATAGCTATGCCATAAATAGGGTATTTGTAGAAAGAATAAAAAAAGGGAAGAATGCTTTGCACGTCTCAAATAACCAGGCTGCCCACTGGGGGCTGTCTCACCCTGGGTCTCTACTTTCTGGTTTTTTTTTTTTAGGTTTTTTGTTTGTTTTTGTTTTTTTGGCCACGCTGTGAGGCATGTGGGATCTTAGTCCCCAACCAGGGATTGAACCCGCACCCCCTGCAGTGGAAGCGGGGAGTCTTAACCACTGGACTGCCAGGGAAGTCCCTGTTTTATTTTGTTTTGTTTTGGGTCTCCAGTTTCTTTTTTTTTTTTTAATTAATTAATTAATTATTTTTGGCTGTGTTGGGTCTTTATTGCTGTGCGCAGGCTTTCTCTAGTTGCAGCAAGCGGGGGCTACTCTTTGTTGTGGTGCATGGGCTCCTCATTGCGGTGGCTTCTCTTGTTGCGGAGCACGGGCTCTAGGCGAGTGGGCTCATTAGTTGTGGCTCGCAGGCTCTAGAGCACAGGCCCAGTAGTTGCGGTGCACGGGCTTAGTTGCTCTGCGGCATGTGGGATCTTCCTGGAGCAGGGGTCCAACCCGTGTCCCCTGCACTGGCAGGCAGATTCTTAACCACTGTGCCGCCAGGGAAGTCCACATTCTTTCTGAAAATATTCTTTTCCATTATGGTTCATCATAGGATACTGAATATAGTTCTCTGTGCTACATTTAAGACCTTGTTGTTTATGCATTCTATATATAATAGTTTACATCTGCTAACCCCCACTCTTCTCCCCAACCCCCTCCCCCTTGGCATTGGTCTCCACTTTCTATCCATCCTCCTCCTGGGGGGGGTCCCTTCTAGGAGCTCCACCTGCTACAAAGTACAGCTCTGGGGAATTTTCCCTTAATGGCCTTATTTCACGGTGGAGTTGCAACAATCATATGGGTGTGCCTGGCCAGCTGTGTGGGGCTGAGAGGGGGAAGGGTGGGATGATTTGGGGGTGGGGGGCATCATGGTATAGGATGGGGAAACTGGAGTGAGACTTTCTTTTTTTTCAGTCTTGTGTCTTTCCTTGAGGAGTTTCCTAGCACCCAAGGTTCTATTGACCTGATCTCTAATTTCCTTTGAGGTTCCTATTTTTTCCTTATGAACTCCTGTCCAAAGGTGGAGGCAGACCATCCTAGCAACCCAGCCTTACCAAATGTTAGCAATGTCACACCCTCCTCACCCAGGTTGTAATTTACTATGTAATGATGTTTTCCTGGACCTCTCTCTAGTTCTACTCTAGGTAGGTGCAATAAGTTTTTTATTGTCATAAAATATACTTAACATAAAAATAACCATTTTAACCATTTTTTTAGTGCACAGCTAAGTGGCATTAAGTGTATTCACACTGTTGTGCAACCATCACTACTACCCATTTCTAGAACTTTTAAAATCTTCTCAGAATGAAACGCTATACCCGTTAAACAATAATTTCCTATCCTTCCCTCTCCCCAGTTCCTGACAACCACTATTCTACTCTCTGTCTCTGCTCTAGATACCTCATGTAAGTGGAATCATAGAGTATTTTTTCTTTTGTATCTGGTGTATTTCATTTAACACAGTGCCTTTAAGATTCATCCATGTGGTATCATGTGTCAGAATTTCCTTCCTTTTTAAGGCTGAATAATATTTCATTTTATGTATATACCACATGTTGCTTATCCATTCATCTGTTGATGGACACTTGGGTTGTTTCCACCTTTTGGCTGTTGTGAATAATGCTGCAACGAACATTTGTGTACAAGTTTGTTTGCCTCTCTGTTTTCTCTTGGGTATATACCTAGGAGGGGAATTGCTGGGTCATATAGTAATTCTATGTTTAACATTTTGAGGAACCGTCAAATTGCTTTCCCCAGCGACTGCACCATTTTACATTCTCAGTAGCAATATATGGGGATTCCAACTTCTCTATATACTCACCAATGTTTGTTATTTTCAGGATTTTTATTTTTTTTTTTACTATAGCCATATTACTAAGTGTAAAGTGGTATCTCATTATGGTTTTGATTTGCATTTCCCTAATGACTAATGGTATTGAGAATCTTTTCATGTGCTTATTGGCCATTTGTGTATGTTTTTTGGAGAAGTGTCTACTCAAGTCCTTTGTCCATTTTCTAATTGGGTTGTTTGTATTTTTGTTGTGGAGTTTTAGGAGTTCTTTATATATTCTGGATATTAAACTCTTATCAGATGTATGATTTGCAAATATTTTCTCCCATTCTGTAGGGTTTTTTTTTCACTCCTGTGATAGTGTTCTTTGACGTACAAAAGATCTTAATTTTGATGAACTCCAATCTATCTATTTGTTGTTGTTGTTGCTTATGCTTTTGGTGTCACATCTAAGAATCTATTGCCAAATCCAAGGTATGAAGGCTTACCCTTATGTTTTCTTCTAAGCCTTTCATGGTTTTAGCTTTTATATTTACCCATGATGGGTGGGTAAGCAGTGTGTGTGTGTGTGTGTGTGTGTGTGTAAGGGTAAAGTTTCTAGTTTCTGCTGAGTCTTATCTTTCTTGAGCACTTAAAGCACTTTATATACTTTATATCACAGTGTTATCCTCATTTAACACATGAGGGAAGATAGTCTCAAGGAAGTCAACTGAGGCTCAGAGAAGTTAAATGATTTGCCTAAGTTAGACAACCTGTAAGTGACCAAGCTGGTCCGCCTAGGTTTTTAGTAATGTGCCACTCAACTGCACAGGAAGATAATGAAAATTTAAGTGTGTAGTAAAACTGACAGCTCGGAGCTAGGGTGCAGGGAATTCCCAAACTGTTTCGCTTTCACCTCGGCTACCTCCATCCTCACCCCACCCTCCGCCCACTCCAGCTCCTCCTAACTTCCGGCCCTGAGCGCAGCCCTTCCATTGGCTGTTGGTTACAGGGCCTCATGCTCATACGAGGGGAAGCAGCCAATCAGTGTGGCTCGTCTCCGCCCAGCCAGCCAGCGCTAGATCGCGTGGTCTTTGTCCCTCCTATGGCATGTCGGGAATTGTAGTCTAATGAAGCACTTCTGCCTAGAGTGAAAGGAGATCGAGAACTACTGGTCCCAGGGAGCTGAGCGCCGAGCGGTCCGGCTTTTAGGAGTACCCAGCCAACAATCTGGAGCAGCAACTGGCGTCCAGGAACAGGTGAGAGAGGTAGAGGGCTGGCAGGGACTAGAAACTCGGCCTTACCTCTGTAGCGATACTTTAAGGCACAGGAGGTCCAGTCTGTTGTAAAAGAGTTCCCCCGTTTTGGGGGTTGGTGGGACCGACTGACACTGTGGATGTGCAGAAACTCCTGAACTCTGCCATGTGCTTTCCTGGAACCCCACAGGATAACTGCACCCTGCTTTGCTCTTCTGCTGCGAACCCTCCCCACCCACCCAGTGTTGCTCCGAGGCTGTCTGCGCAGTCCCAGGTCTGTGAGGCTCAGGACGCCCAGTCCCAGAGCCCCAGGCTACATGTCCATAGCACCCAGGGGTTCCGCTTTCACTTCTCTTCTTGAGGCATCTCAGAGCCTGCGCTCCCCTCTCCCCGCCTATCAGGGAGACCTGTGTTCTAGATTTGGCACTGACACTCCCCAGTTATCTTCCTATCTCCTAGAGCCTCAGTTTGACCTCCATAAAATAGGGTGATTTAAGGGTCCTCCCAGCCCCCAGTCCTGAGGTCCTTTACTCTGGACTCTTCTATCATGTGCTCCAGAACTTGGGGGAAGAAGCCAAGAGTGTAGCAATTCCAGAGGCTCCCTGGAGGAGGCGTTGACGGTTTCTCAACCGGGTAAAGTTAGGTGGCATTAAGTTCTAGCCGTCTTATTTTAAGTGTGATCAGTTGAGTCTTGGTCACCCAGCCATACTTTTTGTTCCCTGCGTTTCTTTCTGTAAATGCCCTCAAGCTCAGCCCAGAAGAGAGTGGGGCATTCTGGGTATGGAGGTAAAAGGTTGGAGGGTGACCTGGGGAGCTGACAACGTGCATCTGCCTTTGGTGCTTGCTCCTGCAGGGAGTGCTCGGTGCCCCCTCCCTGTGCCACCCCCCATGCTGCCCCTGTCCCGCTGGCTGAGATCTGTGGGTGTCTTCTTGCTGCCAGCCCCCTGCTGGGTGCCCCGGGAGAGGTGGCTGGGTTCCCTACGGCGGCCCTCCCTGGTGCATGGGTGCCCAGTCCTGGGGGCCTGGCACAGTGCCCGCTGCTGGTGCCAAGCGTGGACAGAGGAGCCTCGGTGAGTTTGACGGGGTGAGGGGCCTTGGGGAGGGGAGCAGCTGATTAGGTTTCTGACTTGTCCTCCCTCTTGTCAGAGCATTTTACTCCTCCCTCAGAATGAATGGAGACCAGAAATTGGATGTTTATGCCCAAGAAAGGCAGGATTTCATCCAGCACTTCTCCCAGATTGTCAGGGTGCTGACTGAGGAGGACATTGGACACCCAGAGACAGGAGATGCTATTGCCCGACTCAAGGAGGTGAGGGGTTTACGACTTGAGAGAGTGAACCTTTCCACTCTCTATGCATGTGTGGGATCCAGCTCTGGCTTTTGACAGGTATGAGAGCAGGCTTTTATCTGAGTGACTCTGGGTCCACTCTGGAGGGGGTGGGGCCTGGGCAGGTATATTTAGTCAGCTGATCAATCCTGCTTTATGGTTCTGCTGAGCCAGCCAGACTGCTTTGTATGGGGGTGGAGGGCCTTGAACCTGGTAAGTCTTTAGTTTTGTTGAGAAAGGGAATTAGGTATCCAGAAATCATAAGGTGCTACCTTGGCAGGGACCTGGGAGGAAGCAGTCTGAAGTGGGCCTGAGTGAAGCTAGTGTATCGTCGGAAACCCCTGCTCTAGAACAGGAGCTACTGCTGGGATTCTTAAGTTGCCTAATTCTTTTATTCTTTTGGAGTATCTAGTAATTCTTTTTGTAATGCTGTCTCATTTGTCTGAGGGGAACTAAGGAAAAGGAAGTCTGTCTACACTGGGATGGAGATTAAAAGGGAAGTCTTCCCAGTGAATTAGATCTGGTTGACAGCAGGGCAGCAGAAGGCACAGTGAGAAGCCCCAGCAGGAGGGGATGCCATTGGAGGAGTGGGGGGTAGGTTCCCCAACCTCGGTCCCCTCCAAGTTGTCCTCTGGCCAACTCTGTGGGTAGGGGGCTTGCCTTTAATAAAGTGAAAGAGGCTTTTCATTTGCAGATAGGTTGAACTGTGGGTTGGAGGAGGTGGCTGAGAAAGGAGGAATGGGCTGTGAAGGGGAAGTTAGGAGAATTGGGGATGGGGTGAAGGAGAGATGTGAGCACGCCAACCATTCCCATAGTGAAACCGCTAGGTGGTGTTTCTGGGGGCTCTGAGGAGCTCCAGTTCTTCATGTCTCAGTGCAGAAAGAATTCAGCAAGAGGCAAAGTGATAGAAAAGAAGTGATTTATTAGAATAGAACGCTTGTGAGGCTTACAAGCCGGTGGGTGAGAGGGTGCCGCACCCCAAGAACTTCATGGGCTACAGTTTTATAATCAAAGGAAAAGTGGGGAGGAGGACAAGACCGCCTTCTTCCTCATTCTTGAGTAGACGTCACGCTTTCATCATCACCTCCTCCTCCGGGTTGGGCAGGGGAGTTTTCTTGTCCCTACATGTTTAAGCCAGGACTGTCGTGGCACTATGGAACAATTATTTCAGGTCTCAGTACAATGAGGGTCTTTTACATTGAAATGTCGCCTTTCCATAAATTGTTTTTTGTGTGTGCAGAGAGCATGTTCTAGGGGTCATTAACTGACTGAACTCACTGGGCAGGATGTGGGTCTCATGCCACTATTGTTTTATTGTTTTGGGGCATGTCTCATGCTTCTGTTGCTGAGCAGGCCTGCTTGGTTTTGTGGTTAAGCAAACCTGCTTTCTTCGGTGATCATTAACTTACAGGGGTCTCCCATACTTTTTTTCTTTACTTACAGTCCTCTAGTGGGATTAATTATTTAATCACCTACTTTGTCCTTTTACTCTGTCCCTATCAGTAGCATGTACAGAGTTTTCGCCCAGTTCAAGCCCTGTCCTGGGTTTGGGAGCAGATTTTAATCTCCAGTATGGAGGCTTTAAGTGTACTGAAGAAGACAATGCAGAGAGAGCCTGGGGACTGGAGAACTTCTAGCTGTGCTCCAGGATTTGGGAAGAAGCCGAGAGAAAAGCAATTCCAGAGGCTGCCTGAAGGGGTTGAGGAGGATAAAGTTAGGTCTCGTGGTTGGAAGTGGGAAGGGGCAAGGAGAACTCTCAGAATAGCTGCTCTGTAGACCCTGATGCCTTGTCCCTCTGCCCTTGCCCCCAGGTCCTGGAGTACAATGCCATCGGAGGCAAGTACCATCGGGGTTTGACAGTGCTGGTAGCGTTCCGGGAGCTGGTGGAGCCCAGGAAGCAGGATGCTGATAGTCTCCGGCGGGCCCTGACCGTGGGCTGGTGTGTGGAACTGGTAAGAGGGAGGGGGAAGGGCAGGAGAAGACGAGGTTTACTTAGAGTGGGGGTACCCTGGGTAGGATGGGGTGGGGCAAGGAGGGATGGGCCTGAAACTTGGTTTCTTGGTTGTTTGTGTTTCTGTGCCGCTAGTGTGCTGCAGCCAGACTCGGTGAATTACTCCAAGGGTTAACAAATGTGGGGAAAGTCTTTTGTCAGTAGGTACATATTTCACCTGTAGACTTGCTGTGGGCCAGGGCCTTGGAACTGGCCATAAAGTTGTCAACTCTTTCCTCTGAGCAGAGGACAGCCGCAGAAGTAAGCTAGTTCTTCTAGAAGGTTATTCTGTGGCAAAGATTGAAAACTGGAAGCCCACTGGTAGTTTTCAAAAATATTTTAAAATTAAGGTCCCTAAATCTAACAAAGAAGAGATTTCACATAAAACACCAGATTTCTAGCATTACTTGGAAAATTGCTAGATCTGGGTCTAGAGTCCTATGTAGCAACAGTTGGCTGAAGTTGAATTGAGGCCACTTTCCCAAGGCAGGACATGTGTGGGTCTGTCTTTATCTTGCTCCAATCCCCACATCTTCCTGTCGCCAAGCTCACTTGGCCCTTGAAGGTGTATGGTTTGCTGGCCTGGCCTAAAGTCTTCATTAGCGACAGGGGGACCAGGTTTGGGGGCGGGGCGGTGCTAGGCCCTGAGGAGGGGGCCAGTGAGCCCAGGAGGGAAGACGCTCAGGGCTTGGCGAATGACAGGTGATTCTGGCCTGCGGAGAGGAGCAGCTGGCCTGAGGGAGGACGTGACGAGCTCAGAGTCGGCCACACCGCATTCTCGGTATGAGCAGATCTGGCAGAGCTGTCTGTCCTGCAGGTGTTGGAAATTCCAATCTGGAGCCTGTAAGAGAGATGGGGCTGGAGAATAGGGATTTGGCTCCAAGGAGGTAGAAGGACGATGGCCTCACTGAGGACGAGGCCCCTGGTGAAGGGCCCCTGGTGCCCTTCTAGGGATCGCGAGGGGCTGAGGAGCCCATAAACACAGAGGGCGGGCAAGGAGGGAAGGGCAGGAGGAGAGGGGCAGAGCTGTGGGGCGGAGGGAGGTGAGAGCGCGAGGGGCCAACAGCTCACCTGGTAGAATCGGTTGCTGTTAACCTCAGCCGCACTGGGTGCACCTGGGGGTGTTTTTCTCTTTTTCTTTTTTTTTCTTTTGGCCGTGCCATGCAGCTTGCGGGATCTTAGTTCCCTGACCAGGGATTGACCCCCAGGCCCTGGCAGTGAAAGCCCCGAGTCCTAACCACTGGACGACCAGGAAATTCCCATGTTTTCTTTTTTTAAAAAATTAATTAATTCATTAATTTTTGGCTGCATTGGGTCTTCGTTGCTGCGCGGGCTTTCTCTAGTTGTGGCGAGCGGGGGCTGCTCTTTGTTGCAGTGTGCGGGCTTCTCACTGCAGTGGCTTCTCTTTCTGCAGAGCACGGTCTCTAGGCGCACGGGCTTCAGTAGTTGTGGCACGTGGGCTCATGGGCTCACTAGTTGTGGCTCACAGGCTCTAGAGCACAGGCTCAGTAGTTGTGGCGCACGGGCTTAGTTGCTGCGTGGCACGTGGGATCTTCCTGGACCAGGGCTCGAACCTGTGTCCCCTGCATTGGCAGGCGGATTCTTAACCACTGCACCACCAGGGAAGTCCTCCCCACCCCCACCCCGTGTTTTCTTAAACGCAGCTGTACTGCTGTCACTTCCCCAAGATTCCATTTGAGCTGTCCACCATTGTTTTGGATGATTTTTGTTATAATTTCTGCTTCTATCTTCCTTTCACTTCTACCTCATCTCCTTCAACCTCTTATTTTTCTATTTCAGCATTTACTTCCTAAAAATGAGGACATTTGCCTATGTAACCACAATACTGTTATCACATCTTTGGGCTGCTATAACAAAATACCACAGACTGGGTAACTTATAAACAACAGAAGTTTATATCTCACAGCTCTGAAGGCTGGAAGGTCCAAGATCAAGGCACCAGCATGGTCGGCTGAGGGCTTTCTTCCTGGTTCATAGCCAGCATCTCCTTGCTATGTCCTCAGGTGGAAGGGGCAAGGGGAAAGGCACTAATCCCTTTCACAAGGCTTCCACTCTCATGACCTAAGCACCTCCCAAAGGGTCCACCTTCTAATACCATCATCTTTGAAGGTTAGGATTTCAACATACGAATTTTGGTGGGGGACATATTCAGATCATAGCAACATCCAAGATATTTAACATTGGTACTAAAATATTATCTAATGTATATTCCATATTTAAATACTTGTAATTCCCCCCCAATTGTCCACTATAGGTTTTTTTTTCTTTTTTTTTTTTTTAACATCTAGGATCCAAGTAGGAGTAACGTATTGCATTTGGTAGTTTTTCTCCAGTCTTTAGAATACTTCCTCTATCACAATTGACTTTTTTTAAAGTCCAGGCCAATTATTTGGTAGAGTATCTCACAATCCAGCCTGATTAATATCATGAGGAAATAATCAGGGTAAACATTTTGGTTAGGATGCTACATAGGTAATGTGGTGTATTTCCCGTTACTTCCCACTATAGCACATACCTGGGAAGATGACTAAAAAAACTCAACCCGGTACTGTGGTACCATCCCTATAGATTTAAAGTTCTCCTAACAAATAGAAAGTGCAGTTGGGGGGCAGAGAAGATTGAGGGAGGCCACAGAATGAATGCCCTTTGGAGACAATCTTGGTTGAGTGGTGCTGGTTGAAACCAGATGGCCCTTGTAATTACTCAGGGGAGGCAGCGGACCTGTGGCTTCAGGGGAACAATGCCACTCCAAATAAACACATTGTAGATAAAACGTGTGCCCCCAATGTGGAAAACCCAGGTCCCAACCCAGGGCGAAGTCAGAGGTCAAGATGCAGATGGATGCCTCCTTCCCCAGGGACTTTGCCTGGCACAAGAGCAGCAATCGCCATAACCCTTTCTGCACTGCCCACACATGAGCTGGTGGGTGGTGTTGGGCACTTCCTGTGAGCCATGCAGATCCACTAGAGCACATGCAGGGATCAGGGTGGGGTGAAGGTTTAAAAACTATCTTTGGGGAATTCCTGGCGGTCCAGTGGTTAGGACTTGGCACTTTCACTGCTGAGGGCCCAGGTTCAGTCCCTGGTCAGGGAACTAAGATCCCGCAAGCCACGTGGTGCAGCCAAAAAAACCAGAGAAAACAAAAACCATGTCTTCAAAAGCTGTTTGAAGGAGCCGGAATGTGTAGCCTGACTGCAGGAAGTATCCTGGGGGACGTTACAGTGCTTCATTCTCTCATTTATTTCTTAGACAAACATTTATGACACACCCACTCTGGGACCATGCTGTGCTGGGCTCTGGGAATGCCAGGGGGACAAACACATTGCCCTGCCTCCAAGGAGTTCACAGTCCTGTGGGGAACCAGCACGTTTGGGTACCTTCAAGTAGGCTGGCACTCAGAAGAGTAAGCCCTTTGATGATGTTTAAGACCCATGGGTGAAAGTTACCAGAAGTCAGACTTCAGTTCCATCCTATTAGACCTGCGCTCCCAAATGAGCTCCCTGAGGTGGGGTTTTGTTCCTGGTCACTGGAGTAGGTAAGCAGAGTGCCCGGGGAGGACACAGGAACAGCCTTTTTTGTTCCAGAAGTCATGTAAAGTCAAATTGCCTGAAGAAATCTTACTTGAAGCATTCACTGAAGTTTTTGGCGAGAGAGTACAGTATATGAAGATGTTTCATCATCTCCCTGATACCAGGGATTGTCTAGGGCTGCTTGTCTGGAGATGTCAGAGATCTGTTGTGTCTCTTACTTTGAAAACAAGGGAGTTTTTGTCCCTTTTTATAGTTTGGAAGCCTGAGCCAAAGAAGTCATGTAACTTTCCAAAGTCCCACAGCACAGATGAAAAGTCCTTGGTGGACTTCCCTGGTGGTTCAGTGGTTAAGACTCTGCGCTCCCAGTGCAGGGGCACGGGTTCAGTCCCTGGTTGGCGAACTAAGATACCACATGCCACATAATGTGGCAAAAAAAAAAAAAAAAGTCCTCGGCTTCCTCATCCTGACCTTCCTTCCCAGCTCAGTGATTCTCAAAAGCAGCAGCTCTGTTGCTGGTAGAAGGAACAGTAATAAGGAGCCCTGGGGCTCTTACTCCACTTTTCGTTCTCCTAGCTCCAAGCCTTCTTCGTGGTGTCAGACGACATCATGGATTCCTCCCTCACCCGACGGGGCCAGATCTGCTGGTATCAGAAGGTAAAGTGGGCGGGAAGGTAGCGGTGGGCATGGGAACAGGCCACAGGGAGATGGTCACGTGGAACCTATGGAGGTGTTCAGAGTTACAGGTTCTTGGTATGAGTCTAGGCCAAAGACTGATTGCTTGTTTTTCTGTGTCCTTGACAGCCAGGCATAGGTTTGGATGCAATCAATGATGCTTTCCTTCTGGAAGCATGTGTCTACCGCCTGCTGAAGTTCTACTGCCGGGAGCAGCCCTATTATATGAACCTGATCGAGCTCTTCCTGCAGGTGTGCTGCAGACCAGGGCTCAGTGCCCAGAGGCTGCCCACAGTAGCCTTGGCCTCTGTAGGACATTCTCGTCTAGCTTGTTTCGGGACAAAGGAGATACCTCGGTTTGCCTGGATGGGGAAATAATTGAGGAAGGGAATTGGGGAGGGTGGTGGTGGCGAGAGGGGCTTTTGTGTCTCTGTGACTGAGGAGTGGGAAGGGACTGTGTGTGTGACTGGATGGGCGTTGAGTCTTGGGCCCCTCTCTCCCTCCTGCTGTCTTTCTGACTGCCCAGGTGTCAACTGGTATGGGATGTAGGGCCCAAGATTTCAGGGTTCTCCAGCCCTGGAGAAAGCCCAGGTCATGGGCCATTTTCCTCTTCCTTAGAGTTCTTATCAGACTGAGATCGGACAGACCCTGGACCTCATCACGGCCCCCCAGGGCAATGTAGATCTTGGCAGATTCACTGAAAAGAGGTGAGGGACAATGGGAACCATATCTGGACAGTGAGGGAGGGCTGGGGCAGGGGCATTATCCTTCTGAGGAGTTTATCTTCTCCCTGTACTCAGGTACAAATCTATTGTCAAGTACAAGACGGCTTTCTACTCCTTTTACCTTCCTGTAGCTGCTGCTATGTATATGGTGAGTGAGCCTCCCCACCCTCGCTGCCCTGCTCATGTGGGCTTTTGGATAGGAGGCCACAGGGCAGACAACTTTGGACAATCTGGTGCCCCCACTGAATGGCTGTGTGATCTTGAGCAAGTTACTTAATCTCTCTGAGTCTGTTTCCTCAGCTGTAAGATGAGGATAAAAATCCCCACCCATGGGACTACTGTAAAAATTAACTGAGTGGCTAATATGAATGTGGATGGCGCATCAAGGGGGAACAATAAATCCTGCATCTGAGTACGGAGAGGAGTGGGGAGGATATAATTCAGGCTGAGAGGGAGGAGACTGGATTCGGAGGCGGTCAGTGGGATTAACTGTCTATGCTGACCTTCTCCAAGTTTCCTTTTCATCCTGAAAGAATTTGGAAATGGCAAAACGATTAGGAAGAAGGATCAGAGTGACTCAGGGACTGAGCCTTGTGAGAGAAGAGATAGTCTGAGGGCCTCCAGAATGGACTCACCTCTGCTATGACTCGCAGGAAGACCTAGCTAAAATAAGTGGGATAGGGGCTGGACCATCAGTAAGGACTTCCTAGATCAGGGAAGCCAGGGATGTCTGAAAGGAGAGGAGAGAAGATTTGGGGGCTGCACTGGGGCAAGACCTCGTGGAATGAAGCGGCCAGGAAGATGAAGGCACCTCTGGTGTATGGCTTGTTAATCCCCTTTTCACTGTAGGCGGGCATTGACGGGGAGAAGGAGCATGCCAATGCCAAGAAGA